>NC_047047.1:36060560-36383060 GCF_011762595.2 Tursiops truncatus | reverse complement strand
TTGTTTTTACTATTGCAAAATGCTGAGGATCTTAGGAATTTGAAACTTCTAGCATTATATAAATCACTGCTTTCATTTTTTTTTTTCTTTAATTTGTAAGGAGGAAAAGATTTCTCCTTTTATATCTGGGGGAGTATTTTTTCCCCCTTAGTTAGCTTTCTGCTTTTTAGTTTTCAGCTTGCCCTAAAAGAACAAACGTTATTTGTATATTTTAAGTTTTTAAAATTACAGTAGATTGCAAAATTGTTAAAGTAATAAACCAGAAATAAAAATATGTAGGTTAGACTGGAGAGATTGATTTGGTTTAGCCAACTGCACATTCAGATAATATACTATATTTACATTATATGAAATTCTATGAGAGCTGATTTTAAAATCGTATTGACTTGTTAAACCCATTAAAACTAAAAAATTAATTTCCTCTGTGTAAATTTTGTATAAATACAAGGCAAGGTGGCATTTGCAGTTCAAATAGCTTAATTGAGTCTGAAGGGGGAAAGGTCATTTAATTGGTCTATTGAAATGTTAACAGAAACAGATATGCCATGGAAAAGACTTTAATGGCAGCAGTGTTGCTCTAATGTCTGTATTCACGTGCAAAATTGTTAATTAGGGCACTTCGTTAGTTCATTTGTTTTCATATTGATATGCTTAGTCCAATAGGAAAATCAATTTTATAGAAGGAATTTACATGACTAGCTAGAACCCTGAAATGCATGTTTATTTTTTATTCCCAAGAGAATACTATATACAGTAATACTAAGTGCATTTTGAGTTGGAGACCTCTGCTTGTCTTCTGGATAGTAGAATGTCATCATCATTTTTCCATTTTCTTTCCTTGATAAAGTTAAAAAGTCCTATTTGAACATCTGGATGTCTGAGTCTATGTGCACCTCTTCTTAACTGGATATTTCCAGAAACTAATGTCGTTGTTATAAGGAAAAACTAAATAAGGAAGAAAACAGGAAGAAGTGGGGTGTGGGTGGTATTGCTAATTCCATCATTCTGGATGACATGTTTTGCTGGGTATCAGTGCTGATTGCATTAACTAGGGAAGACAGCTAAGAAAGAGTATTAAGATTTCCTTACTAAGATTTATATGATCCATTTTTTGTTAAGTGGAGATTTTATTATGAAGTTCTATTACTGAATCTTAGCCTTGTGCAGTCTATACATACATAGTGCAATTTGTACTATTCACTTTCAAAAGCATTTGTGGAGTAAGGAAGACTATAAGAATTAACTTTTGAAAAATTCCTAATATTAACTTATAATATTATAACAATTTGTTTTGTATAAATTAATGCCACATAGTTATCACTGCTTGAAAATGTGAAGAATCTTAGACATCATCTAGTCTAAAACCAGAGTAAAAGATTGGTACAGAGCTATTATTTTCTGACTCTCAGTCCAACATGTTTTCCTTCTCCTAAGCCATGCTGTTTGTTATACAGTTCATTTATTTAAGTAAATGTTTAGAGAAAAACAATATAGATTGCTATAGTATACACACAGCTAAGTGAATCCCTAATTTGGATCTCCTAAATAAACTAAAAATTCATATTCTACTTACTTATCTCATGTAGAGTAAACCTTTTGTAGTTTAGACTGAACGCTAGAGAATGTAAAATATTCTCTATAGTAAAAATATATATTTTTAAAGATTCCTAGAGGAAAAAAGTAACACAATTTAATGTAGTAAATTGACACTGATTCTGTGATAATAAAATACATTTCTTAGGTTCCAATGGCTTTAGGTTTTGTAAAATAGATGACTGTATATTGTTAAAATATTGTTGGAAATAACTACATTAGTCTTGGGCCATGGACATCATAGGTTTATTGCAGTATGTTTAAAATCCTTAGTAATGATTCTATCTTGACTCTTTATCTTTCAAACTACATATGTACACAGCCCCTATTTAGCTTAGTAGAGTAATAAAAATTCGAGAACATTTCATTGTACCAGTATGCAAATGTATTTACATAGGAATAAGTCTAGGTTTCTTAAAGAGGGCAACGGAATTGAAAACTGAGGCCAACAAATAAATGAAAGTTTCTCTAAATCCATTGAATAATAGAGGCGGTGTTAAGGCTAACCATAGTGTTGAACTAAACAGAGGGATTACTCCTGGGTTTTGCATCAGTTGTTTTCTGCCGGGTGGCCTCACTTGTCAAAAAAAAAAAAAAAAAAAAAAAGTTTAACGGGCAAACATTCACATAGGCACATTGAGAAAAGAAGTATGCTTAATTCCATCAAAGCTTTAAAAAAATCAATCATTAATTTATTCTAACTACAACTGTTGGTCATTTGTGAAAAGCATCTGGCCTTTAAGTCGTAGGAACCCAAACACAAGTACAATGTGAACACTTGTGAAGAGGCTTCAAATTTGGCATAATGTAAAAAAAGCTACATTAGCATCTGTGTATCTGTATCTAACTATACAACTGTGTTTGTTTACTCATAATGCTCTAACTCCATTTTTTTTTATGCTTTAAAAATCAAAATCATTCATTGGCAGCTTTAAAGAGTTCAGCTTTTTTACATGTCTTTTCATGGTTGTTTAAAAGGTGGTATTTCAGCAATCTTGGTATTACAAGTCAGAAATGGTTTCTAATGAAGTCTAAATTCAAGATAGACAATATATTTTTTAAATGGTTTTGGGAGAGACATACCCTATTTTCCATATGGCTAAGTAATTGTTAAGATATTTGTTTTAAAGCTGGACTTAGACACTCCTGACTGCTCTCTAATTTGATATAGCTACTCCAAACAATTTTATTCAAGAAACTTTGGTAGGAGAATTCAGTGAAGTAGATAAATAATTTTTGTGGCTATACTCATATTGCAAAGTATAGAACTAATTCTGTCATTATTACTGTGGTAACATCCATTTTTTAAATAATTTTAAAGCTAGCAGTAGAACAGCTCAATGTTGGGATACACTTAAATGTTAAGCTATAAGTTACTCAAGTTTCATGTTCTAACAATATATAAATAAGCTTACACTATAACCACAAAATTATACATAGTTTTTTTTTCTGTTTTTGTTTGTTTTAAGAATGATTTTTAAATTGTAGAAGAAGGCCTAAGAAAAGCCTAAAGGGGTGAAAATTAGAGCTTAAATTAGAAATAAAGAAATGTATCATTTTAATTACATTAAAAATGTATCATTACATTAAAAATGTATCATTTTAATTACATGCTCTAATATAATATGAATAGTTAATATACAAAATCTACCCCCCCATGACAACATATCACTTACTGTACAAAGGAAATAAAATGGAATATAACCAAATGCTATTCTGTCAGAGACTTCATATAGAAATGATCCATTCTCTTACTATTAACTATTTTTACCAGATTACTCATATACTATATTGCACTCATCACTGCTCTTTAGCTTCCTCTGGGTTTTTAATAATTAGAAATTAAGAAAAACTATGAACACTTCTCATAAATAAGGTTTGATTCTAAGCAAAATGACAACTAATAATAAAAAAGCACATTTTTTATAATAGAAAATGTGGTTACTAATCTTTAGTTTAGACATTTAACTCAGTGCCATAAATATATTATTGTAACAAGATAACCGTGTTTCTAAAATATATATTGAAAATCTAAAAATTTCTATGCCATATGTAGAATTCATGTGTAAACTTTGTTTAACCCTCATTTCAGAGGCATTGATATCCAAAGTACTGTTAGGATACTAGAGATGAGAGGAAAATCACTTAAAACCGCTTGTGAAATATAATGTTTGAAATGGTTCTTTGAGAATGTGCAGATTATGCTTGCATAGGGACTCCTTCCAGCTCTCTGGGAAAATGAGCTGTTGACATTCTTTTGGGTCATCATCCAAGATAGGAGGGCAACCACAAGGATTTAGCAGATAAATTCATCCCCAAAGACCTTTATCCATTTCATTGCAACTTGGAAACATTCATGCTGAATAGTAGCATTAATGTAGCCCATTTAGCTCTTCAAAGTGAGCCTTATGTTTAAAAAAAAAAAAAAGGAAAAGAAAAGAAAAAAGACGATGAAGAAAATCAAATGACTAGGGTAATAACTTATTTAATTCTTCTAAGGGGTATTCTTTATTTACATAAATTCTAAAACATAAACCACTTTTTTTCCTCTATACTATTTTCAAAAGTAGAATTAAAGTCTATTATAGTAAGCAGTAAGGTTTTGAATTTTAACTAACTTTGTCAGTCCTGCGGGTTGTTGTTAGTTGTTTACGACAAAGAGCAGAAAATAAATTAATGTTTTAATGTTGTGGTCTGAAATGAATGACATTTTTAAAAGATTGAAAATTATGTCCTTCAGATTCTTATTCTGACTTTTTGTGGACTTTATGATTCAGGCAAAAGAGAAAGACAAAGCTGTGATAAATGTATTGAGGCTGTGCACTAAGATTCACACACATGTCCTTTCTTATAAATGGTGAAAAAAAAAAAAACTTTTTGACTCAGACTGGAATGATACTATATAGGGCTGAATGTGCAGGAAAGGTTCCCACAATGCATTGTGCAAACCTAGGGCTAACAAATACCCTGCTGCTTTGAAACCCCCCCAAAAGACAAAAGCACAATGAAATAGAAAGCTTACCACCGGTAGCTTTCAAAACGACAAACTAGGCAAACTATACATCTCCACCACTCCAATTTTGTCAGAATGCTAATGAGCTTGCTCTGATCTTTACTCAGCTTCCCGTGTTTTCTACATCTTCAAGGACCACATGGCGCTAGCAAAATAAAGACAACTAAATGAGAATTTCGAATGCTTTTTGTGTTAGGACTTGGTGCTTTTCAGTGGACGCACTCGTTGAATATTCTCAACTTAAAAGAGTACAACAGGGGGTTGGGTATGAACTTTTTAACAGGAGGAAATTTGTACAAAAGTAAATTAGTGAGATGAGGAAAATATGAGAAAAATTTCTGATTAATTTCCACTCCATAATATCAATGACACCTTCAGCCCCACTCATACTCTTCTAACAAGAGATGCTGATAAAAGATGAATGATTCTGTGTTGTTCACAGTGAATGTTTAGTGGTTTTTTAATAGCAGCATTCTACATAAAAGGCACCAGGAAGTACTCTGCATTAGCAGTTGAGATCAGTAGTTAATAGGATGTGTCTTTTAGCTTTTGTCACAAGATTATTAGAAAGGATGGGTTTCTGTTCTCATCAGTGCATAGTTTGGAGTGCCTGTTGAGTACAAGTGCTAAAATACATGTTTCTCAGTATTGTTTCACATATAAAGCAAAAAGCCTTTTAATGCTACACCTTTTTCCTTTTTTACCAGGTGATTTTGTTATTCATCTCTAATCTGCCCCTTTAGCTGTATTAAATGCTTGAAGTGTTCTGCTTTTCACTTTTCATAGCCTTGATGCTAGCTATTTGTGTCTATAAATTCATTAACATTAAAACAGGGTCTATATAGACCATTTGATTCTATGATTTAGAAAGTGGCAGATAGTGTAGTTTTTATGGTTTAGAGTATGGATAACAACATAAAGTTAAGATTGCCTCAGTGAATACTGTGAAAATGTCTTCTTTGATTAAAAAACATTTTATGATAGTTAAATTATGTATTTGTAAGGAACATATTTTTCACCAGCTCTATCTCTTTTTTCTAGCAGTCACTGTACACTTACTAGGAGATTGGGAGTAGTCAACTCTATCCCTCACCATACCCATATCTAGAAAGGGAAAATGAAAACCAAAACTGGGTATATTTTTATATGTAAAGACATCTGAACTTAGAGTTAAACTGATTCTATACAGCTAATAAATAACCAGGGAAGGAAGGAAAGGAAGTTTAATATAGTAACACTTTTCAGGTTTTGTGTAGAGAAAATTTTTGGCAACTTTTCTCACATTTAACACATGTATTTCTGATATTTCCATATACTATTCTTTAAATTTTCTCTTATCCTGAAAAATCATATTTTTGTACATTGAATTTTGTTCATATGGCTTAAGACATTGTAATTTATTCACACTTATAACAAAGTGAAAGGAGGGAACCCTACAGTAATAGGAATAACTTGAACAATCATAGTTGATAAAGTCGGCAAAAAATAGAAACTATCTTCTAAATAAAATGGAAGTTTTACAAGTTTTTTTATGTCTGGTTATTCTATATCCTCTATCATTTAGTATGATATTTCTGTGCTTCTTACAAGTATGGATAGGAAATAGTATCCATGTAATAAAATGTCTTCATTATGTAGAGATTCTTTTTTAATAGCTATAGTATATATTTTCATATAAGTTACAATGAGAAAAGAGGCCATGTCATTAAAAATATACATTAAACTAAGTGAGATATCTATTTTGGCATTTTACTTACAAAACTAAAAAAAAAATTAAGTGTAGATTTCTCATTAAAGAAATTTTTTTCTGTCACCATATGACATGCCATGGTGAAATAGAAAATGAAGTTTTTAGTTTATTAAAGTAGAGTGTTTCCATTTGACTTCTACAGACATAAAATATGAAATAGACAAGATTATAATACTGTCTCTGCAAAGGAACTTTCATAAGTAAAAACAAATTAAGTGAATTTGGTGCTGTAAAGTAAATAAAATGATCTCTAAGGTTCCAAGATAGTATAGACTTAGCTATTGTTCCCTGCTAAGATAATTATAAATGAAAATTCATAAGGAATTAAATGTGTGTCATTATCAAGAAGCCAGTAAAAAAAAAAAATTAACATTTTATGTCTGAAAATTTTGTACAAAGTGACTGTTTAACACAATTTCCAAAGGCAATGAGCCACATCCTTTGATAGACTCTAAGAGTTGATAGAATCCATTCCTTTTTGGAAGTAAAATGCTAACATACTTTTGGTAAATGTGGTGTCTGTTTTGTGTGTCTGTGTGTTTTTAGCTGTGTCAAGATTTTAGTTACTTTATCTCACCTAACTCCAAGAATATGAAATAATATAAAATCACTTTCTAATTGCAAGAAATAGTACAGTTTCATGAAATTATATTCTAATCCAATATTCAGAAAAATAAAAAGCATTAAAAAAATATGTCAAAGGATTGATTCTGTCACGTCCTTGATTAGCAGAGTCATAGCCAGGTGGAAGAACAGTGAGCCAAGGCCCAGTTCTCCAAGGTCTCCATGTAAACCTTCTCTCTGGTACTTCTGTCCATTAAGTACTGAAGCCCATCTGTCCTTCATTGCTGTAGCATAACTACAGGAGAGGCTTTTCTTCCAAGCTTAATCCTCAGCATACCTTCACCTGAAAACATTAGGCTTAGCCCTTCCAGTGGTGAGTTGGAACTCTGGCTGGGAGAATGATAGCCAGAATCCCATTCTACTGTGCTATATGCATTCCTGCTTACTAGCCCAGCTTCAGAGCTATGAGCCTCAGTTCCCACTTTCATAGAATGAAGATGCTACAGCTTGAAACATAAAAACTGAGGGAAAGAGCCTACTTTAATTCCCATAAAGGGTGAAATTCATTTATCCTTTTATGTCTTGTGATTTTCATTCATTCAACAAATATTTTTTGAGCCTTGTTATGCCTAAGGCACTATACACTGAGTGTTAAAATTTAACCCTGGTTAGTGAATATAATTAGTTCAGATGTTCTCACACTGAGTCAGAGTTGATGTGGTGTGGCAGCTAAGAATTGTGAGAATTAGGTACCTTATATCAATCATTTTTACAGTGCCTGGTAAATGTCCGCTATTATTATTTATATGATCCCTTTAATACTTAAATTTGTCGAGGTCTCCTTTGAAATAAAAAATACCAAAAGATGAAAAACACTAATATATTAGGAATATCACCATCAAACACTAAATGAAATATTTATAATAAGTTAATATTGTTCTCTTTGCACATTTATGCATTTTATTTATTACTATGTATTACATATACTGGGATAGTCCTTTGATTATTGAAAATGATCAATAATGAATAAAATACAGTGTGAAGAAAATAGTAAAGTTTGTTTTAAAAGGAGACTTTAAATTTTAAGGTGCTTACACTGTTTTTGCTCTTTTCTTTTTTAATACCCTCTGTTTTAACCATTGGTAACATTCCTAAGTTCTTTTCTTTCTATAGTTTTTTCCTTCTGTAGTTAACAAGAAAAATTAAAACTGTTGTCCTACTTTCAGAATTTCTTTACTCTCACAATTTGTTCAGCTAATTCAAACATCCTTCATAACTGTTTCTATCTGCATTTCATTATTCATATTATTTAAAGATGGAAAATATATAAATTATATTTAGAAGTAGTAGCACACAACTGTTGTTGGATCATTCTAGTTCACGCAATAGATATTGGATCATAGATTTTCTAATTTTTTTTTTTTTTGCCACACCGCTTGGCATGTGGGATCTTAGTTCCCTGGCCAGGAATCTAACCGCACCCCCTGCATTGGAAGGGTGGAGTCTTAACCACTGGACTGCCAGGGAAGTCCATGGATCATAGGATTTCTAGAAAGGAATCTCTGATTCAGAATGTAAAGAACCCGCTGCAGTTCTCATTTCTAACATTTGTGTCTTCTCTCCTTGGCACGCACTGTATGTCCCAGCTTTTTACTACATAGTCTGAAGGTGACTTTTTCATCTGCTGACTCATGTTTGTTCATTTATCGAGGGGAACAAATGTATATAATATCTACTGGTGATATTTAGATAGTATTTTCTACTTCTAGAAATTTTGAATTAGAAATATAAAATATATTTTTTGAACCTAAAGAATTATCACATCACCATAATTTTCAATTTGGAACATGTCTATTGCCTAAAGTGAGGTACATCCTTATTCTAGACTGCAATAAAATTTTTTAACACTTAAAAAAGTAGAAATTCCAGGAAAATGTGTTTTTCTCAGCAACTATCTATGAAACAAAATTTAGGCATTTGAACTGATTTGGCAGCAACATGTTTTTCTTCTGAATGTGAAATTAAATTTGTGTAATGTCATGCCAATGCTAAAATAACATCTTATACATGGAATATCATCATTTCTTTAAAAAAAAGAAAAAACTCGGTGACTTATTTGTGAAAGGGCTAAGACATTGGTTCTCAAACTTTTATCTGCCTTAAAAAAACACCTGAGGAGTTTGTTTAAGATACAGATTCCCAGGCCCCACCTAACCGATTCTGATTCAGTGGATCTGTGGTGGAGCCCATATTTTAGGCAATTCTAATACAGGTGATCCACAGATCACATTTTGAGAAACAAGGGGCTAAGATATGCTAAACTCACAGTGTTACAAGTGCTAAAGGAAGTAACATAACATAGAGATTCAAGAGCATAGACTTGAAAGTCAGCAAGATGCCAGCTAGAGTCTGGGTGGTCTTGGACAAGTTACTTATCCTCTCTGAGCCCCTATTTCCTCTGCTAATTTTTTTAAAGGCTGATGAAACCTATTTCAGAAGGTTATTGGGAGTCTAAAATATATTGCTACAGATATAGATAAAATTTGTATACGAGTACTTAGCACAGAGCCTGGCAGAGGCTTAGTGCTCAATATGAAAGTAACTGCCATCAGTCATAGTAGTGGTTTTGTTATTTATTATTGTTTCTACCTTTACTTTAAAATTTTCCTTTGCTTCTAAGTAATATGATTATCCCTCTTTCTATTATAACTCTTCTCTTCCCTCAAAACATACACTCATGCGTGCATGTGCATGCTGTCTCTCCCAAGAAATGCCTGAAGAACTGGTTTGGCAATTTGTCATAAGACTGGAAAGTTGTTGGGCTTTTAAGTTTGGGGGAGGGGGGCATTAATCCTTGTCTTACATATAAAAACTAACAGATAAATGTTTCTGTGAACATTTTCACAACTAAATAAATAACTAGGAGAGAGCCTTAGGAATTTTGCTAGCCCCCCAACCCATATAAGTTTCATTGAATTGATATACTAGTTATATAGTTTTGTGAGGTACGTACAGAAATAAACAACTTAAGCACTGTATCTGAGAAATTTATTTTAGGACATCCATGTAAGAACCAACTTTGCAAATGTATGTTCTGCTCTTCTGCTTCATCTTGATGCTATCCTAAGAAGCTTAACCAAGATTTCATAATTTGATTTAACTAAGTATGACAATAGAGATGGATAAGCATATGTGAATTGCCTCCCCTGTCCAGAGTGAAAATAAAGATAGTTTATGGAAGGATGTAAACTCTGCTCCAACACTTTTCTCCCAGTCTTTCCAGATGGAAACATTTTTCTCAGAAAACACAGATGTTCATGTACAGAGACAACTGGGTACACACTGATTCTTACTAAGTCTCCTCATCTTTGGGATAGAACTGTCTAATTGAACAGCAGTGAACCTAACTTTTATTGTTGTACAGATTTCCCAAAGTTCTGCTTTCAAATCATTGTTCATTCCATTGTAGAGACATTTCCAGTTCTTCTTCTAGTGGATTGTAAATTATTATGTCTTTTTTTTTTTTTTTTTTTTAGCTTTTAGTTATGCTTTTAACATTCTTCATAGGCCTCTAGGTGCATCACATAAGAAAACTAAACATATAGTCATTGCATCTGTTCCCTGTTCCCACATGTCACTTCTAAGCTGGAATGTGAAAGGCATTCATCCACTCAGAGGAACTATTTCCTCAGGAAAAGTTTACAGTAGAAATTAAGGAAAAACCATTGAGCTGATATCTGTTTTTAAAATTAAATTAGATATTTTTAAATGCTTAACATTACTGATTAATTTGTAATGCTTATCGCTGAATAGTTTTTTCTGTAAAGGTTTTTTGTTTTTGTTTTAATGGGAGGATTTGGATGAATATTGTAGAGGGAGGAAGATTAATCAAAATTGTGTGATTATTTTTATAGCTACATAGCCTGAAAGGATAAAGTTTGGGACAAATATTTTTATATAAACAGTTATTTTCCTGTCAGAGTACAATGGACTTTACCACCAAAATAAGATTATATGAATTCATTTTCTCCCTTGTTTTTATACTGATGACATTGAGTGGGAGATGATACATGAATTCACAGTACACAGAATTATGAACATCCTACTTGTGAGTGTCCTCTGCATTTACTGACTGGTTTTACACTTTACCAACCCAAAGCCACCCAACCCTACTCCCCCAGTGCCAGTTCACTCTGAATTGATAGCACCACTTGGTGGCCAAAGCTAGGAGTTGAGTAAAGTGCCAACATTTCTTCCCCACCAGCATATTATCCTCCATTAGACATTTCTGAGCTGGCCTTGGTCATAGCTATATCTGTTATTCTCTCAAGGGATCTAGCTCTTTAAGGAAAGTTCAAAATGTAAGTCAGTATACTACCCAAAGCAATCTACAGATTCAATGCAATCCCTATCAAATTACCAATGGCATTTTTCACAGAACTAGAACATGAAATTTTACAATTTGTATGGAAACAAAAAAGACCCCAAATAGCCAAAGCAATCTTGAGAAAGAAAAACGGAGCTGGAGGAATCAGGCTCCCTGACTTCAGACTATACTACAAAGCTACAGTAATCAAGACAGTATGGTACTGGCACAAAAACAGAAATATAGATCAATGGAACAGGATAGAAAGCCCAGTGATAAACCCACGCACATATGGTCACCTTATCTTTGACAAAGGAGGCAAGAGTATACAATGGAGAAAAGACAGCCTTTTCAATAAGTGGTGTTGGGAAAACTGGACAGCTACATGTAAAAGAATGAAATTAGAACACTTCCTAACACCATACACAAAAATAAACTCAAAGTGGATTAAAGACCTAAATGTAAGGCCAGACACTATAAAACTCTTAGAGGTAAACATAGGCAGAACACTCTATGACATAAATCACAGCAAGATCCTTTTTGACCCACCTCCTAGAGTAATGGAAATAAAAACATAAACAAAAAAATGGGACCTAATGAAACTTTAAAGCTTTTGCACAGCAAAGGAAACCATAAACAAAACGAAAAGACAACCCTCAGAATGGGAGAAGATATTTGCAAATGAAGCAGCTGACAAAGGATTAATCTCCAAAATATACAAGCTGCTCATGCAGCTCAATATCAAAAAAACAAACAACCCAATCCAAAAATGGGCAGAAGACCTAAATAGACATTTCTCCAAAGAAGACATACAGATTGCCAACCAACCCATGAAAAGTTGCTCAACATCACTAATCATTAGAGAAGTGCAAATCAAAACCACAATGAGGTATCATCTCACACCGGTCAGAATGACCATCATCAAAAAATCTACAAACAATAAATGCTGGAGAGGGTGTGGAGAAAAGGGAACCATCTTGCACTGTTGGTGGGAATGTAAATTGATACAGCCACTATGGAGAACAGTATGGAGGTTCCTTAGAAAACTAAAAATAGAACTACCTTATGACCCAGCAGTCCCACTCCTGGGCATATACACTGAGAAAACCATACTTCAAAAAGAGTCATGTACCACAACATTCACCTCAGCACTATTTACAATAGCCAGGACATGGAAGCAACCTAAGTGTCCATTGACAGATGAATGGATAAAGAAGATGTGGCACATACATACAATGGAATACTACTCAGCCATAAAAAGGAATGAAATTGAGCTATTTGTAGTGAGGTGGATGGACCTAGAGTCTGTCATACACAGTGAAGTAAGTCAGAAAGAGAAAAACACGTGTATGCTAACACATGTATATGGAATCTAAAAAAAAAAAAAGAAAGGTTCTGATGAACCTAGGAGCAGGACAGGAATAAAGATGCAGATGTAGAGAATGGACTTGAGGACATGGGGAGGGGGAAGGGTAAGCTGGGACGAAGTGAGAGAGTAGCATTGACATATACACACTACCAAATGTAAAATAGATAGCTAGTGGGAAGCAGCTGCATAGTGCAGGGAGATCAACTTGGTGCTTTGTGACCACCTAGAGGGGTGGGATAGGGAGGGTGGGAGGGAGGCTGAAGAGGGAGGGGATATGGAAATACATGTATACATATAGCTGATTCACTTTGTTATACAGCAGAAACTAACACAACATTGTAAAGCAGTTATACTCCAATAAAGATGTTTAAAAAAAAAAAGATGCAGATGTAGAGAACGGATTTGAGGACACAGGGAGGAAAGGGAAGCTGGGACGAAGTGAGAGTAACACTAACATATATACACTACCAAATGTAAAGTGGATGGCTAGTGGGAAGCTGCAGCATAGCACAGGGAGATCAGCTTGATACTTTGTGATGACCTAAAGGGGTGAGTTTAGGGAGGATGGGAGGGAGGCTCAAGAGGGAGGGTATATGGGGATACATGTATACATATAGCTGGTTCACTTTGTTGTACAGTAGAAACTAACACAACATTGTAAAGCAATTATACTCCAATAAAGATGTAAAAAAAAAATAAAAATAAAAATGTAAGTCAAAGATGATACTTAGGCTGGTATTATTTTTTTAATTAAAAATGAGTTTTTATAAATTTCATTGATTTAAAAAATAGAAATAGTTTTTTGTATGGAGGGTATGAATAACCTACCACAGAAATAAATTATTAAAATAGTCAAAAATATTTTAATTTCTCATGAGGATAAAATGAAAGGGAGCCAAAAATTTTTAACTTTTAATACTATTTGTTTTGACTCATGTGCCTATTTTGAATCTAAGTAAAAGGTTAAAGAAAGTTATACTGAACATTGCAAAACTGTCACCATAGACTAGGTAGCAATTTTGCTGAATTCTGAAATATATAATATTAACAGGAACATCATGAGGACTAAATGGATTTGGAGTTGACCATGACTTTGGGTGGGAATGTAGATTGTGTTTTATTTTATTTTTTTTAAGATTTATTATTTATTTATTTTATTTATTTTGTTGTTGCAATGGGTCTTAGTTGCAGCATACGGGATCTTCGTTGAGGCTTGCAGGATCTTTTGTTGTGGCGTGTGGGCTTCTCTCTAGTTGTGGCATGTGGGTTTTCTCTTCTCTAGTTGTGGTGCACAGGCTCCAGGGCACTTGGGCTCTGTAGTTGTGGCGCGCAGGTTCCAGAGTGCCTGGGCTCTGTAGTTTGCGGCACTCGGGCTCTAGTTGAGGCACTCAAGCTCAGTAGTTGTGGCACATGGGCTTAGTTGCCCTGCGGCATTTGGGATCTTAGTTCCCTGACCAGGGATCAAACCTGCATTCACTGCATTGGCAGGCGGATTCTTTACCACTGGACCACCAGGGAAGTCCCCTGCTCTGACCTTTTTTAAGTGAGCTGTAGCTTTGAAGAAAAGGGAGAGGATATACAACACAACAGAAGGACATGTAACTAACTGCTGGAGCTTGGCTCATACGACTTATGCCAGAATCTGAGAGTGGGTATTGGGGAGCATGATGTTCTTCAGTCAAAAGGTTATCTAAAAATTTATATCATGATAAAGGGCAAATTGAACATGTCCTGGGAATTAAGTTGAGGAGAAATCTGAAAATTATTTTTGGTAATTCTAGAGATTCTGAGAGTCACATTAGATTTTTATTTTCTCTGAATTTCTGACTGAAGGAACTGCTATTAGCAAGAGAAGCTTTGGAATAGACTTCACAGTACATGTGTAACCTTGGAAAGGAGACTGTCTCCTGGAGGGTTTGCATTTGAGTAGCTCTTTTAAGAGAAGAAAAATGGGTAATGGGTAGTTGCTGGGCTTCCATACTTAAGAGGAATGAAAAATATGAAATGATGGTAGGATGTATTTTGGTCGATTGGTCCAGTAAAGTAGATATGTAAAGATACTAGAAATGTCATGCTCAATGGCACTAACATCTTAAAACTTGCACCAAGTTGCCCAGTATGTTTACTTCTGTGAGTAGGCCTATCTGGTGCTTGCACAGGCAGTCAGAAAAACTGTGAGACCCTGCCATGAGGAGTCACCATGCCTTACTCCCATCAGTAATCCTAGGAATCAGACAGCAGGGAGGATCCTGAAGCTTGAAGAATGTGGATCTGTACTGTTGTGTGTGTGTGTGCATGTGCATGTGCGTGTGTGTGTATTGTATATATAAGGGTGTGTGTGTGTGTAGAAACGGAGAGAATATAGCAACCACCATTATACTACTTATAGCATTTATTATACGCCAGGCACTATTCTAAGTACTTTACATACATTAACTCACTTAATCTTCACAAGACCCTGTGAAGTAGTTTTATTATCTTCACTTTACAAATAAGGAAACTGAGGCGTAGGGAGATTAAGTAATTTACCCAAATTGCCACAGCTTTTAAAGAGCAGAGGTGGAACTTGAATGCACCCTGATAATATCATGGTAGGCAGAGTATTTTTTTTTAAAACATCTTTATTGGAGTATAATTGCTTTACAATGTTGTTAGTTTCTGCTGTATAGCAAAGTGAATCAGCTATATGTATACATATATCCCCATATCCCCTCCCTCTTGCGTCTCCCTCCCACCCTCCCTATCCCACCCCTCTAGGTGGTCACAAAGCACTGAGCTGATCTCCCTGTGCTATGCGGCTGCTTCCCAGTAGCTATCTATTTTACATTTGGTAGTGTGTATATGTCAATGCCACGCTCTCACTTCATCCCAATTTACCCTCCCCCCTCCCTGTGTCCTCAAGTCCATTCAGGCAGAGTATTCTTGTTTGGCCATTTTCATTGAAGGATGCCTCAAATGCTCAAATGGAATCAGCATAGCTTGTAGTTGCCCAAGAATTAGACAAGTATCCCTGGAATCCCCCGTTTCTTGAAGACATCATACACCAACCTATAATTCAAGGATCACATAGACATATCTGCATAGGAAGAAAGGCTGACTCCCCTTGACACTCCTTGATGTACTGCTCTGAGATCATTGTTAAGTCTCAGTGACCTACACGGGAAGAGTAAACAAAACCACCTCTGCTAATGGATGAACTTGTTTGTTTATCAGAGGTGGGAAGGTTTGCTTTCTGTTTGGGGGTTTTGTTTTGCTTTGTTTTTTCTGCTTTGCTCATCAGAGCCATTATGAAGGCTTTGTCAGGTTGGCCTGAATTCTAAATAAAGGGCCCATTCTGGTAAGACTGGTTACCTATGAGTGTCAAGTAGGATGGCTAAGAATGGTGGTTCACCAGACAGACTGCCTGGATTTGAGGCCTAGTTCTTCCACTAACTATTATTTTAGGTAAGTTATATAACCTCATTAAATATTTGATGTTATTATCATAATCATCATTATTATTATTCCCAGTCTATGAGAAAGTTATTGGTTCTCAGTCATCTGGTGAGGGAGATATATGACATAGAGCATCTTTGAGACACTCTTTCCAAGACTTCAGGAAGCAGCACTGTGGACGCAAGTCCATCATGAATGTCTCTGTGTCCTGGTGAAGAGAATGGCTCCACTGGGAAGGTTAAGGGGCAGTGGATGAGGTAGTATAATGCTGAAACTCACGCTAGTCACCTGGCCTGGTCTTGAAAAGCAACATTCGTTATATTTGATTTAAAATGTTGTGTAATTGTTGAAGCTGTGTGCAAGTTAAAAGACTGCTGGAGATGGCTCTGCAGTGTCCTGCTTTCATTAGGCTTCTCTGTTTAGAGAATGAACGTGGCCGCAGGCCAGGAGGCGATAGGCCTAATTCCCTTCAGCTCTCCCTCACTGAGTAAAGATTTTTAAGAAGGTACATAAGGAAGGATATATCGCAGTGTTGCCTGGTTATCTGAACCCCCAAGCATGATCAGACAAGGTGTAGGGAGGAAGAGGAAGTTATTGTGTGTGTAGCGCACTGGGGGTTGGGGGTTGAACTCATCCCTTACTGGAAACTGGAGGCTCTGGGGACACCCTGCTATGATTGTTTTAGGACATTTAAAGACTTTAAGCAGCACAGGGTTACCTAAAAGAGTAGCTGATTGAAGCTCTTTATTAGAAGCCTATTTAGAGCATATCTGCCTGGTTTGTCCTTCTGTATTTTAAAAATTACATATATTTTCCACACTTTCAACAAAATCAAATCTCATTCTCACCTGGCATTTAGTAAATCATCTTTTTTATCTATATTGCCAACTTCGTAAGCCGATTTAATGATGCTCTGCTTTTAACATCAAAATCTCTCTATAAAAATGATGAAAACTTACTATCTCGGTGAAGCTTTTTTGCTTTATAAATATTTGGTTTTTCTTGTTGAGGGCCTTCTTTTCTTAAAATTATATCAATTTGTACTTCAAATTATCTTTTTTTTCTTTATTTTGATAACTGGTAAACTTTTAGATGTGTTCTATTAGTCTATAATTTTCAATCTTAAAATTTACCTCTTTCATTTTTGGATATTAAGTAGTATTTCATGATCTACTTTGTTCTTCAATCTCTAAAACCCATTGCAAATAACTAGACTGTCATTACCTGGAGCACAGCCACATTATTGTGTCACCATAGCTATGGCTGTCTTTTGTATGCAGCTGTGACACTGCTGACCCAAAAGGGCATTCACTTTGTTTTTCCAGCTTCAAAGATGAGTTTGTGCTTATTCACCCACATTTTTCACCTATCTTGCTTATGACCAATGACATACTAATTATACTAACTATAGACTTTGTTATCACTAACGAAGATTTAAAATATAATTTGTGTCCAAGGAATTGTTTAGAAATTTATCCTCACTCAGCTGTCCCTGATTATGTGTCTGTCTCCACACTAGACGGATAAGCCCTTTTGAGGGCACCGACCACATCTTGGTCATCTTTCTATCTCCAGTTCTTGGCTCAGTGCCGCACGTGCCATTATCACCCTCTTCATGATCGTCATCATAGCTAGCATTTTTAGTTGTGGGCACTGTGCTAAGGACTTTACACAGATTTTCTCATTTAATTCCTCCATCAACCATATGAGGTAAGTAATATGATTATACTTACAGAGAAGGAGAAACTGATGTTTAGAGAGGTTAATTGGTCTAAGATCAAAGGGTTCAGTCAATTTTTTTTAACTGAACTGGAAGAAAGCCATTTGAGATGCAGATTCAATGTTCATCTTATTTGTATCGTATTCCAAACGACAGACCTAACCAGCCATAGAAACTATAGATGGTATACAGTTATAAATTATGCTTGGCCCTACCAGAATTTATAGTCTTATCTGCAGGAGTTTCTCAGAATTAATGTAAGTAAACATTCATAAAGGTAGTCCTTAATTTATAAGAGGTCTTTATTCTAAAGTTCATTTCTGAGTCAGTTGTTTTTCCATAAAGTACTTAAATTACGGATTGAGTTCCCAGACCACCACATAAAAAACTGTGTTTCCAAATGACTTTAAAAAAGATAAATCCCTGTTCTCCCAATGAGAAGATCTCCCCCAGAAATTTTGACCTTCTTGAATATATAAAACTTTAGTAATATCTCTTGTAACATTTAATTTATCTCTATATATATACTTAAAATCACATCTTGGGCTTCCCTGGTGGCGCAGTGGTTGAGAGTCTGCCTGCCGATGCAGGGGACACGGGTTCATGCCCCGGTCCAGGTAGATCCCACATGCCGCGGAGCGGCTAGGACCGTGAGCCATGGCTGCTGGGCCTGTGCATCTGGAGCCTGTTGCTCCGCAGCGGGAGAGGCCACAACAGTGAGAGGCCCGCATACCGCAAAAAAAAAAAAAAAAAAAAAAAAATCACATCTTAAGATACATTAATCTAGAAATATTGTTTCTCTCCACTCCCACTTTTCCAGAAATAATTTTATTCAACTGTTAATGCTCATCTTTAACATTAATATCTCTGTCACTTCTAGGGCCACTCTTTAAAGTCATTTCCATGACATGACTACAAGAAGGCTCTAGGAGAGGGAGGGGGTAGAGAAGAGTCTGCCAGGTGCAGGCCAAACAAAGGGGGCTTCAAGAAAGGGGAGAACTGGCAGGGGAAGCTATCCATCTGTAAGTGTGGCTCACAATTCAAGTTTTCCCCTTATTGGAGGATGCCCAGTTGATCCTCCAAGTAGACATTAGTGTGTTTGGTTGAATGATGCATATAAAAGTGACTCACTGTATTTTATCCCATTTTACAAAGTATGTTAAATGCAACTTGAAAAATAAATACAGTTTCAGAGTTCTGAGTGTTTTGACTTCAGCCAAATATCTATCTGTCAACAGTCAAAATAGTCATGCATTACCTGAAATGTGGGTTATATTAATACTTTTAAAGGCTAAGAGCACTGAAAAGTTATGGAAGCAACTCCATCCCACATGTAATTTTTTAAATATACTAGACTGTAAGTAAATACAAAGAATTTTATTGGTTGTGAATTTTCTGATGATGATTACTTTCATACTTTTTAGTTTATTTTTGTACTATATTAAGTTTGTGCTTAATTTACCTTTTGAGAAATTAAGCACTGACCTTTGGCATAAAAAGTCTGTTCAGACTCTATTAAGAAGTTGGCACAAGAAGATTGCTGTTAATTTCTGGCCTTTAGAAATAGCATTTTCTTTTGTATAAGTCTAAGGAGGAAGAGCTTTTGTGAAGTTGTCTATACCTCCTCCTGCATAGGTATGTCCATAGAAGTCTGTCAGAATTTATCTGTAGAGAGATGTTGCCCTGAATCTCTCCCCACATTCTGTTTTAGTAAATGGGTAAATAAAAGATGTGTTTATTTTGAGAGAATGGGTTAGTTTTTATTTTACTTCAACAAAAGGAGACAGGATTTTCCCCCAAAGTTTATATACTTAATATTATAACAAATATATCATGCTGACCAAATAGTTTTTTTTTTTTTTTTTTTTGCGGTATGTGGGCCTCTCACTGTTGTGGCCTCTCCCATTGCGGAGCACAGGCTCCGGACACGCAGGCTCAACGGCCATGGCTCACGGGCCCAGGCGCTCCACGGCATGTGGGATCTTCCCAGACCGGGACACGAACCCATGTACCCTGCATCGGCAGGCGGACTCTCAACCACTGCACCACCAGGGAAGCCCTGACCAAATAGTTTTAAGACAATTGCTGAAGACATCAATAAGGATTATGAGATTCTTCATTTACATTGATTGCTGTTAGAGGATTTTCTTAGTGTGGAAACATTTATCAACTGTTTGCTCATATAGTAAAATTTGTTTTCATAATAAAGCTCTATTTCCTAAGCTTAAAATATTTTCTAAAACTGGAGCACTGCAGTCCTGTAATGATGTTGGCTTTGGAGTTCATGTGTCCATGACCCTATGTAACTGCAGTAAATTAATCTTTCTCATCCATTAAGTAAATCTACCAGAATTCACCTCCTGTGTTATTAAAATATGTTTGGCCAGTATCAGTTAGTTGGATACCTTCATGTGTATCTCTATTTTAATATACTAAATCTTTCAGAGGTTATCATATACGTGTAATCATACCATAGGGACAATTTGTAATGGCAGCTTTGTTGTTTTTATGTTTGGTTTGTGTTTGCTACGTTGTGTCCTTTAAGGGCCATAGGTGATCACTAGTCAGCCATCTCCACTATGGAGCTATGGCAAGATTTCAGCATTATATAATGTTTTCATAGTAGAAAATCTTGAATTTGTGTATATGTTTCAACAGTGCCTTCATCTCTGTGTTTTCTTTGTTTCCCATTGAATTCCTCTTCTTTTCAGCTAAAATTGTATTGTTCCTTATTTTGCATTTATATAATGCACTGGGCTTCCCTGGTGGCGCAGTGGTTGAGAGTCCAGCTGCTGATGCAGGGGACATGGGTTCTTGCCCCAGTCCAGGAAGATCCCACATGCCGTGGAGCGCCTGGGCCCGTGAGCCATGGCCGCTGGGCCTGCGCGTCCGGAGCCTGTGCTCCACAACGGGAGAGGCCACAGCAGTGAGAGGCCCGCGTACCGCAAAAAAAAAAAAAAGAATGCACTGTCTGAAAATATATCTTTCTAAATAGACAATAAGCTTATGGTGAAAGATTAATTAGGAAAGGTTAACTAGTAGACAGTTTTTGAAAATATAACTCATAATTTCAGGTTTTTAACATCACTTTCCTCTTGTTCATTTTAAAATTTACATTGAGAATGCTGCTTTGGAAAAAACAAATGAAAACTACATACATGTTCCTGGGTGAAGAAATGAATTCTTAAGTTAAATCTTAACTTTAAATTATTTTGGGAGGGAGGAGATGGAATATAAAGGCAGTTGTCAACCAACGTTTATTAAGTATTTATACTACATGTAGTGCTATATTATGCTGCTTTGTGTTAAGTGGTTTTTGTTAACTATGTGATAGGAAGAATGATTTGAAGTCATATTTACATATTACTTTTCCTGCTATTTTCATTACTCTTCATTATTTAATAGTTTTTATAAATCATACTCAGCTATAATAATTGATTAAAACATAAAACTGGCAATAAGAGATTGTGATGTCAGAAAGACATTACATTCCACAAGGCAAAATAACAAAACAGAATTCTTTAAGGAAACAAAGTAGAAAAAAACATTACCAGAGACTATATTAGTCAATACTTTAAAATGTTAAGGTGATGTTTTTATTGGTAGTATATTTATAATAAACATGAGGCACTCTGTTTTAAAATATAGTTTAACAACCCGGCCATGCTTTCACATTTTAGTCACTGTGTACTGAACTGTAGTGTTTTGTCATTTTTTTAATTTCAAAATGGGCTTCAATAATATAGGTTTTGAACTTTTCAGTTCATGAAACTGAAAAAAATTTAAAGTATCAGTATTGACTCTAAGGTGATAAAATTGTAGTTGTGATTACAAATTAAAGATAATTTTGAAAGAGAGGTAGTTAACTAGGTGAGTTTAAACAAGATAAAATGATTTATGGCCATTTTATAAAATAATGACAATCTTCATTTTAAGCTACAATGTAAAGTGCTTTATTCTGAGATTATGTATTGTGTCAGAAGCTAAAACTGCCTTTTTTCTAACAGTGCCAGAATACAACCTCTTTTTCTTTTTGTACTAACAAGACTGCTTTACCACCACAGCCCACTCTAAGTAATTAAATCAATCCTTTGTACTTACCGTATTCTCCTCTAGTGACGGTACTAGATCTGATTATATGCTTCATGCATATTCAAAGTACCGCACTGACAGCTCTTTAATGAGCTCTTACTTAATCAGTATGAACAATGTTCATCTTGTTCTTTTTTTCCTCATGCATTAGAGCTAGGAATAGTTGGGAAAAATGAAACATCCAGCATTCATTTGAAAAATATATTGTACTTTGAAAAGTGTCTAAGCTGAGGAAGTTGCATTCTGCCCTTTAAAAGTCTGATGGACAAATTGGATTACTAGTATTGGATTAAATAACAAATGGTTAGAGGAGAAATGAGAAAAGCTCACTGTGATCACAGGCTTTAATATTTTTTGTTACTTATAAAGCTAAAGGGGTCTTTAACCAGTTATTAAAGTCAGGATTAATTTGTAATGGTTCAACTTACTGGCTTTTAAAAGCTTTTTAAATTAAAAAAATTTTAAATCCCTAAAAACAATAGTGTAATGATGTATTAGAAGAAAATTTAATTTTTTTATTACTAGGCTAAGTATAGATTTCCATCACTGTGTACTATCTCAGATAAGGAGTTAGTGATACAGAATTGATTTAACCTCAAATATGTTTTTTTCAGTTAATTTATATAATCTATGTAGCACTGAATAATATGTCTTTAAATATTTCTTATTGTTTGGCTTATTCCCTTTTTAAACATGAGAGTCTTCTCATTTCCTAACAGTTAGGGGAGGTGGATCTTTTATTCTTATGTAGAAATCATAGGCATGAGTTAAACTGAAAATAACACAGTTATTTTATTCTTATGTAGAAATCATAGGCATGAGTTAAACTGAAAATAACACAGTACCACATCAATATTGTTATTCTCAAGGAAGCAGTCTTCCATTGAAGAAAATGATGCTAATTTAAAAATAGGCTAGTTGCTTCTAGTCTTATTGCCTGAAAGCCTCAATTACAGGTTAGGTTAAACTCAAAACAAAGTTTTAATATGTGTATATTTTTAGAAACCACTTAGGTTATGAATGCAAGAATTAAGTCTTTAATCAGAAAACAAAATACCATAAAAACTGCACCTATTAATATTGCACACATGTGTCATTTCAGTGATCAAAAAGGCCTTCACCAGGGTACAATTGGCCTTTTTCCAAATTGCAAGCTTTTTCTCAGCTTTTTCTTTTTACTCTTTCTTCTTTTGTTGCTACCCAGGGATTTGTGCCTATCGCAGCCTATATCACATGACCAGTGTCAAGACATCACATGGTCCAAAGTGAATACAAAACCAGCTACCCTAAAAGAGAGATTAAAAATGCTGTAAAACAATAAAGACCTTTGTTCATACTCAAAGAATCTATCCTAGATCTGCTTCATACCATAAAGTTTAACAGACTTTAATGAAAGCACATATCCTCTCACTATTTTCCCTAATAATGAACAACAGATATCTATTTTACAGGGATGCTCAGAAATACATGTTTAATCTTTTGCACACAGATCAGCTCTTTATTTTAGATTTTCATTCTAAAGATTTTTTCAAATTTCTGTTAATGTGGAAACAGGTAAATAAATTATGGCTCATCCATAATTTATGCAAGTATTAAAAAAGAATGAAGTAGATCTTCAAACAGCATGACAACAACAAATCACAGGGTCCTTATGTTAAAGAAACCTGTATGTGTCCAGATAAGGTATATACCTGTATGTGATAGACATAGCTACGTATGTGGTCTGGAAGAAGATACGCTAAACTGCAGTAGTACTTCTGGAGAAGGGAGGTGGATGGGGGAATTGGAGAGGGTGGGGGTGGTGAAAGAGGCCTTGACCTTTTACTCAATTATACCTCTGTATTGTTTGAATATTTTTTAATGGACTGGTAGTGTGTTTGAAAGTTAAAAGAAAATATCTCACTTAAGAAGAAAATGAAACTTAGGAAATTGACTAGGCTATTTAGTCTTCGCCTGGCATATTTAATTTTTTAGTAGATATTTAAGTTAACCCTATGAATCTATCTAGAAGTTGGACTGAAGTATTAAATAATGGTCTAGCAAAACAATAAACCAATCATGGGCGAAATTCAGAAAAAAAAAGTCAAAGAATTGTAAATTTGACTAGATACAATTTGAAGGGAGAGGAAGGAAGAGGGTTGGGGAATTAATATTTTTCTTGAGTATGATTGTGGCCTACTTCTGCATGAACAATACCAAATATATGCTATATGTTATAATCCTTGACATACTGGCCTTTTGAGGGGAAGGGTGGTACAGATGATGGAATGGATATTAGGGAAAATGAATTTTAAATGTACAATCAGTAAATTTATAATCTAAAATTTTAAATCATCTCTCTGCTCAAATGTTTTCTCATTTACGGAACATTATTATGTTCATCATGTTTTTTCACAGATAACTCTAAGTATTTTTGTAGCTTGTTCATTTACAATGTATTTAAAATAATTTGCAAGTGTTTACCCTGTTAGGGATGATGAGTTCTGGAATGGTATATGTATGTATACCTTTAGTTTGCTTTGGGGGAGGAAAATAAGAAAAAAAGCAGGTTGTTACAGGTGGAAGCTCTCACAAAATCTATTGACTTCTCTGACCTTACTGGTAGTCTTATAATTCTCATAATGATTTTTTAATGTGATTTTTAATTAATTTATTTATTTTTATCATGACCGTATGTCTGTCAGCACCACGAGTTCCTCACTGAAACATAATAACAAGTCAGCCTTTGGGGAGGATTTAAAAGTTGGAACACTTTTTTTTTTTTTTTAACTGTACTTAGTATTAGTATTGTACTTAGTATGATCTGTAAATATGTTCGGGGGACTGAAATATACAAGGTGAACAATAGCAGCTTTGGAGATTGGCTTATGAATTTTTAAATATTGATTTCTTTTTTCAGGCCTCGGACCTTAATCTGATGTTGTTATAAACAGTTTAACTTGTACTGTTGGGATAGCTAAAATATGTTTCGTGTTAAAAAGAAAAAAAACAAAACACTTGTGCTGAACTATTATTTGGCTTGTAAATGTCAATAGAATAAGAAATATCTCTTCCTAAATTATAGGAAGGAACACAGAAGAAGAAGAAGCTATGATGCAGGAGTGGTTTATGTTAGTTAATAAGAAAAACGCCTTAATAAGGAGAATGAACCAGCTCTCTCTCCTGTAAGTACTTATGACTTTGCTTGTTTTTCCTACAACATTGATGAATCTTAGGCTTTCCATCATTGTCTTTTTTGGGGGTTTCATTCTTATTAGGCTTAATGTTTTTTCTTTCCTTAGAGATTATGTTTTATATAAAAATAAAATTAAAAATAGTATATAACCAATTTTTACCTTAAGAGTAAGAATTTTAGAGTGTTAGATACTGAAAAAATGTATTTATTATATAGAAAGCCAAGTAATATAAACAATTTTTGTGTTTAAGAAATCACTTGTGCACAAAAAGGATGTTTGGTTTATATTTAGTGGGAAAAGAAATAAAATTGAAGTTTATTTAACATCAAATTTTCAGTTAAAAATTAAAATAAGTCTTAATAAGGACAAAACTAACTTTGTATTCTACAAATGATGTTACCCTAAATTTTGGGATAAAAGATTAATAATTTACACAGAAGTGACCTTTTTATGATTGCAAGAATTACAGTAAAATGGAGACCAGACCAAATGTAAGCATTTTCAGTCTTTAGCATTTAGTTCACATAGGACTTAATGCTTGTTCCTTTTTCTCACTAACAATGTTCTTATATTATGCCACCTAGTGTGGGAAGAAGCAGGCTTACATGTTTTATTTTAGTGAAAACCTCTATTTTTGTCATTTCTGCCATGCCTGAACTTGATAAAGGAGTTATGAAGAAGTGCAGAACTTAACTAATCTTGCCTTTTTAATTGTCTCTATATTAAATTTTCACTGGTGGTACTTTCATGTTTCTTGTACTCTTTTCACACAGAGTTCTAGACAAAAAAGTGTTTATTGCGAATTATGAAAAATATTCTACAAAATAACCTTATACCTGGCACTTAATACAAGAAGCATTGAAGATTGAGGCTACTTATCCACAGATTAGAATATACTTCTGTGCAATTCAAAATTGAAGGAGAAAAATAATAGCACTATTAAATATTCAACCTGAGGAAGGTTTTAGGTTTGTGTATCATTTGTTTTGAGTGGCTTAAAGTTAAAGAGAACAGTCAGTTATGAGTCCTAAAATCAATGTAACCTAAAGGTTCTTTTAAGTGTTTAATGATTTAGTAATTAGCATATTGATGATCTTTTGCAACTTGCCTAGGGAAAAAGAACATGATTTAGAACGACGATATGAGCTGCTGAATCGGGAATTGCGGGCAATGCTAGCCATTGAAGGTAAGAGATGCCATGGCCGAATGAGGTGTTTGAGGTGTCAGTTGTCAAAGAGATTTAAAGAGTGTAATACACTTCTGGTCTCACTAGGTGTGGTCTGACTAAGGACCTACAGGAATTGCAAATAAATGCCTTAGAGTCAGAAACCAATAGTCATGTAAAACCTAAGGACCCTAATTCAGATCATCGTTATGCTTGCTATTAAACATAAAATTGTCTTATCTTTTGTCTGTAAGCTTAAATGTCCATTAAATGGAAAATATAACTAGTTAAATGATTTCATTTTACTATGTGCAAGTTAAAGAAGTTTGAGAAAGATCTATCATTTTGATTTTTCACATTCATACTCTAAATTTTACCTTAATATTTAATTGATGTCAACACAAATATGTAACTGTCCAGTCTGCTATAGTTCTTAAGATTCCAGCTCCTATTAAGTGAATAATCAGGCAAAGATTCCGGCATATGACATAAATGCAACACTTTCACACTTTATATAAAGCTTTTAAATGAATTACATATATAGTAATCCTAAGCATGGTTCATAATATCAATAAACATCAGCTAGCTTAACTATGGCATTTACTATATATGCTTATTTTTTTTTAATTCTTACTATTTTAGAATGCTGTTCGCCTTATACCTCTTAGTTGAAAATGTCTTATAGTTCAAAGATGTCCACTTAAAAGCTAATCCTTTGGGCTCTGTAAAATGGACCTTTTGTCTAATCAATGCAAATTGATTTTCCTATTCTGTATTGACCTCTTAACACATGCATTGACTGTCCATTGTAATTTCTTTCTTCACCTGATAAGGTACCTGATCCATAAGAAGTCAATTCTAATTAGTTCAGAAACTGGGAATTTAAGTTTGTAAGAGAAATTCAAATGAAACCATATGTTTTAAAATATTTTAATTAAAATTGTTAGTAAATAAAATACATGCTGTTTATCTAAATAGTATCTTATACATTTATAGAAGTTTTATTCTTACTTTTATATTCCTAATATTTGATAAATATGACTAACAACATTTGTATGTCCTAATTTATAAATTAGATTTACTTTATTTAAAAGGCTTTCAGATAGCTAATTTCCTTCAAGTGGCTATCAAATTATATCACTAATAATGACTATAAAATTTGTCAAAATTATTTAAGAAGTTCTGTGAAACTTGCCACTGAATAAAATGCACAAATATACTAAATGGTATTTTTCCTCTTGCTATAATTTTTGTAGTCATGGTATAGTCTTAAAAGAGATTGGAAAGCTAAATAGTCATTTGAAAAGTAGGTATAGCAAATACTATTTATATGGTATATATATATATATATATATGTGTGTGTGTGTATAATATAAAATGTGTTTGTATATAGTATGTATAACTCATTATACAATTTATTCTTTATAGATTAATTATATATTATGCTCAATACAGAGTATTACAATGTTTAAAAATTTACTTTCTCATGTATAGTAAGTTAAATCAACCCTAAGATACAGCTTGATACAATACAGTTGACTTTTAAGGCAGATATTGCTTCTATCCCAAAACCAGTATTATTACCAAATAGTACCATCTTTAAAGGAGGGCCATAATACATATAAAACATCCCAGTTTCATTGGCCATCCTATCCCTATATAATAGACCTACAGTCTTAAATAATCTAACATTTTTCTGCCTGCTCCCCTTGTACACATGGAAGAGCAGTAGAAAGTAATATTTTTGAAGAAGAGAAAAAAAATTAATGTTTTTCTTTTCATACACCTTTAATACAATTGTTAATTTTTTGTGGTTTTGTTCTGTTTTATTTTTTAATTAATACTATTGTCCCATGTGTGATTGTGCCTTAAATCTCTCAGCCAGTTTCTGTTGCTAGTTGAGGGGCAAAAGAGACTTGAGGAAAGAAGCAGCCTGTTGAATAC
This sequence comes from Tursiops truncatus, assembly GCF_011762595.2. Classification (NCBI taxonomy): domain Eukaryota; kingdom Metazoa; phylum Chordata; class Mammalia; order Artiodactyla; family Delphinidae; genus Tursiops; species Tursiops truncatus. The sequence continues at coordinate 36,354,873 of NC_047047.1, read as the reverse complement.
AAATAAAGACACTTTCTCAGAGAGAGGCCTGTCCCATTAGCCTGGGCAATATGTGGCCTGAGCTGTCCTAGAGTGATACTGAGCATCGTGATCATCAGTTCTTTGAAGACAGTATCCTCTGAGCCAGCCCTTAGAATGGACACACATTCAGTAGTCTTTCAGAGTGTTAAAACACCACAGAAAAACACATGAACAGGCAACACTAATTGGTTTTGTTTTGCTTTCCTTTGTTTTAAAGTCCCTTCCTCTTTTCTTTCCCATCTCTTCTACTTAGTAGCCATAAGATGGTTTTCATAATAAATAAACTAAAATATTTTTGAATAATCTACTACTGAAACCATTAACTAGGAGAAAAGCACAGAATATTAATAGTCATAGTCCAGTGAAAGAAGTATTAACAGCTTGGTTTGAGAGCAAAATAATAATAATAACATTCAATATATCCATTCTTCTGAGAATCCATAATCACTTTGGCCTTTTTTTTTTCCCTGAGGTGTTTTCATTGCAGGAGTTTCACTCTACTGAGCTAAGTTGTAGGATCCCTTAAGCTAACAAGCATCTTTCAGATACTTTTCCTATAGTTTTTCTGTTCCAGATTATTTAATGCCCCCTCAGGAAAGATAAATTCATTTCTGCACACATTGGGGTGGGCTTTTGGAAAGTGGTGTGTTCATTTTCTGCACAAGAAATGGATCTTCTCTAGGATTTTGTACATCTTGATTTATTCTTGGCTTAGAGTTTGAAGTGGGTGCTCTTCTAAAGGGATTTATGCATAGGTTCACTATTTTTGTAGTTATGGCTTATATGATAAGCTTTTTATATTTAAAATCAATATGTAATCCTGTGGAGGAGCTTATCCCCTAAAACCCCATTTGTAAATCTATTTTAGCTTTGTTACACAGCACAGCCACAGTCTTCCATAGATTGATTAGGTACAGCGGTAGAATCCTATCAAATGGCCTGCTCTGATGATGATGCAAACTCTTTCAGGATTGCTAGTTGACTGGAACTAAAGATAAGACTTGACTGCAATCCCCCAATGTGCTCTTTACAAAACTAGTGTTAATTTTCATCAAAGTGCCAGGCTTATTTATAGTGGCAAGGTTGAAGGTTTACTACAAGAACTTTAGGTCCTTTCTATTAAAGTGTTTATAGGTATTTCTTTTGCCTTTTTTCCAAGGTAATTATCAACTTCAGCAAATAAACTGAATCAGGGAATGAATAATTGGCCCTATATATAAAAAAAGAGTTTTTTAGATTAACAAAACAGCTCAGTGCAGATAGACATAAACAGAATCTCTTTATTTTAACACTTTGGCTCAAATGCAGCATCAAAACTTAATCCTATTTGTTGTGAGAGGATATGGCTTTTGTAGCAAAAGTACACTGGAATCTTTAAATTAATCAAAACCCACATTGTAGTCTGTCCAAGGCAAAGTCATTGCATCTAGCTAGCTGTTATAGGTGAGTAATCCTTTCTTAAAATGTATAACAAGTAACATATAAACTTACATTCAGGCTTTTAAAACATGACATTACATCTAGGTGAAGCTATTTAAAGAGGAATTTTTTAATTTTTAAATGTAGACCTTTGAACATACAAATGTGAATCTTGATCAATTTTAAAGGTGTTATCAAATTTTTTTAAATCATCAAAATAGTTTACTTAATTTCCCAAATTAGCATTCAAATATGTGTGTGAATGTGTATAAATTTACTCCTGTGAGAAAGCAAATCCAAAGTAAAAGTAGTTTTGCTAGTGTAAAATCTACTCACTGCGCATAGCTATTTTCTCCACAATTTGACTAATTATTTGTAGATAGATATTAATGTAGTGATGACACATTTAATATAAAAAAACCTATAAATTTATGCTGAAACAGTTAAAATTCTAATGTCAGTTAAATTTGTAAGATGATGAAAATTACCTAAATATTCATAATTTAAAAATGTTTTTGTTACAGTTATGTGAAATGTCAGCATTGAGCTAGGAAAAGGTTAAGATTTTTTAAATTATTCAATACTTAATGGATTAAAAATATAAAATTGTTTCCTCTCTTATCCATATTGTTAAAACCTTATTTTTAAAAAAGTTAAAGAAATATTGATATTTCTAATTATTAATTAAAACCTTAAAAGTGACTGGTCAAATATAGGGAAGGAATAATTTACTCAAGAAGATTATGTGTCATTAAAATTTATTTTTTCTTTAAAAAAATTTTGTAATTTTCAACTTAATTATATTTTTTAAGTTTACAGTGGAGAAATTTTATTTCCCAGTAGTAAAGCTCTTATCAAAATGTTTTGGAAGTAAAGAATTATAAATTAAGCTTATAATCAGAATGATTTCTTGAGGTTGGAAATGGAAAAATCCATATTCATCAAAATTGGTAATCTTAATAATTATAAAATTTAGTTACAAATCTTTTACAAATTTAGCAGGTTTTTCTCTGAGTTAATATTTCTAGAACTACAGTTACCTGAAATTAGACTAGATGACCTTTAAGATCTTTCCAACCTGGAGAGTCTATTAATTTATCTGCTGTGTAGAATGAAACTGATTAAGAACAAGAACCAGATTAGAAAATTGTCCAGCATTCCTGACCTCAGTTGCATTTAAATCCAAGGAATAAAATTGTGATAGATATGGCTTTTCTCCAGTTTTGCTGTTTCATTATTATTTTTTAAATTCTTACATTAAGAAAAAAACTTTCCATAGCAATAGTTTCTTTATTCCTCTCTATGCAATAGAATACTTCACTTCTTTTTAAATAAGAATGTAATGTGACCAATTATTTAATGTACTTATTTGTGATGTTTTGTATCGAATGTGGGTAATTAATATATGGCATGTTTAATATATATGTGTGTATGTATTCGAGCTTGTAATGAAAGGAATAGTGATAAAATAGAATAAATTATTCTAGCTTTTTGCTGCTATTCTAACCTTTATTGCATGATGATGCATCTAATTTTTAATTTGTAAATACAAGATAGAATTCCCTCTAGCTCCATTTGGTTTCATAAAGCTGCTGAGCAGTTTGCTGTCTTGAATAAATTTTGCTTTGGAGGGGGTCGGGGGGATTTGAACCAGCACATTCTTGTGTGGTTTGTGAAGATTCACATGGTAACCAGCGGTGTGCATTGTTGGGTTTATCTGAATAAGCACCAGCCATGTGAGTTTTAACATGATTGCCCAGGGCAATGGAGAGAGAAGAGAGAAACCAGAAAGGATTGCACTCCTCTCTGTTTTTTGGAAAGTGCATTTGCTGGGGGAGGGGGCTACATGAGTCAGTGGCCAGGGTATTTTTTTTTTTTAAGCTGGTGTCCTGTTTCCCTCTAGGTCCTCATTTGTTCGGCTATCTGCCTCATCATCTACTTCTTCTTTTCATTGTTTACCTTCCTAATGAGGGAGGCGGGGTAGACTGGGGTTGATTGACAGCTACAAGCCCTTACAGTCTGGCCAGAGAGCAGTTGGCTTTGGTTTCAAAAGTGCTTTAAATGTTCGATTTGGTCCTGTTTTTATTAAACGAAACTGCTGCTCATCTTAAGGAAATTATCAGACCAGCAATGATTAGGAAATATATTATTGGGGCCTAAAACCGTCAAAAAACTGCCCCTTCCCATGGAAGGAGCACTGCCCATCGGATTTTCCAACCGGGGTTTCAAAAAGAAGTATGTAATTTTTCCTTTGCAAAAGTGCTTTGATTTGAAACCACGCAGCAAACCTCTCCAAAAGAAAACTGGCTGTGATGCGATCGAGAGCTGCAGTGTAATGTTGCAGAGCAAATTTATTTTTTACTTCAAAGAAAAATGCTAATTAGCCGATTCACTACTTTTAAAGTTATTGTGAAGCATATGGCGCCCAGTGTGAGATACATCCAACTGCTAAAATAGAGCGAAGAGGAAATTAGCGAAGAATGGGCTGTATGGGGTGAGCATGGGGGTGGGGGAGGAGGATAGGTTCTCAGGCAGATTCTCTAGCCTTTTCAGGGTGATTTTATCGCCCATCTCTGCTTCCCGCCTCCTCATTCACCCACATTCCCCCCTCACCGCTCGGGCCGACCTCTTCTGGGCCTCCAGCTCTCCCTCCCCCACTTTGGCTGACATCAGGTGCGCACCTCCGCTGGCCACCGGTGCACACCTGGTCTCTTGCAGGTTCCAGCCCAGCCCGTAGCCGTCTCCATCTACGGAAAATACTTAGAAAGTAGGGTTTTAGGGGCGAAATCCTCATCACGACGGCCAAACTCTCCGTGAAACACTAGCTAGTGGCTCTGTAATATGGTTTGCAGAGAAATAAAAGGGAACTGGAAAAGGCGGGAAGGGGAGGGCCGGGTGGGGTGGGAGACCGGGTGGGTAAGGAGCCTCCCGTCCCCTGCAGACTGGCAGAAGACCGAGGCCCAGAAGCGACGCGAGCAGCTCCTGCTGGATGAGCTGGTGGCCCTAGTGGACAAGCGCGACGCGCTCGTCAGGGACCTGGACGCGCAGGAGAAGCAGTAAGTGGGCGGTGGGGTCGGGGTCGAGGCTCTGCCGCCTGCAGAGGGGCCGAGAAGTTTTCGGAAAGTTCAGTCCAGAGGTCCCGGGTGGGCCGGGGCAGCCTCCCGCTGGCCCCGCGAACCCCGTTCCCTCTGGGGCTCGGAATGCGGGGCGAGAGGAGAGTGCCGCTCTGCGCTCCAAGAAGAAAAATAATTTGGTTTCCTGTTTGACTTCCAGGGCCGAAGAAGAAGACGAGCATTTGGAGCGAACTCTGGAGCAAAACAAAGGCAAGATGGCCAAGAAAGAAGAGAAATGTGTTCTGCAATAGAAGCCAGACCAGAATCTTGACCAACATTTTATTAGCCTTGGGTCCCCAGACCAGAAAAAGTCATTCTCGTTGTTGATTTAAAACTTTTAACATTTTGTTTGGCTGGATTGTACTTCTTTACCGCTACCACCACCTCTTTTCCTCCCTTTTTTCCAGACAGTGTACAGAACTCCGAAATAGCTTTGTTTAAGGATTGTGTGTGTGTGAGTTAATCATTTCCTTGAAATCATGTAAAATAGATTGCACAGACATCTTGTGAGTGATTGGTATTAGGAGTGTTCAAGAAACTGTTCAAAGAAGAAAGAAAAGAAAACTCTTCCCTCATTATTTTCCCTCATTTTTTGATGGAGAAAAATTTTAAAACATTTTTGTTGTTGTTGTTATTGTTAATAGCATAATGAGGGGTGGGAGGGGGCTTAAGAGGGAGGGATAAGGATAAAATGTCATGAATGATTTTTTTCCAGTCCTGCCATATGTAACACTGAGTCTGTTACCTAAATTTTATAGTTAGATCATCTTCAATTTACTTATTAAACTGTGTTCTATTTACCAGTGGGATTTTCTGCAGTTGTTTTGCGTTTCACTATGAAGATAATAGGGTACTTCTCCTCTGCTTTCTTCGGAGGATGGCCCTTTAACGTAGCCTGAAACAAGTCCTGTGATTTGAAGTGAGCTGTAAGGATGGGACTAATTGACATGCATCACTTTACAAAGACAGTCTTATCATTTGAGAATGCGCCATCTTTTTCTCTGGATAATTATTTATTACATCTAGCTTGGTTCCTACATTTTGTTGGGTCTCAAAATTGGCTCAAGAATGGTGTTAATATTTATTCTGTATTGATAAAAGTCTGTCTTGCCATTATGAGTAAATCCTCCAATTAATATTTTCTTCTCTAGCATAGCACTGTCATTTTTTTGTGAAAATGGTTATCTGTTTATTTATTACAATACTGAGTCATATATAAATTTTCAATAAAAGCAGAAACTTTCTTACCTTAAACACTGCTGCTACTTCTTTGCAATGAAAACTTGAGAAGTTTTTGTATTCATAAGACTTTTCATGTGGAAAAATGGTCCTCTTGAATGCAGGGCAGGATACTGGTCTGTATTTGGAGCTGAATAAGTTTACACCACCCCAGAGGGGCCCTGCTGACACACGAATGCGAATTGAAAAGCAATTAGTCATATTTTCTTAAGCAGTGTAAACTATCATCTTTTAGAGGGTCCTCTCTTAACGATTTGAGATTTGTGATTCCACAGCACTGAAAAAAATGTAATTTTCCATTGTTATAATTTTGCACTCATATGAGGAAGAACTATGACTTCTGATAACCGGCAAGACTGTAGATGCCGAAGTGAAAGGAAGAGGGTTATTGTTGGAGGGGAGGAGGAGGGTAAGTGTGTGCAGGTGTGTGTGTATGAGATGAGGGAAAGGGAACTTTCAACCAGAAGTTCTAAGCTACAGAAAAAACTGGCGATTTTATGGTAGTTTCCATCACTCCTCTACAGAGGTGTCTTGAAACAAAGAAAGCTCGTTCAACAAGTCTGGAGACAGAGAAAACAGTCCACTAGCATTTATACGTTAGCCTAGATCATACATACATATATACACGTATACATATATGTACATATACAGACAAATATTTATACCAATACACACACAAATTCCTTTCGAAAACTATGCAGCCGCCAGTCTTCCAAAATGATAAAACCTTCCTACGGTAGAATTTCTTCACGACAAGGATTTTAAGAAGTTATTGAAAAGTTATCAGAACTAAATGAAATCGGGTATTTGCCGTCTTTATTAGAGCAGGAGAGCAGAGGGAGCTACCGCTTCCTGGGGGGAAGCTCTCAGAACCCGGCCCTAACCCCCGGGAAACCGGCAGACGAAAACCATCAGCCCGGAGCAGCCTGGGGCTTGGGTGACCGGCGTCACCCACTCCATTTACGCAGGATTCGGATTCGGGGAACCTTCCCTCTCGCGGAGCCTCGCAGAGAGGCGGCTCCCCCAAGCCGCTCGCGACCTGCCAAGTGACAATCCTTCGCTAGCCCCAGATTTGTTGCCCGTCTCCCTGCCCCTCCTGCCTCAGTCCCGAGCCTCGCGGGGTTTCCATTGGGCTGCTCTGTGGCGCCCGCACGCCCCGCAGCGGCGGCGGAGCGCGGCCCCCGGGGACCATCGGGGTCAGGCCCGCGGCGAGGGCGCCGCATCCCGATTTCGTCGCGTGGTGCCCAGAGGCTGCCTCCCGGGCGCAGGCGCGAGCCCAGCACGCCTAGAGGCCGGCAATCCGAAAGCCCGCGCGGCGGCAAAAGAAGCTGTGGGCCCGGGGGTCGCCGAGGAGGAGGAGGAGGAGGAGGAGTGTTGGCAGCGGGCTGGCTTGGGCACAGCCCGCGGGCCAGTGCAGAACTTCCGCCCCTGGCCAGGATCCCAGGGCCCCGGAGCCAAACCCCTCCCCCTGTCCCAAGTGTCCTCCAGAGTCTGGCCCGGCCTCGAGGTCACCTGGATGCTAAAGCCAGGGCCCAGCTCCCACGCCCCCTCCCCGGCCCGGGGCCCTCGAGCTGAGTCCACAGGCCCTCCCCGGGCGAGGCCCCCTCTTCCCCTCCCCGAGCTGCGGCCGTTGCTGGAACGGTCGAGGCTTCTGGCCCAGCGTCTCCCACCTGGATATTTGCCTAGCGACGGCCGCCTCAGTCCTTTACGCCACATACAAGAAACTTTCATCTCAGTCTCCCCCGTCTCCACTCTCCTCCCTCTCCCCTCTTCTCTCTTTTTCTTCTCTTAATCCCGGGGTTTTATGGGTTGAGCATTAAAAAAATTCGCCTGCAATTTGGGATTAGATAAATACTCTCATTAGGGGGGAAAAAATCGTGCTACTTGATACCTCCCAACTTCCCCGAGACCGCGGCAGCATCTGGAACCGAGAGCGCCCGGCTCCCGCTTGGCGGGCCCTGGGGACCGCCTGAGCACATTCCAGCGCGCACTGCCGCCCCACCTCGCCGCGCCGGACCTCGGCCCAGCGCCGCAGCTGCAGGCCAAACGGGGCCGGGAGGAGGCGGGAGTGCGAGAGTTTGCGGGACTGGGACAGGGCACGCACCCAGGCCTGGGAGGGCTAACCCAGGCACACAGCGCACAGGCCCCGGCCGGGGTAGCGCCGGGCTACGGACGCAGTGCCGCCGAAGCTCACCCCAGGGCGCCGGCATACTCTTCCCCCTCACACTAGTGCGCTCCAGCCCGCGCCTTTCCCCGGAACCGAAAGCGGGGGTGTATTTCGTTTTTTTCCTTAAATCTCTGCACATTTCGGGGACTCGGAGTCCTGGGCCTCGCGGACTATTCCCTGCGGGGGCCTGCGCGAGCCAAAGGTGTGTCCCCGCTCGGGTCAGCGCTGCGCTCTGCGCAGTTTCTTTTCCTGTTAAGTCTTTTTCTTGTTCATGTTTTTACTTTTCTCCCGTTCTTTTATTGTTTTCTCTCTCTCTTTCTCTCCCTTTTGTGAATGGGCCGCGGTGTCTTTGTTCTGGAGAGAAGCGCCCGTGTCGCCGACTTTTGTGAACCAGAGAAGGATCTTGTAAAACCTTTTCTCCTTCATACTTCCCCACTCCCACCCCTCCTCTTTTGCCCCTTTGATTAGATGTTCCCTCATCGTCAAAAAAAAAAATGTAATTTCGTTAGCCTGGCGGCCACTTTCTTTGAACATTAGCTCGCTTTCAGCTCCAACTTCAATTAGAAGGAGTTGATTTTGAGAGATCAACAAAAGGACCGACCAAAGCCTTATTAAAGGTCCTAAGAAGATCTCCCGGGTTCTTTGAGAAGCAGTTAAGGAAACAGTGTGCCCTCCATCATATTCTGTTACCGTATTTTATTCGGACTCCAAAGGAAAGTGTCGCTTGGGGGAGGGGGAAGCACTTTGAAGAGCGGCGGCCGCGGCCCCTTTTCACTCAGCGGGCTCCCCCTTCCTTCTCCTCCACCTCCTCGCCCCGCGCCTGGTCCGCTCTCGGTGCCCGACCTTGCGGCCCCGCAGCGCCCGCGCTCCCCACCGCGAAGCGCCCGGTGGCTCCTTGACTCGCCCTCACACTTACTCCTGTTCAAACTTTTCACTCCGCCTGTTGAGGTGGAGGGGAGGGGGGATTAGGAAGAAGCGGTAGGAATTCCTCGAAAGGGAGTAAAGTGCCTAATATTCAGGAGGAGGTGCCATTTAAAAGAATTGCCTTACTCAGTGTTGGGGCGAAAACACTTTTCTTTTTGCGCTTTGACAAGTCCATCCAGGTAGACGTGTTTGAGAAGTTTGTTCGATTGGGAAATGGGCTTCGCCAGTACGAACGATCCGGGGAGATCGCTTCAAGGAGGCTCCTGCGGCATGTGGAAAAGAAATTGAGGGCAGGGGTCTGTGGCCACGTTTTCCACCAAATTGTCCCTTGTAAAAGGAGAACGGGAAGGAGACAGTGTGAAAGAGAAAGTTTCCTATCCAAACCTTTCGATTCAGAAGTAGAGTGTGTGTGTAAGGGAGAGGGGACTCTGCGCTCCAACATTTCAAAAGAAGCGTTTAGGATTTGCAAACACCTTTCGTGGGGACTGGGAACACCAGGAGACGCCGAAGAGCAGGTAAGTGGCCATGCCTCCCCTGCGGGTGCTGCTCGCAGGCGCGGGAGTCCTGAGGCGCCGAGGCGGGATCTGCGCACTGGGAGCTGCTCCCGCGCTCAGCAAAGTAGCCTGTGCCAGCACGAGCCGCCCGCGGCGTCCCTCTGCGGATGGTGGCGCGGTGGATGAAGACACTGGGGCCCGCGGCGCCGGGAGAGGGGACGGGGGCCCGCTCCCCTCCAGCCCGCGGCTCCCAGGTCCTCGCGCCCACCGGGCCGCCGAGCTGGGTGGCGCGCGGGAGAGCGAGAACCGGTTCTCCAGCACCTCGCCTCCTTCTGCCACTCCCTCCAGGGCGCCAAAAGGGCGAGAGAAGGGCGGGGAGCCCCGGGGCGGCCTCGGGACCGGCGTCCCCCTCCACGGCCTGGGCTCCCGCGCTGCGCTCGTCTTCCTCGCGTCGCTCTGCGCCGCGTTTGCCGCCAGTCGAGCCCCGGAGTTAGCGCGCGACCGGGGCGGGGCGGGCGGGCGGGCGGTGAGGGCGGGGTGCAGGGGGCGGGGGAGGGCGGGGGCGCGCGGAGGTAACCCCCGGCTCGTGCTGCCATTGCCCGGCTCCCTGTCACTCAGCCTGCGCGGGGCCAGGGATTGGCAGCCTAGCCCGGTTACGCACTCACCTCGCGTTCACATACCCGGGGAGGGCATTAGAAAGGTGATCAATCTTCATCAGGCTACATTTCCAATCACCTAAACAACCCGGCCAGACAAGCCACTCCGACAAGGTAAATCGCTTGATTTATTTAGTTTCCGAAGTGCCTCTGCGGGGCTTCCCCAGCCCCCACCGCCTCCACGCTGCACGGAGTGCCACGGCAACCTCGAGCCACCTCCCAGCTCTGCCCCTCTCACCCCCACCCTCCTCCTTGCGGCCCCTCGGCGCGGTCCTGGGCGAGGCAGTGTCTCGGGAGCGTGTAGGGCTTTGCAAACAAAGTGTGTGTATGAAATAAAGTGAAACCTGGAGGGACACGCACAAAGCCACTGGAAAGAAAGAGAAAGGGAGGAGGGAAGTTGGGGAAAGAAAGAAATCCGGGGGTCCTAGACCAACCGCCCAACCCGGCGGGTAATTCCTGTGCTGCTCTGTTTTGCAGGTTGGCTGCCTGGAAGGTCCGTGTGAGGGTGCGAGGTAGATGGTGAGCGGCCCCGGCAGCTGAGGGCAGGTAAGGAGAAAGCCGGGAGCCGCCCGGGACTCTGGGAATGCGTCGGTTGTTCTTGCCTCCCCGTCCTCAAACGGGTCCCCGCTTCCCAGGTCCCCGGCACGTGGGCGGGGCTGGGAGGCGACCTGGCTCCCCTCTTGCTGCGCTGCGGACCCCGGAGCTCTGCTGCGGCCCCGCGCCCCTCCCCCGCCTCCTCCGAAGTAACCGAGCTGAAGTGCTAAGTTTGAAGAAAGTCTGAAAACTCACGCAGCAGCCTAGATGAGTCGCCGCGGCTGATTCCCATTCTCCTTCGGCCCCAGAGCCCAGGCTCTTTCCCTTCTGTCGCCTTCCCTGCAAACTAGGTTCTCCCGGCCCAGGTCCCATGGGGACGGGAGCGGGAGGCTTCTTTAGCTCTAACTTCTTTCTTTCCCTAAACTCTCTAGCCCGGGTCCCAGGTCTGCTTTGAGTTCCTTGAAGCGGGGTAAAGCGACAGGTCCTCTGGGGTCTCAGTCCCACACCCCCAGCGCCACTTCCTGACCCCTGATTGTAGCGCCTCAGTTTGGGGGCAGCTGGGGAAGCCAGGCGTCGACCTTCCAGCCCGGGTCAGAGCGAGCTACGCCCCAGAGGCCTAGTTCTCTAGTCTCGATCGGGTCCTGCGGCCGCGGGTTCAGCTAGTAGGATAGGCGGGGAGCGCACCGGACCTGCTGCACTCAGGCCTCCCAAATCCGCCAGACACTTGGGGCGCTGGGCAGGTCACCTTTTAACCCCGGCCGGGACCCCATTGTCCGCAGCCAGGACCGGCTTGCGTTGACGAAAAACGGCCTGCGGCTGTGGCGAGGCGCCGGTGACCTCGGGCGGCGTCTTAGAACCGCCACCTGTACAGTGACCCTTTCTGGTCGCCTCTGCGGGACCTGGCCTTGAAACTGTGGTCGAGGTGTGGGTGGGATTCCGGGTAAGCAGTCTTTCAGCGGCTGGGCACAGAGAAGTCAACTGGAAGGGCGGCTGTAGGCTCTAGGGCCGGGACCCAGCCGAGGAGACTTTGGCAGGTCGCACTCTCCCAAGTGGGCAATGCGTCCTGGAGAGGCTCAGGTGCCGCTAGCCCTCCGCAGTGCCTCACCTGGGCTCTCCGGAGTCTACCTGTGCGTCCCACTTTCAAAGACGTTTGAAACAACGCCTCATGCTCTGGATCTCCTGCCGCCTGGGGGCCGAGCAAATGTTTTCTTGTGCGATGTGAGGCCCGTTCCCACCCGACCAGAATTTTGCCTAGTCTTAGCCGACTCTGCGGTTCAGGCTCTGACCTCCCAAGCTTGGCCCTGATTTTAACCTCTCCTCACTCCTAGTGTCGCCCTATGAGTGTCTGGCCCATTCCAAGCCCGAAAAGAGGAGATCATGATCCAACTATTTTACTTTTCAAAGAAGCTGTGGTCTTTGGGCTAAGGCCTTATAGAGCCGAGTTGACCGCCCTGTACAGTTCCATAACCGGCGTCCCCTCCCCATCCTGTGACTCCTTGCCTCGGACAAGACCAGGAAGCCGTGATGGCTGGGAGTGACGGTTTCCGTGTGTCTCGTGTCTCCATAGGCCGGGCCCCCAGACGCAACAGAGCTTGAAGGACTGCGCAGTGGGAGCCCCGCACTGCGCCCGGCCCCGGCCCCCTGGATCCTTCGGGGCGCCTCCACCCAGCTGTTAGCATGATGTCTTACCTCAAACAACCCCCATACGGCATGAACGGGCTGGGCCTAGCCGGGCCGGCTATGGACCTCCTACACCCCTCCGTGGGCTATCCGGGTGAGCACCGGCCCCCGCCCCCGGCCCCTGCAAATCTTGGGGATCCCCAGCCTCCCGGGTTTAAGCACAAACTTTGTCGTGGATCGGCCCAGGGAACCGGTTGCCTAGTCTGCTTACGGTGCAGGACACGCTGCAGGCTCGCAGGGCAGAATCGCGGGTCGGTGAGGATGGCCGGGGCGGCGAAAATGTGAGACGTGAGCCCTCCTTGCCTGGCCACACGGGCACCTTGTCTCCCGTTGTGCTCCCACTGCCAGCACAGGGCGCATTTACCCACGGATTCGATTTCTCATGGGTGGTGTGTGTGCGTGCGTGTGTGTGTGTGTGTGTGTGTGTGTGAGAGAGAGAGAGAGAGAGAGGGAGAGAGGAAGGATCTATGCCTTTCCCCCCAACATTGAATGAGGAATATGGACACTTGCTAGGCTCTGAGAGGAAGGGCCGAGCTTGCCTTATGCAAAGCGACTGGCTGAGCTGAGGAGGGGGGATTCTCCCTCCCTAATTAAACTGTCCTCTAGACGGGTGGCCTGCACCAACTTTTGCACTGTTGATGTGGACAACTTGAGCAGAATCCTGGCTGTCTTTTCTAGGTTCCACTTCTTCACCCCCATTTTTTCCCTCGGAAAGTGTTTTCCAGGACGTGTTTCTGCACACCCCTTCCCCACCTTCCAGCCAGGGAGAGTGTTGGGAGGGGGGCAGTGAAGGAAGAAAGATTGTATAACTTCTCTTCCTTTTTTAACCTCTGAGAGGCAGGGAAGGGGGCAGTCCTGGAGTACCGGAGACACTGGCTCCCAGTCGCTCACACATGCAGTTTCTCCCACCTGTGGCTGTCAGGCTCGGCCTCTCTGGGGAGTTGTTTTTGCTCGGAGCTCGGCTTTCTTTTGCAACGGCCTGGTTCAGAGCCTGCCTGGGGCCGGTCCGCGTCCTCTAGCGCGAGTCCGCGTGGCCACCACTGACCCGACGCGCCCCCGCGTTTCCCCTCAGCCACCCCGCGGAAGCAGCGACGGGAGCGCACCACCTTTACGCGCTCTCAGCTGGACGTGCTCGAGGCACTCTTCGCCAAGACTCGCTACCCTGACATCTTCATGCGCGAGGAGGTGGCGCTGAAGATCAACCTGCCAGAGTCCAGAGTCCAGGTGCGCGCGCTCGCGGGACTTCAGGGTCGGGGGTGGGGTGCTGGGGCTGGTTGGAGAGGGCCTGGGAATGGGGGTCTGGTGTCGGGGCGGGCTTACAGGCTGGGTAGCCCCTCTCAGACTCCTCCTAGCGCTGGGCCGGGCCTGGCAGAGGGGCCAAAGTTAGAGGAGCTAGCTTAGAGCCCTGGATTCCGCCATTGGCCCCGGGGCGCCTTTGCTATCCAAAGTGCTTTTTAGGATTGCCGGAGGACAAGCGAGGCTCCCGAAGGTAACGTGCCCTGAGAGCCCGACACTTGCCCCTGCCTCTTTGGCCGCCCCAGGACTTGGCAGTTTCCTTCCGGGTCCTGAATTCTTCCTCCGCCCTTGCCTTGTATCCCGGGGATCCTGGAAATAGAAGAGTGGGGCTTGGCCAGAGCCTGGTGCCCTGTCTGGGAGTGCGCCCCACGGGTGGCGCCAGTTTGATTAGACATTTCCTTTGCCCGGAGAGGATGCCGAACGCAAAACCTGGCTACCAGCTTTGCTGTTTCTGTTTTTGCGCTGAAAGGGACCCGAAAATACTGTTCGGATTATAACTCAGAACTCTCCTCAAAGGCCTTTTATCTTGCCTTTTTCCCCCCAGAGGCTCGAGAGAACAGGAATGCCATGTCTTGTACCGGGGCCTTCCAGGAGGACTGAGAACTTTATGACTGTCCTATTTGGTTCCCCACTTGGAGCCAAGAAGTCCAACGAAATTCTGCCCAGGCTTCCTTCCCTAGTCCCCCGAGTACTGCCTCTGTTCAGCCTCCTGGCCTTGCTCCTGCTCCCATCCAAATTCTCGCCCTGCCCAGCACCTGACCTGCAGGGGCGGAGGGGCTCCGGCCCCAAACTCGGGGACTGTCCCCCACTCCGCGGCCTGCTCTGTGCCTCTCCGCAGTTTACTGAGCTCTATTCATAGAAGACAGGGCCTCCAAACATACATAGGTCTGTTGGGAAGCAGCCAACAGCATCAGTTTAGAGATGGCTGAACTTCTGGCTGGACAGACACAAATGTTCCGCCCTCCGGCAGAGTTGCGCTGGGGGTGGGGGGGAGTGCACATCCCTACTTTGCCAGAGGAGGGTCTTTGAGCAGAAGGATGGGGGAGGGTGGAGGAGCAGGGAATGCAAGGTCTGGCCGGGTCGGAGATAGGGAGGGGAGGAGGCGTCGATAGGAGAGGGATGCGGATCCTAGGCCGGGTGTTGGTCCAAGGGGCGGGGGAGTGGCAAGTTCTACTCTCCCCCTGACACACTCTCCCCCACCCGGCCCGCTGCAGGTCTGGTTCAAGAATCGCCGTGCCAAATGCCGCCAGCAGCAGCAGAGCGGGAGCGGGACCAAGAGCCGCCCAGCCAAGAAGAAGTCCTCCCCGGTGCGGGAGAGCTCGGGCTCCGAAAGCAGCGGCCAGTTCACGCCGCCTGCTGTGTCCAGTTCCGCCTCGTCCTCCAGCTCCGCATCGAGCGCTTCGGCCAACCCGGCGGCTGCAGCGGCTGCAGGCCTGGGCGGGAACCCGGCGGTGGCAGTCCCGTCGTCGTTGAGTACGCCGGCTGCCTCGTCCATCTGGAGTCCGGCTTCCATCTCGCCCGGCTCAGCGCCCGCTTCCGTGTCGGTGCCCGAGCCTTTGGCCGCGCCTAGCAACGCATCGTGTATGCAGCGCTCGGTAGCCGCAGGCGCCGCCTCTGCCGCAGCCTCCTATCCCATGTCCTACGGCCAGGGCGGCAGCTATGGCCAGGGCTACCCCGCGCCCTCCTCTTCCTACTTTGGCGGCGTGGACTGCAGCTCATATCTAGCGCCCATGCACTCGCACCACCACCCGCACCAGCTCAGCCCTATGGCACCCTCCTCCATGGCTAGCCACCATCACCACCATCCCCACGCGCACCACCCGTTGAGCCAGTCCTCAGGCCACCACCACCACCATCACCACCACCATCACCAGGGCTACGGCGGCTCGGGGCTCGCCTTCAACTCTGCCGACTGCTTGGATTACAAGGAGCCTGGCGCCGCCGCCGCTTCCTCCGCTTGGAAACTCAACTTCAACTCGCCTGACTGTCTGGACTATAAGGACCAAGCCTCATGGAGGTTTCAGGTCTTGTGAGCCCAGGAGTGGGAGGAAGAGAAGAAGAAACGCAACTACCTGCGCCCTCCGTGGTCCCCGTCCAGTTGTTGCTGCTGCTGCTGCTGCACTGCCCGCCTTTGCCTCGGCTTTTCCAGACCTGAAATTTCATGCTCCCAAAAGATGCCCATTGCTGCACTGCCGCCCTCATCTTTGTGCCACTTGCTTGGGGGATGTGCAAACCCTGCCCACCCCTTGGAAGAGGGGACCGGTGCTTCGGCTTGGCCCACAAGTTCTATATGGGAGAGCTGTGTGCTCCCCTCCTCAACCCCTAACGAACTCCTAAGTCACCATCTTCTAGTCTTTCTGGACAGTTATTATGCGCTTGCAGCCTTCGGAGGCTCTTCGCTCTGACTTGCTGTTTGAGCCCTACACTTTAATTTATTCTTTCTGGACACTGGAGTCACTAACTGGCATGTGTCTGCCTGTTGGAGTGCACCCATACTCTACTCCAAATCAAAACAACCACTAAGCGTTTCTCGCGTGCAGACTGCCGCCCCTTCAGCTGCCCTAAGCCCCGCTCCCCGCCTGCAGACCAGAGCTTCCCGGCGTTTCCTCCTCCCCAGCCGGATGCGCTGGGACGAGGCCCGGAGGGAGGAGCGCACCCATAGCCTCTCGCGCACAGCCCCGCCCTGCGTAGAACTGGCTCAGTCTTCCGCTTCGGCGGGAATGCTGTATATAGTCAGGTCCGTTCCAGGGACCACTTAAACTTTTTAGTTGCTGTTGGTTGAACTGAGCATATCTCGTCTTAGAGTCCAAGAAATAGAACTTTAAGATATATACAGCATATATATATACACATATATATATAACAAAAGCAAAAAATATTTTCCCTCTGTCCCCTTTCCTCTCTTCCTCAAACGATGGCGCTTTTACTTTTTCAGTTGTTGCAAAGCTTCCCTGCCCTCTCACACCTTCTCCCTCTGTGTATTTATTAAAGAGAATCGTTTGGTTTCAGGAAGCTGCGCGCGGAGGATCGGGAGGGTCTGGTAGTGTGAAGGCAAGAGCCAAGTCAGGGTACAGGGGAGGGGGCTAGTCTGGGCCGGGGCGCAGGACTGAGCCCTTCACCAGGTCTAAGCACAGGGTCGCAGTTCCAGTTAAGAGATCAAAACCAAAAGAAAACAAAAAATAAAAATAAAAATACAGCATTATGGAAAAACAAACAAACCCAGGCCCCAAACCCCGGTTCCAATTCCTCTGTCGGCTTCTCTCTCTTTAAACAACCCTGTTTTGTCTAGTGAGTTTTTAGTGCACCTTCATTCTCCGAAATCTGCGGAGGACCCACGCCTGTATATCAGTTTTGGCTTTGGCCTTTTCGTCCAGTAGGTGGGAAAGTAATTTGTAAATTTGATTTGTCCGATGTGAAGATCGCAAATTACTTGTTGAAATGTAAGGCAGTCCCCTTCCGCCCCCTTTATCTACATTATTTCCCGAAAATAAATGCAAATTAATGAACGGCTTGTCAGTGTTGCTCTTCTGCTTCCAGCCCAGGTCCTGGTCTTGGGTGGGTGGAGGGGACTAAAAAGAGGAACCCCCCCGTGTTAATAACCCGCGTGTTAATAACCTGTGTGAAGCTGGAGGCCAAAAAAATGCTCTCCTAGGGAGGGTCCCCCCTCCCGGTCAGCCCGGCCTCTTCCCCCAGGCGTTTTGACCCCGTATCCCCTCTCGCCATCCAGGACAGAGACAGGTGTCAGGACTCAATTCCCGAAGCAATTCCTTTCTCTTCAGAGGCAGGAGCCTGGCACTGATTTCTTCACCCTAATTGCCTGCACCAGAAAGAAGAGGGGGAGGGGAAGAGGGTCGGGAGGCGGGAAAGGATAGGTCTGTAATGCTCTCAGAGCTGAGCCAAAAAGGAAAAGAAAACAAAACGACAAAAAACCGATCCGTGTCTTGCATGTT
This sequence comes from Tursiops truncatus, assembly GCF_011762595.2. Lineage (NCBI taxonomy): Eukaryota > Metazoa > Chordata > Mammalia > Artiodactyla > Delphinidae > Tursiops > Tursiops truncatus. Next base: position 36,337,380 of record NC_047047.1, on the reverse strand, counting down.
GGCAGCAGACGACCTTCCTTTCTGCTGAGCTGTCCCCGGTGGCTTCACGGAGGCCGGGGGAATCCGAGTCATCCCTTCCACGTGCTAAGATGTCCCTTTAAACCCTCAGACCCTGCCAGAAGTAGCCAAAATATCTTTGTTCGTATTGCTAAGTTTCTTTAAAACGCAAACACAAAATCTAGAAAAGTCGATAGGGACGCGTTTCACTTTGGCAGGGGAAGACGACTCCTGGCTCACACAAGGGGGTTCGGAAGGACGGTTCCACCTTCCCCTGAGGAAGACAGGGGTAGGGGTGGGGATGGGGTGAGATGATCCTCCAGAAGACCTAGAGTCCATACTCTGGTCTGAAACCTCCTGGGTGTAAGGTCCAGAAGCTGCTCAACTTGTCCATGGGCGGGAGGGAAATAAGGAAACAACGAAAAGTTTCCTGCGAAGTGACCGACACATCCTATTCTTTTCATTCCGTGTAAGACTTGAGAACACAACGTGAGGCCGGGTTTGGAGAATGACCCCCTCCTCCAGGGTCCCGCGCCGAGCTAGGTCTCAGTGCTGCAAGCCCCGACTGGAGGGAAGCCCTCTCGGCCGCGTTTTCCCTCCGGACTCAGTAGGCCCGTCTCGGACTCCGTAGGCCCGTCTCGGACCCCGTAGGCCCGTCTCGGACTCCGTAGGCCCACGCCTTCCCACCCAACAAGCCCAATATCCCCGACTACTTAAAGGCCCAAGGAGGGCGCAGCCACTGCCCCTCCCAGCCTGGCCCTGCGGCGTTACCGGTGGAGGGCGACCCAGCGCGCCGGTTCGGTGTGCGCCGGGGCCCCTGGAATGCGGGGCCCACACGTGCCAGGGAGTCCCGGCCGGCGCAAAGAGGCTTCCAGCTCGCGCGGCACAAGCCTGGGCACCGGGGCTTCAGGGCCTACCGGGCGCCCTCCTCAGCCGACCCTGCCTGGCCTTCCCCAGGGCCGCCCTGGTTCACGCAGCCGCCGCCAAGGCCGCTCGAGGTTCTGGGCAGCCTCCCGCCACAGCTCCCTGAAGCGGGTTCTGTGCGGCCCAGCGGTTCTCTTGGCTACGCGGTGGAATGAAACCACGAGATTCGGCTCTGCACCCGCTCGGACAACCGTGTGCCCTCCGGAGCAAGGTACTCAACCCCCTGGGGCTCAATTACGTCGCATTTGTTATTTGGCCCAACTCTGTCGGGGTTGTTCCAGAACCTCACACTTTGGGCCGAGGCTGCGGGCACTTAGGTGAGACGCATCCCCGTGGCCTGGCCCCTCGGCGGCTTCCAGAAGCTTCGGTGCCCACGTACTCAGACAGACGGGGACCAGCGGCCGGGCGCACGGAGGCCCGGCAGGAGTTCCCGCCCGGGGGACTAGGCCTCGAGAAGAGGCACGTGCTTCTTCCAGGGCCTCCCAGCCTGTGCTGAGGCCCCGCGGCGCTGAGTGGAAACCGGGAGCGAGAAGGCCCTGGGACAACTCAGGCTGCCGGGACGCGGGAGCTCGGGGGAGCGGGGAAGGTGCGTGGCCGTGGCGGGGGCGGCCGGAAGTGGCCGGACTGGGTGGGGGCGCCCAAGCGGCGCCGAGTGCAGGCGGCGGCGGCGGGAGCGCGGCAGGTCCTTCCGGGCCACCTGTTACAGGCAGGTTCTCTGAGAACCGCCCTCAGCTCGCCATTCTTCTGAGGGAAGAGGTTTGTTTGGGTTTTGGTGTTAGAGACACAATGGAAGCAACTAGAATTGAAGCAATTTAAGGAGATTAAGCAACTTCAGAACACTTAGCAACGTTAAGACGTCAACAGTTTTGTTCCTTTTAGTGCTCAACGAAATCTTCATGTTTTCTACTCATGGTTTGTGTTCTCTGCTCAGACTCTGGGGGCAAAAAAGCCTACCTTACAGTGAACTTATGTGAGGTTCTTTAGGGCTAAAGGATAGGTCGTGTTTGTGTTTTTTAAATAATTTTTTAAAATTCTTAAAACCATCTCAGGAGCACCGCATTAATTTGCTGAAGCTCTGAAAAGATTCAGTGAAGTAACGTCGTTTGTTGTAGAGCTTTTCAGTATTTTATGGTTAGTAGCTACTGAGGGCATATGGAAACATTTCTCAACGTTGTAAATGTTTTTTTTTTTGGAAAAATATTCTTAAATTTAAAAATTCTATGGGGTATTAAACGTGAGAGGAAAAACAGGTAAAAAGGCACCGAGTGTCAGCAAATTCATGCCGGATTCAGAGACCAGAAAACCGAGAGGTTTCAATTTTTGTGTCAAAAGAAAATTACCAGTTTTTTCATATATTTTGTTCAAAATAGTTTCACAGATAAATTGTGAATTTTCTTTCAGTTGTGAAAATGATAAATTCATGACTTTGGCAGAATAAATGAATGTTATTGATGTCATTAGGCAATGACAGGCACTAAAGTTTTCTTTAGAGATACAGAAATAAAATGTATCTGATATATTAAATGTAGTTAATATATACATTATTGGTAAAGAAAATCTGTATCATTACTATTCAAGACCAAAAAAAAAAAAAAAACACCACTTGGCTTCTGTTGCAGAATTAATTTAAGAACAGCATCAAGATATCTTTATAAAATTCCTTAATTGAAAACCTAACAAGTTCTCAAAGAGTTATTCTATATTTTCCATACTGTCTCTCCCTTCCCCCATTGTCTAAAATGAGAATGAAAAAAGCTCATTAGCTCATTAATTTTAACTAAGGAATATTTATATTCAACAATACTTATAGGAAAAACCACCAACTAAAAAACAATACTAAGTAATAACAATGCATTGCTTATTTGACAAGGAGAAAACGTCTCCATTATCTTTAAGAAAGAATCTGTTTAATTAAATGTGTGAGTGTCTGGAATATACTTATTTGAAGAAGAGGGTTTTTTTGGGGGGGAGGGGCTGTGTTTAATTGATGGAGCCTGATAAAGCAGTTATGCTTCTTAATCATCTTGTTGATATTTATTGATATCTGAAAAAAGAATTGGATTTTTTTGGTGGGAGAGGGGAACATTTTGACCTAGTGATTCTTTAATCATGCTTTTAAAATGAGTTGGATTTTACTTAGAACACTTTAGGTGAAGTCTTCCAGAAGTTTTTAAAAATCAAAAATATTTCCAAAAAACCTTCAGTTATTTAGGTGAAATGGCAGTTACATAAAATAGTCAAAGTTGAAACTGCTTTTAAATATATCCAGTTTTTTCTTAGGGAAAAAAATAAAGCAAAGAAATGTATGGTGTGCTCACAACTAAAATCCATCTCCTAATTTTGAAACTATACATTCTTATTTCTAGGACTATTACTTCAAAGATAGGGATATGCTTAAAAATATTTTGGAGTACTTTCTAATCAAATAGTACTTAGGCTCAATTAAATGCCGACCTATCAAAATTTAAACATTGAAAATCTATTGTGTTTCTAAAAATTGTACCTCTCCTACCCGCTTTGAATAATTTACTTGGTGACTAATGAAATAAAAGACACACAGTTCCATTCCATTCCAAGTGTCATAAGTACTTTGTTTTTCAAAGGTTAATCTTTATTGAACATCTTATAAAAACTATTTTAGGAAATTTAGAAATTCTTGTAAAGTGGATTGTAAAATTAGGATTTAAGGAACTTGAGTCACAATTTTTTCAGGATTGAAGTAGAATATAAATAAATCATAACTAATTTTGACATTTGGGGTAAAGTTAATTAAAATGTAGGAATAAATGGTCTTTGATTCAACAACTTGGTGTCTAAAGAGCTTATAAAATATTTTTAGTACACAAATATTATGTCTGTTCAAAGCTCTAAATGCTTATAAGATATACCATCATCTGTCATAGCTATTTAAATGCAGGAATCATATTTTCTTTTTAAAGTTTAGTTTAAAAACTTTATTGTGAAATATACATACAAAAGAAAGTATAAAACAGGTTTCTACAATTTAAAGAGAAAGGAAAATATAACCGGAGCAACAAGTTCTCAACAAATACTTTGAAAAGTAGATTTGAGATAGGTCATAATATCAGTGTTTAAATTTGGTGTTACATCAATTATGTCTATTATTGTCCCAGGGATTTTGGTAAATCCTTTAGAGTAGTGGCTATTAATATCTATAGGGACACTTTTTAAGGCAGAAAAACAGTTAAAACCATAGGATATGAAAGTTCTATTGGCCTTTTAAAAATCCATAGGGTTTCTTTTTTGGTAGAAAAACTGTGCTTATATCTACTTATATTTTTTGACAAAGGAGCACCACAAGAATCTATCTTCTTGTTTCCCAAGCATGGATATTTGACCTCATCCAAAGCTGTGGCTTCAGCTCTTGATTTCATCACTGGTGATCCACAAATTCATATTTCTAGCTCATACCTCTCTGTTGGACTTCGTATACCTGTACATACACTGAAAAGAGGCCATTGACTTTTAGCTCTTAGGAAGTTAATGATATGATGTCTGGGTCTTGCTTCAAATACTAGAGGAAGAGAGGGAATGGGTGGAGTATAGATGAAACAAAATTATTATGAGTTTTTAATTGTTGAAGCTGAGTGAGAATACATACAACTTCATTACACTCTACTTTTGTGTATTTAAATTTTCCCATAATAAAAGGTGAGTAAAAATATTAATTTGTGGAAAGTAGTTTTTGCACTGTATTGAGGAAATTGAGCTTCCCATCTTTGGGGCTCATACAATATTGTTCATATAAATCACTTTATCTGTTCTCAAGTCTTGTGAGGTTTGTTGGTGTGACGCTCAGGGTGGTTTGGTTATTTACTCAAAATCACATAGCTGGTAAGTGGCAGAGTTTGGCAGAACTCGGTCTTCAGATTCCATGTTCATTTGGCTATAAGAGCTACCTAAAATGTTAACAAACATTAATTTTTAAAAAAGACACCATATTATGAATCAGATTACCAGATTGACATCAACAAACATCTTTATCTGAGTTCAAAATTCGAGTTTTGGTAAACTGAAAATTATTTCCTAGGACATTACTACATTTATGTTTCTGGGCATAAATTCGAGTTTTGGTAACTGAAAATTGTTTCCTAGGACATTATTCCATTTATGTTCCTGGGCATCACTTCAATATCATTTAATGAGTGTTCAGAAAGATTAACAGAGTGTTAAATGAGAAGACTAGTCATACCAGGTCTATATCACCTTTTAATTTCTTATTAATTTTAATTCCTTACTAATTTTTAATTTCTAAGTAATCTTAAAATTCCTGTCTTTTTCATGTTTATGAGTAGTGTTTTCTATTCTTGGCTGAGCCTTTTTTGCTTCTCAGAATATTGCTTTGCTATGTTATAGGAGGTCTAGTACAGGGAAAGTTGTGTAAACCAGATATGGAGTTGAGATGCGGTTAATGACTTGTAAATTAGGCTTAATTTATTTGTTAACAGATGTTTGGAATCTTTTTTCTAATTATGCTAACTTCAGAACTTCTCTTCAAGTTTTGAAGTTTGTAGCTTAATTTTTAAAATCTCACTGAGCAAATCCTTGTCTTTCTAGGGTAAATTTTATTTTTCAGAGCTAACTCTGAAAATTAAAAAATGGGTTAACAAGTTGGGTAATACGGATCACATAACTTTATAGATACTGATTTCCTTTATTGAAAAGCAAAAGCAGAAGTCTTGTTTAAATTGTATCTTTATTTCCTCAGGTTTTAAAAACCGTTCATCTCATGAGTCTATTCCTGCTACTGACCTCTTCAATTTTCCTCTTACCTGATGTAAAAAAACAAAGGTTGTCTGTTCATTTTTATTAATGTTTGGAGAAGGAAAAAACTAGCATCTCTTTTCTCCCTGTATTTCTTCGGGTGAGGCATGAACTAATCGTGTTTTCAGATCAGCACCTGATAATTCCTGCATGTCTTTTTTTTTTTTTTAAGTTTTTTTTTTTTTTTTTTGCGATACGCGGGCCTCTCACTGTTGTGGCCTCTCCCGTTGCGGAGCACAGGCTCCGGACGCGCAGGCTCAGCGGCCATGGCTCACGGGCCCAGCCGCTCCGTGGCATGTGGGATCTTCCCGGACCGGGGCACGAACCCGTGTCCCCTGCATCGGCAGGCGGACTCTCAACCACTGCGCCACCAGGGAAGCCCAAGATTTTTTTTTTGATGTAGACCATTTTTAAAGTCTTTATTGACTTTGTTACAATATTCCTTCTGTTTTATGTTTTGGTGTTTTGGCCGTGAGGCATGTGGGATCTTAGCTCCACGACCAGGGATCGAACCTGCATCCCCTGCATTGGAAGGTGAAGTCTTAACCACTGGACAGCGAGGGAAGTCCCCCTGCATGCCTTTTCATTTGTACATTTTGGAATTGAGATCCACCCCCCTCCCCGAGGTTGTATTCCACTAAATCTGTTATTTCAAGAGGGGTTAGAGGTCAGTGGGGGTCCTAGAGTAAGAGAAGTCTAAGAGATAGGACTAAGTTTTCCTTTACTTGAAGTGCTTGGCACAATGGAAGACACATGGTAGGTCTCAAAGATTTGTTAAGTGAATGAAAGAATGAAATCCAGTCATCAGACTTGAAACAGATTTAAATGCAGTTTATCTCAGAAATAGAGTTGTCCTTTTTCTTTGTGGTATTCGGCTTAAATGGATTAGATAGCATGTTTTCTTTTTTTTTTTTTTGACAGCATGTTTTCTTAATCTCTTTTAATCATCCTTAGAATCAAGATCTTTTGGTTACTTCTTACTTTTACATCTTTTGTTAGATTTAAGACCATTTCAAAATTTAGTTCATTAAAATTTTAAGCTATAAAATATATTTTAAAGTCCACAAAATGTATATGTATGTTTTATCAATTGGTTATCAACTAATTATGAAATCACCACATTGAGGTCAAGGAGTGGAGCATTATTGGGACCACAGAAATCCCTGAGTATCTCTTGCCCATTACAAGCACTTCTGTCTCCCCAGAGGTAATCACTATCCTATCATTTATCGTAGTGGTTTTCTTGCATTTCTCTTTTATATATATATATTTATTATTTTTTATTTATTTATTTTTGGCTGAGTTGGGTCTTCGTTGCTGTGTGTGGGCTTTCTCTAGTTGAGGTGAGCAGGGGCAACTCTTCATTGTGGTGCGCGGGCTTCTCATTGTGGTGGCTTCTCTTGTTGCGGAGCACGGACTCTAGGCATACGGGCTTCAATAGTTGCAGCACTCAGGCTCAGTAGTTGTGGCTCACGGACTCTAGAGTGCAGGCTCAATTGTGGTGCACAGGCCTAGTTGCTTTGCGGCATGTGGGATCTTCCCGGCCCAGGGAACGAACCCATGTCCTCTTCATTGGCAGGCGGACTCTCAATGGTTGTGCCACCAGGGAAGTTCCTGCATTTCTCTTTTAACTTAACCACCTGTACATGCATTCATAAACAATATGTATTTATTTTGAATTTTATATGAAGTTATTTTTGTAACTTGTTTTTTTCACTTAACATTATGTTTATAAGATTCATCCATGTCATTGTGCATTTCTGTAGCTTCTTCACTTTCATTGCTATATGCTGTATAGTATTCCATTGTATGAATATACTACAATTTATTTATTAAAAGTTTTTATTTTATATTGGAGCATAGTTGGATTAACAATGTTGTGTTAGTTTCAAGTGTACAGCAAAGTGATTCAGTTATACATATACATCATTTGTACTACTGTTGATAGGTATTTGGGATGTTTCTAGTTTGGGAAAATTATAAGGATGCTGCTCTGCACATTCTTTTATGTGTATCCTGGTGCACATAAAGATGCAAATCTCTAGAGTATATCCTAGGAGTGAAATTTCTGAGCCATAAGGGATGCATATTTTCAACTTGACTAGATACTGGCACAGTTTTCCAAATTGATTGTGTTAATTTATATTCCCAAATAGTGTATGAGAATTTCTGTTGCTCCATATCTTTGCCAAAGCTTAGTATTATTAACGTTTTAAAATTTTGTCAATTTGTTGGGTGTGTAGTAATATCTCATTATGGTTTTTAATTTGTATTTTCTTGATTACTGGTGAGATTGAGCCCCTATTCTTATATGTGTTGTTTATATGGGCATCTTCTTTTGTGGAGTGCCTATTCTTATATTTCCCTCTTTTTCTTTTAGATTGTCTGCCTTTTCTCTTTGATTTGTAAGAACTCTTTACATATTTTGAATTCAAGTCCTTTATCACTTATATGTGTTGCATATATTTTTCCCATTTTGTGGATTGTCCATTCATTCTTTCTTAAAGTGTTTTTATGTAGCCGAATATATTAATCTTTTCCCTTATGATTTGGTGTCTTTTGTGTGTCTTTTTTAGGAAATCCTTTCTTACCTCATGATCATGAAAATATTTCCCCATATTTTCTTATCAAAGATTTCTTTTAAAAGTTTTGCCATAGATATTTATCATCTGACTTTTTTGTAGTATGCAATATTTGGCAATGGTTCCTCTTCTTCCGTCTTGAAACTTCATCTGCTCACATGACTGCAAATGTCATCTTTATGTTGCTAATTCCAAAAATCTGTATTTTTGGTATTGACTATACTCATTAGCTGAGATCCTTATTTCCAACTGCCTCCTGGATCTTTCCACTTGAATGTCTTGCAAATATCTGCAAATGTATCAGTTCAGAGCTCATTTTAAAAAATCTTTATTGTTTTCTGTTTAGATTAATCATCATACAAGCCAAAATACATGGTGGAATCTCTGACTCTTCTTTTCTTACCTTCTTCATCCAAATACCCATCATGTCCAAGTGATTCTGCTTCTGAAATGCATGTCAAATCCATTCATTCCCTTCTCTCCAGTTCTACAATTACTGCTCAGAGTGCTACCTAGTCTGGTATAATAGCCTTCTAATTGGTTTTCCTGCCTTCCTTCTATCCCCCTTCTCTAGTCAGTCATTCACACTGCCACAGAGTTTTCCTTCTAAGACACAAATCACACCTCTTTGCTGCTTTTATGGCTTTTCGTTGCCTTCATTATAACAAAAAGTTCAAATTCCTTTACATGGCTTCTACCACTACTCTGCAGAAATCTCATGTTTTAGCCACACCAGGCTACTTATTGTTTCCCAAAGAAGCTGTGTACTTTTATTGTGCCTTTTTTCATGTTGTTCCCTCTGCTTGGAATAGTCTTCCTTCTACCTCTTCCCACTGGGAAAATTCTATTCCTTCTACCACCATTCCCAGAAAGAATTAATCCTTCCTGTCTCTGGGCTTCCCATAGCACTTTGTTTATACCTTTATTGCAGTATTCATCATATTGCTTTATATTTATTACTTTATGTAACTGTCTCCTATGCCAGACTATGAGGTTTTTGAAGACAGAGAATATGTTTTATTAATCTTTTTATTCTCAGAATCTAGCAGTGCCTGGTACAAAATAATACTCAATAAATACTTGAGTTAAATAATTGTGCTAACCTTAAAAAAGAAAATAGAAGTGTATGCATTGACTTAAGAGTTGTGAGCAAGGAAAAATGTTCGTGGAAGAGTACAATGGGCTGTTTTATTTGAGTGGGTTCCAGCTGAAAAGATTAGAACGTGTTGCTCTGGCTCAATACTAACTGAAGGGACAAAAATAATCTTAAAAGAATAAATAAAATTGACTGAGTTCTCATTTTTTTAAAGGCTGACTTATGTTTCAAATGGACTGGAAATAACCAAGTTAAATTCATTTTTAAAATGTAAGAAGTTCACACTACTGCTGGAGAAATTTGAGTCTTTTTTAGAGAACACATTAATGAGCATAATCTATTTCTACAAGTTTTTATAATACCAAATACATCTGTTTTGACAGTGCTTGCTAACTTTCACTCTGTAAGGTGCTGGTAAATCAGAACAGTGACAGGTTAACAGTTCTTGCATGTACTATTTCTGTAGACTCATAAAAATTAGAACTTCTGGTGACTAGAATACAAATACTCATCTAAGGTTCACAGAGCACAGGCACAACACAACTAAATTGGGCCTAGATAGTTTATTACAGTTCATCTGGAGGAAGTAGGGTTAGTGTTCAGTAACATTATTATCTTTCTTTTCATGTTAACTGATTAATTGTATGAACAAGATTATTCTAAATACAAAATGTTCTTAGTAGATAAATTTAAAGAGCAAATTGATTTATCATTTAAATATTTTATATTGTTTATATCCGGAATTCTGATTGGAGTAAATCTTTAAGGAAGCTTTAAAAAGTTCATCTGTAACTGCAGGTAAGGTATCTTTTGATGATGAATTTATAAATCAGCTCCTAATCAAAAAAGCAACTTCCAGATAAACATGGTCAATTGAATACATGTGTTTATTTTCACTCCCTCTTGAAAACATACTAAAATGAAAGTCAAGGAATAAAGAAAGGCATGAACTCCATAAGGACAAAGAGAAGTTGAGAGGAGATGTCAACAGAATTTTGGAAGCTGGGACATCAGTAGGTGAGTGGTAGCTAACTTAGTAAAGAAAGCTTAACCCTTAGTCTGTACAGCTGCCTTCCACCTGCCACACCTGGCTAGCCAAGATAGCAGTTATTAGCCAATGGCTGTACAGATACCAATGGTTTCCAGGCAAGTGGCCAGCATGAACTTGGTAGGGAACCAAAGCTCTGTCTTGGATGATATGATTGCAATACATGTGCCTAGACTCCTTGAGCCTGGGAATAACTGAACATTCATGGCTGAAATATGCTATGTAAGCATATATTATGAATAATTGCAACAGTAAGATGATGGCATCTAAGGAAGACCCTCAGTGGCTCTGTTAATTCGACAAGGGTATCATAAGTCTAGATATTATGCAATTATAGTATCTAGAGCTACACAGTCCAGTATGGTAGCCAGTAGCCACGTGTGGCTTTTGAGCTGTTGAAATATGACTGATTTGGATGGAGATGTAATTTTTTTTGTTCTGTTTATTTGGTTGCACTGGGTCTTAGTTGCGGCTCATGGGCTACTTAGATGTGGCATGTGGGCTCCTTAGTTGTGGCATGCAGAACTCTTAGTTGCGGCATGCATGTGGGATCCCTGACCAGGGATCGAACCTGGGCCCCCTGCATTGGGAGCATGGAGTCTTATCCACTGTGCCACCAGGGAAGTCTCCCCGAGATGTAATTTAAGGATAAAATTCACCCTGAATTTCAAAAACTCAGTATTTTAAAATGTAAAATATCTCATTAATAATTTTATATTATGTAGCTGCTTGTAGAAATATGTATATATTGTCTGAAATAAATTATTGAAAATATTTCACCTGTTTCTTTCTTACTTTTCTAACGTGAATACTAAACAATTTTAAGTTACATATGTGCTCTTATTATTTTTCTTTTATACAGCTCTGAAGAGAGGTATTGATCCTCAGGGCTGGCTAGTATTGTTCCCTCGTCTGTTTACACGGGTGTTTAAAAAGAAGGTATTCTAAATGGGGACTTGTGCCATACTGTGCAGCATCTCTCAGTAGCACCTAAAGTACTGCAGTATGTACCTTTGCCAGACTACAAAATTAATGGCATATGAGTCTGTTTATTGAATAAAAGGGAATAGTCTAAACTTATCAATAGACATCTTGCTAAAATTTGTAATTTTCTTGTTATCCATTTACCATGTCTCTTCAGCACAACTGAATCCCTATAACTCCCTGTAGCTGATTACTGAATGTTGTAAGAGAAAACTACATAGTTGATCCAACTGAAAATCCCGTAGTTTTGGTTACCAACCTGGCCTTGAGTTCTCATTCTTTCTAGCTATATTTTCATGTTTTCCTTTTTTTAAATAAAATTAATTAATTTATGTTTTGGCTGTGTTGGGTCTTCATTGCTGCAGCTTTCTCTAGTTGCAGCGAGTGGGGGCTACTCTTCCTTGCGGTGTGCAGGCTTCTCATTGCGGTGGCTTCTCTTTGTTGTGGAACACGGGCTCTAGGCACGCAGGCTTCAGTAGTTTTGGCTCGCAGGCTCTAGAGTGCAGGCTCAGTAGTTGTGGCACATGGGCCCAGCTGCTCCGCAGCATGTGGGCTTTTCCCGGACCATGGCTTGAACGCATGTCTCCTGCATTGACAGGCAGATTCTTAACCACTGTGCCACCAGGGAAGTCCCTCATGTTTTCCTAATCATCTCTTTAACTTAGTCCTGATAGTGGCCATTTAAAACGTCTTTCATTCTTCCCAGACCTCTTATCCTTGTTCTTAGAAGATGACCTTACTTCCTACTTCACTGAGAAAATGCTTTAGTAGGCATCAAAGAAGAATGCCTTTGACTTTCAATTTTTGTATATATATTTATATATATGCCATACCTACAGTCTAAGTGCACTCATAGCACTGTCCAGTTCTTGTCTCCTGTCTCAGGATAATCTCTGTTCTGTGTTCTGTATCGCATACCCTCTCTTTTGGCATCTTCAGTTTTTTCTCCTTCTCTATTGGCTTCATCCCAACAGTACTTAAACATGCTGTAACCTCTGCCATCTTAAAAAAATCTTCTCTTGACATCTTGTCCTCCTATACCTACCACTAGGTCTTCTTCTGTTTAACTGTTGAGCTTCTTGAAAAAATTGTCTATTTGTTGTTTCCACATTCCCACCTTCTATTCACTTTTTAATTCACTGCAATAAAGCTTCTGCTCTGGAGACTGCTTTTGCCAAAGTCACTAGTAACATATGTTTGTGATCTGAGGGAACAATTTTCAGTCTTAATCATAGTTAATCTCTCTACAGCATTTGACACTAATAGTCATTTTCTCTTCTATGAAATACTTTTTCCCCTTGTTTTTTGTGATACTGTACTCTTCTGGGTTTTATTCTAATGTCCCTTCTTCATAGTCTCCTTTGTGATTCCCTCTTTTCTGTATGGAGAGAATATGCCTGAAGGTACGTGGAGAGAAAGAAAGGCCTGGACATTCCAGCATCCCAGGTGAACCCAGACTTTTAGATGTTCCTGCCAAGATGCCAGACCTATGAAAGCCACCTTACATGCTCCATACCCAGAAAGTTCCCAGATAATTTCAGCCACAGGTGACATCACATGAAGCTGTAGAACTGCCTAACTGAGCCCAGTTAATCCACAGAATAATGAGAGATAACAAAATGGTTGTTGTTTTAAACCCTAAACTTGTGATGGTTTATTTCACAGTGGATAAAACCAAAACAAACTCTCTCTGTTCTGTTTACTACTTCAGTCTCATCTCTGATAATTCACCTTTGACACTTTAAGATCCACCTCCAGTAAGCTGCTTGAAGTTTCCTGAATGAATTCTACTTTTTCTTCTAGACTTTTTGCTTCCAGTGTCAGCAACATTTTCTTCTTTTTTAAAAAATATACTTATTTATTTAGGCTGCGCCAGGTCTTATTTGCAGCATGCAGGATCTTTGTTGCGGCATGCATGTGGGATCTAGCTCCCTGAACAGGGATGGAACGTGGGCTCCCTGCATTGGGAGCACAGAGTCTTACCCACTGGACCACCAGGGAAGTCCCCATTTTCTTTTTCAACTTACACCCTCCCCCCACCAAATTCCTACTCAGCTTTCAAGTTTTTACTCAGATATCCCTAAAACCCTAAAACCCTGGGTGAATAAGTTAATTGCCTTGCTGTGTCCTCTCATAGTAGCAAGTACTCTTACTGGCAGTATAATGGTTGAAAATATAGTGTCAAGTAGTGTAATATTTTGCAAGTTACTTAGGCTTCCTAACCTTCAGTTTATTCATCAGTAAAATGAGGATGACAATAATGCCAATTAGTTTGTTGGGTGCATGTAAGAGTACTCAAAAAATATTAGCTTTTATTGATGTTATTAATACATTATCATAAGTGCCTTTTCATCACTTCATCCCTACAAGTGCCTGACACAAGTGTCTAGCCAAGTGTCTTATTTCCAAAATTTTCTCATTACTCCATTTAGAAACTCTGTCCTATTAAGCATGAACTTCCCATTAATTCCTCCTCCCAGATTCTGGTAACCTCTAGTTTACTTTCTTTCTCTATGAATTTGCTTATTCTAGATATCTCATATAAGTGAAGACACAATATGTGTCCTTCTGTGACAGGCTTGTTTCACTTAGCATAATGTCTTCAAGGTTCATCCATATTGTAGCAAGTGCCAGAATTTTCTTCCTTTTTAAGGATGAATATTACATTGTATGTATTTACCACATTTTGTTTGTCCGTTCATCTGTCGGTGAACACTTGGCTTGCTACTGGCTATTGTAGATAACACTGCTCTGAACATAGGTGTACAGATTTTTTAGTTTACTAGGGTTTTGATAACAAAATACCACTGACTGGGTGGCTTAACCAACAGTAATTTATTAATTTCTAGAGGCTAGAATCCGAGATCAAGGTGTCATCAGACTTGATTTCTCCTGAGGCCTCTCTCCTTGGCTTGCAGTTGGCTACCTTCTTGTTGTGTCCTCACGTGGCCTTTTCTCTGTGTGTTCACATCCCTGGTGTCTTCCTCTTCTTAAAAGGTAACAAGTTGTGTTGGATTATGGCTCACCATTTGAACTTATTTAGCCTTAATTACCTATTTAAGTGCCTTATCTCCAAATACAGTCACATTCTGTGTTGTACTGGGGTTTAGGACTTCAATGTATGACTTTTGGGGGTACACAGTTCAGTTCATAACAACAAATGTCTGTTTGAGACCCTGCTTTCAGTACTTTCAGGTATATTCCACAGAAGTGGAATTGCTAGGTTGTGCGGTAATTCTATTTAAAAATTTTTGAGGGACCAGTATACTGCTTTGTATAATGGCTGCACCATTTTACATTCTCGCCAACTGTACACAAAGCTTTCAGTTTTTCTACATATTCACCAACAGTTGTTATTTTCTGTTTTTTTGTTTGTTTGTTTTTGTTTTTTAGATAGTAGCCCTTCTAATCGGTGTTAGGAGGATTTTATTCTTTTTGAGACTGTTATGAATGAAATTGCTTTCTTTTTTTTCAGATTGTTCATTGCTAGTGTATAGAAATACAACTGATTTTTACCTGTTGATTTTGTATCTTGCAGCTTTGTTGAATTTATTTCTTAGCTCTAACAGTTTTGTTTTGTGGATTCTTTAGAGTCTTCTACCTAGAAGATCATATAAACTACAAATAGACATAGTTTTATTTCTTCCTTTTCAATATGGATGCCTTTTATTTTTCTTGCCTAATTGCTCTGGCTCGAGTTTCTAGCACTATGTTGAATAGAAGTGGCAAAAGTGGACATCCTTGTCTTATTCCTGATTTTAAGGGAAACCAAGCCTTTTTTTTCCCATAAAGTAAAACCTTCCACAAATGGAGAGTGGTCTTTCACATTTGGGATATAATTCTCATTAGCTTGCTTTGAATGAGGAAATACAATCGCTTATTAAGAACAAGAGGAAAAAAGTGTGGGATGGAAAGAGTTGGGACAAAGCTAGGCTGAAGTTGGGATGATAGACAGGTATGGGAGAACATTACAAGGCATGACAAGCTGTTCAAACAGAGGTGGGGTCAGGAATATACAAGAATCATCCCACCACTAGGAGGCAGTCCCTAGCTGCCTTAGGGCTAGATCCTGAACAAATGGACAGGACTCTACAAGTTATTAGCAACTGTAATGGATATTCATAGCATATGACAGGTATTTTTATAAATTAGGAATGAACAAGAAGTGAAAAATAAGTGTAGTTCATAAAAGCTCCCTGTAAACTTGGCCTCATTGGTATAGAGTCCATGTAGTTATTATCTACACTTTAAGAGTGAAAGAGGGTGCTACTAATGATCTTCCCTGAAAAGCAGATGTGAACTGATTGTCCCAAGCAGACTGGGACATAGGATATCCTATTTGTAGAGTTCTTCTCATTCATAGCAGTAGATTACAACTGCAGTTAATCTTAGGAATGTTTAGTCATGATGGCATATTGATTAATTTCTGTAAAAAACTAAAACAGTCTAGATGTGGGTTCATGAGGTTGATAAATTTAGTGTAAATCACTTCAGATTACAAATGAACATAGATAATAAAGGATAATTTACAAAGAATGTAGAGATCTTTGTTGCTGTTACCTCTATTATTGCATATAACTAAATCTAGGCTCTAAGCTGGACTGCCCTTTAGGCAACTTTTTTTGTCTGTTACACTGAGTCAGAGTAATTCTTACAGTGATGTAACTTTCTGTGATGATTGATGATAAGTTTATAGCTCATTTATTTTATTTTTTTAAAGAATTTTTTGATGTGGACCATTTTTAAAGTCTTTATTAAATTTGTTACAATATTGCTTCTGTTATATGTTTTGGTTTTTTGGCTGTGAGGCATGTGGGATCTTAGCTTCCCGACCAGGGATCGAACCCGCACCCCCTGCATTGGAAGGCAAAGTCTTAACCACTTCCAGGACTGCCCTGGAAGTCCCCTGTAGCTCATTTATGCTTACTGTTATTTTCTGAAAGTTTATAATAGCATCTATGAGTCAAGTGATTCACCTATATATGACAGAATCCGTTTTCTGTAAGTAGTATGTCTTTCTTTTGGAAAAACCTCCTCTATGAAAGGATGTATATGTTACTTAGGTACAGGGCTACAATCTTTGCTATCAACCTAAAACTTCAGGAATTTATGTCATACTAGTTTAGTAAACTGTCATGACTATGACAGTGTGGTCTATAACTTTTCTTAAATTTTAAAAAGTAATTAGTTTATATTTTTGGTTACATTACATTTTTAATATATATTATATATAGATTTTTAGTTTATATTTTCAGAAATGTTCAGAAGGTAACTGGCATTTAGTTCTTTAATTATTTTGACTATTGCTTTGTTTACTTCCCTACCCTGTAAGTTCCATGAAGGCATACAGACCTGTGCTACACCTCTTTGAGCTTCAGTGTAATCAAGTGCTAGGCACATAGTAAAGGCTTACTGATAAATGGTTATGTCTTAAACATACCTTATTTTCCAGTATTTACCTTAACCATACCATATTTGTGGTTTTGTTTAATTTATTCATGATTTTGTTCAATCATAGGTTGTCTTAATTCAAATTCTCATCTTTATGGAACTAAAGCTTATACATCAGTGGTTCTCAATTTCATCAGACTGAACATCCTTCTTTTAAAAATTAATGCTTTATAACATCCACTGTATTATCCTGAAATAAAATTTATAGGCAATACAACCTATTTATACATCTAATTTTGAAAGACAGTATAATGTTTGAAATCATATTAAGGAGCAATAAAGGAAATGGATTCATAAGAAAATATTAGATTTCAGTATATAAATGCTCAGGCATTATTACACTGGAAGTCCTGAGGAAGTAATCAGATCTTTGTACTTGTACCAAAATCACCGTGAAATAGACGGCTACATATGCAAACTGATAGAGGTGCGTTGTATTGATGTTTAAAATATCATGAGTGGCGTTTCTTTTAGTAGTGATTTTCTGCAGTGGTGAACTATTCTTGAAAAAAATTCCAAACTTTGTATTACTGAAAAATTTAGCGCATGTCAATACCATGCAAGAATATATTGTATTTATATGTAATATGAAGTTAGATTATAGGCTCAAGTAATTATAAATAAGTTTTTCCCTTATATGGCTGTCAGGAGTTTGGAAATCATGGGTCAGTTCTTTGTTCTTGGAACTGTCCTACTTCCCACCCACTAGCTTCTTGCCCATTTATATCAGTAACACCTCACCCATCCCAATAATTATAATACAGTAACCAAAAATGCCCCCCAAAAATATTTTAAAAATCTTTTAATTTCCACAAATTAAAAAAATTCCTCTTTCTTAGAGGATTCTGTCCCATTGAGAATAACGTTGAAAATGATTTTGATTTTCAAATAGAATCAGCATTCCTCTAATGGTGTTTTGTGATAAACTAGTTTTGGACATGTTAATGCCCTTGAGGGAGAAAATATTCTATGGGCAAAGCAAAATAGTTTACTTTTTCTCTGAACTGCGTAACTTTTCATAGCCTTCTTTTTTTCCCCCCCCCCCAACTTATTTATTTATTTATTTATTTTTGGCTGTGTTGGGTCTTTGTTGCTGCGCACAGGCTTTCTCTAGTTGTGGTGAGCGGGGGCTACTCTTTGTTGCAGTGCATGGGCTTCTCATTGCAGTGGCTTCTCTTGTTGTGGAGCATGGGCTCTAGGTGCACAGGCTTCAGGAGTTGTAGCACGCAGGCTCAGTAGTTGTAGCTTGCGGGCTCTAGAGCACAGGCTCAGTAGTTGTGGTGCACGGGCTTAGTTGCTCCGCGGCATGTGGGATCTTCCCGGACCAGGGATCGAACCTGCGTCCCCTGCATTGGCAGGCGGATTCTTAACCACTGCGCCACGAGGGAAGTCTGATTACTTTTCGTAGCCTTTAATGTGCTAATAGGTATTGTCAATCTACCAGAGGAAGGTGCAGTGTTCCCAAAACTGCTCCATTGTGGAGTCCTTTTGAAATTGCAGAATTAGATTACTTAAAAATATAGTCCTGTCAGGCATATTAAATCCTGTGGGTTGCACTTTGAAGATAAAGACATGAATGTCTGCAATGTACTCTATTTATAGTGGGATGTAGGCAGCCCTTGGTCACCTGGAGAACTTTTAGAATTGCATATATCTTGCCACATGTGAGCACTTCCGTTCTACCACAATATTATGGAACAGTTCAATCCTGGACTGTGAAATTTAATAAACCTAGGAAAAGTTATGAAAAAATTCTGAAAAACTATTACTGCACAATTGCATTTGGTATCAATCTAAAAGTGGCAGGAAGGTGAAGTGGCCAAAATTAGTGAAATAGTTCAATACCAGGTGTCCTTTGTTGGCTGAACTGGTCTCACATCTGGCATGGATTGTTAAAATTTTCCTTTTGTTGGTAGTTGTTTTTTTTTTTAATTTATTTATTTTTGGCTGCATTGGGTCTTCGTTGCCGTGCAGGCTTTCTCTCTAGTTCTGGCGAGCGGGGGCTATTCTTCGTTGTGGTGTGCGGGCGTCTCATTGCGGTAGCTTCTCTTGTTGCGGAACATGGGCTCTAGGTGCGCAGGCTTCAGAAGTTGTGGCTCGTGGGCTCTAGAGCACAAGCTCAGTAGTTGTGGCACATGGGCTTAGTTGCTCTGCAGCATGTAGGATCTTCCTGGACTAGGGCTTGAACCCGTGTCCCCTGCATTGGCAGGAGGGTTCTTTTTTTTTTTTATTTAGAAGGGTCATTCATTCATTTATTCATTCATTCAGGCAGGAAACCCTCGTATATATATATTTTTTTATTTTCATTTTTGGCTGTGTTGGATCTTCGTTGCTGTGCATGGGCTTTCTCTAGTTGTGGCAAATGGGGGCTACTCTTCGTTGTGGTGCACAGGCTTCTCATTGCAGTGGCTTCTCTTGTTGCAGAGCATGGGCTCCAGGCACACAGGCTTCAGTAGTTGTGGCACGTGGGCTCAGTAGTTGTGGCTTGCAAGCTCTAGAGCACAGGCTCAGTAGTTGTGGCACACGGGCTTAGTTGCTCTGTGGCATGTGGGATCTTCCCGGACCAGGGCTTGAACCCGTGTGCTGTGCATTGTCAGGTGGATTCTTAACCACTGTGCCACCAGGGAAGCCCCCGGCAGGAGGATTCTTAACCACTGCACCACCAGGGAAGTCCCTTGTTGGTAGTTTTTAAAATTCATAAAGACATTATATGCAGTTTAGAGAAGACAACTCAATGTAAAATATACGAATGCATCTCTAAAAAGATACCAAAGTGAACATAGAAATAAGTTAGGTTCTTTGGAGAAATCTCAAGCAGTGTTGAAGAAGATCAGATGGAAGAGTCAAAGGGAATGAAATGCACTAAAGAACGGAAAGAACACAAATAAATATTTTTTATTAATTTTTATTGGAGTATAGTTGCTTTACAATGTTGTGTTAGTTTCTGCTGTACAGCAAAGTGAATCAGCTATACATATACATGTATCCCCTCTTTTTTGGATTTCCTTCCCATTTAGATCACCACAGAGCATTGAGTAGAGTTTCCTGTGCTATACAGTAGGCTCTCATTAGTTATCTGTTTTATAAATAGTAGTGTATATATAGTCAATCCCAATCTCCCAATCCATCCCACCTTTCCTTCCCCCCTGGTATCCATATTCTCTATGTCTGTGTCTCTATTTCTGCTTTGCAGATAAGTTCATATGTATCAGTTTTCTAGCTGCATAAGCTAGAAATAAGCTTATTGAGCTGCATAAGCTGTTTGTATATTTTGGAGATTAATCTCTTGTCAGTTGCTTCATTTGCAAATATTTTCTCACATTCTGAGGGTTGCCTTTTCCTCTTATTTATGGTTTCCTTTGCTGTGCAAAAGCTTTTACGTTTAATTAGGTCCCATTTGTTTATTTTTGTTTTTATTTTCATTACTCTAGGAGGTGGGTCAAAAAAGGTGTTGCTGCGACTTATGTCAAGGAGAGAACACAAATAAATAGAATCTGTAGAAATTGCTACTTCTTGCCAGAGTAGAGTCCAGAAATTTATTTCAGATGGCTGCAAAGGAGCTCCACTTGAAGAGAGGAGGTGATTCTGTTTTTTTGATTAACAAATACTGTAGTTTTGTAAATCACATCCATTATTATCACGCATAGTATGCAGAATTACTGTTTCAGACTGCCGAGCTGGCAAGAAATCTGTGGTGATGATACCAAAGTAGTAGAGAAAAGAAATGAATATGATAGAAGAAATAGACTCCAGTCTTTATCCCAATATCTGGAACACCTCAACTTTCATCATTAATAGAAGAAGCATGATTGGATCAAAAAGTAGACTGCACAGTTGGGTCCACTCTACCTCTCCATCTCAAATACCTCCAGCTCTTGGGCCAGAATGTACACCAGCCCGTAGACTGTTATGTTAACAGCACATCAGTACTTCCAGAGAGTTGAGAAAGGATAAATAATTAGCAAATACTTCACATGATCCAATTAACTGGTATCTTTTGTAACTGAACTGAACATGCTGAAAAAACATAAAAACTATTTTTCCATATACTGTTGATAAGACCTTACTTAGCTTGTTACAGGGAGATGCTAATCTCTGAGGAATAAGGTGGCTGACTTTATGGAGAACTTTGACACCAAAGGAAGTGGTTGGTTACCATGGTCATAGACAAATTTGCTGGAAGAAATGAAAAGGAAACTGACTGTGTCAGCTCCATGCCCTGCATCCAGAAGAAGCATCACCTGGGGAATTTGAAAAAAGTAGTGTTGTTATTCCCCTCACTGAATTATTTGGAATGTTTTTCAATTAAGAGCAACTGCAGATAAGATAATAGATACTTCCAAAAGTGCTTTTACTTTTAAGGCATCAGTGTCCAAACTAGAAATCATATTTCCTAATGATATAAGTGTAGCAAAAACTGTCTTTTCTAAGTATAGGAAACTCCGTGCTACTGTGAAACTCTGACCGTTAGTGACAAATGATCACAACACCAATAACATGATGAAAAAATCCTTGGAAGTTTACCAAGATCACATGCAGGTAAACCAGTGTGTGAGAACTTCAGGCTGCTGGTCTCAGGCTCCTTCCTGATGGGTTCAGGACAGTCATAGCTTGTCTCTTTTAGGATAGCAAAGTAGGAAACTCTAAAAAATATTAATGACACAAGACCCTGTTTTGCTACTCCAGGTCCTGCAAAGGGGAGCACAAGGTTTGAGTTATCCTAAACGCAGTTGTCAGGGAGTACCACCTGTTTTGAAGGGAGATGCTCCAACCAGGAAAGAAAAAGCAAGCACATTTCATTAAATGGCTCATTGCTTCTCTCACCATAAAAGAGTTGGGGGCATCTTTGCTTTCTTAAGGCATAAAAGCAGAGGAATCCAAAGGGAAACAAGATGATCAACAGGAAGATGCTAAAACAAAGTCAAATGATTTTAGGGTATTTCTTTCAGTATTGATACGTAAGTATAAGTATTCACTTCTAAATAAGGGAAAATTTTTAGGGTTTTTTTTTTTCTTGCTCCTATAGGAAAATTCCAATAAGGTGATAAACTTGAGGTTTGGGGTCTTTGTTTATTTTTTAAGAATTTTAATGAAAGTTACATATGTTTGTGTCAGCCATGTTCATACCATGTCTAGAAAGCCCCCTATCTTGGGAAACATAATCTCAGAGCTTCCTCTTCAAAATGCAAGCATCAAATTTTAAAAAATGTATGTGTAGTCCCTTTAAATGTGATGCTAAAGTAGATATCTTTTCCCCCTGCATATTGGTTTAATACATGTCAAATGTAGTTTACAAAGGGAGAGGACAAGTAGCTATGTATAGAATATACAGACACAGTATCACACTGGGGGGCCCACAGAACAGCGGGGAAGACAACACTTTTCTGTGGGAACAGCAGCTCTATTCCCAGAAATGGTTCTTGGCAAAAGGCTGAGAAGCCTGAAGCATAGATATCTTAACAAAATGCTGCTACACAGCAGCCTCAACTATTAAAGTATGGACAATAAATCATTCTCACTTAAGCTAGTGTGACTTTTTTTTTCCTCTTGGGTGTCCATAGACTCTTGAGCTAGGATTGAGTTCTCAAGGATGTAGAGCAACATGGGAAGTATTGTTAGGGCTGCAAGATAATGGATGTAACATTTATTAAATACCTATTATGATCTAGGCACTGGGATAGATTCTTTTAATTTACTTAATCCTCACATAAGTTTAGATGTTTTATTTTCCTTTTACAAATTATAAGAATTGAGACCAAGAGAAATTAAATAACTTGTCCAAGATCATTCAGGTATTAAGTACTTGAACTTAGATTTTAATCATGGTTAATCTGATACCGAACCAGTTATTTTGCCATTTTGCATAATCTAAAAAATAATGTTAATGTAATTTCTACCTGTTAGAAGAAACAAATTTTTATAACTGAGTAGGTCATCTTTTGGAGCTGACCCTGTGTCCCATTCCTAAGTAGGGGATTATCAATGACTAAGGGACAAAGAGCTTTTCTAGGAATAATAAACATGGGTTGGAGACCCTCTACAACAGTCACCATTTGATAGGAAGTTGACTGTCAGATCAGAGGTGATAACAAGAAAGCAACCATTTGGGTCACAGCTGGACTAGAACCCCAGAGTCAAAGTGAATCAGAAAAAGACTAATTGTGTAAATTCTTCGTTGAAAATCCTTCATTTTGGCATTGTGTTTCACTCCTTGTAAAGCCAGTTTTTATAATCGTCTACAAAGCTCTACTTGATCCCTACCCTACACTGATCTCCTATTGTCTCTCTAACTTCCCCTTCTACTATTTTTTGTTGTTGTTGTTTGTTTTGATCATTATGCTGTGGCCACTGTGGCATTCATGCTGTTTTTTTAAATACATCAGACATACATTTGCCTCAGGCTCATTGCATTGGCTGTTCTGTATTATAAAACATTGTGTAGATATTCACAGACCTCACTTTCTTTTCTCCTGCAAGTCTTTGCTCAAATGTCATCTCATTAAGGCCCACCTTGATCACCCTGCTTAAAATTGCCACCTCCCCTACCTCGATACTCTCTTATCTTGCTCTATTTTTTCCATAGCGCTTATCATCCAACCTACTATATAATTTACTTGTACCATGTATTATCTGCCCATTCTCTCCCAATTAGAATGTAACCTCCATAGGTCTTTTTATCTGTTTTATTTACTGATGCAACCCCAGTGCCTAGAACAGGGCCTTGTATAAAATAAGTACTTAGTAAATACTTCTTGAGTGAATGATTGAATGAATGGGCTCTTCTTATTTCTTCAGAGGTTTTCTGACATCTGCAGCAAGCGGTTTGAAGAATCCCTTAGTGTATTGCCGTCAGACAGTGGCCCTGGTAAATAGTGGCTAGATCCAGGTTTATCTGAGTGACAGTACAGTCAGTCCATTTTTGATTGAGTGACTTCACTGTGGTGATTCCTGAATTAACATATATGTAAGACAAGATTTGATTTTTTTGGTTTCAGCTTGTTCTTAGTTTTTTTTAGTAAATTTTTTCTTTCCTTTACCTTTTGGAAAATTTTGGGTATGAACTAAAATGGAGAAATACAGCGAACCCTTATGTACTTATCATACAGCTTTAACAGTTAACACATGGACAGCCATATTATGGAGATATTCCTCCTCGCTCACTGCCCTTTTCCCAAGATTATTTTGAAGCAAAATGGAGAGATAGAATTTTCATTTGTAAATTATCTGAAAAGTTTTTTGGTACAGTTGAATATTGTTAAAACTCTTAATATCGCAGCTCATAATTTGTTTCAAAATATAATTAAATCACTGCTAAGGCCATCACTCATATTATGGAGTCTTACTGTATTTGTATCTTTTCATCTAAGATATGCTGAACTGATTTTCCGACTTATTTTTGGTTTGAATGTGACTTTTTCCCTTTTGGTTATATAACTCAATTGTATTTTTTAAAAAAAGTCTTCCTCTTAAGGTACCTGCTTTTCATATAAATGGCCTTTTATATAAAGTGATTGGATACTTAAAAAGGAAAAACTGTTTGTTTTTAAGGTAGTGGGATTATGGGTAATGTTTAGTTTTTTCCAAAATTGGAGTGTCTTTACTATTACTGTTAAGAGAAAGAAGTATTTTGTAATTGAGGATTTCCTACTTATCTGTGGAATATGAGATGACCAAGTCAGTGATGCAACAGAAGGGCCAATTTTGTTGTACAAATGGCTGAAGAAGAGCTGGATAAAACACTTTGTTCAAAGCAAATGAGCTGTAATTTTTATCTGAAAGCTTATTTTTTGAAGCACAAATTCTCTCTGTGCTATGGGGTTACTTCATACAGTCTCAGAGCATGACTAAAGTCAAAGTTTTATTTACTGAAAATTATTATAGGCCCCTACAATACGTGGGGTTTTTTTTTTTTTTTTTTTTTTTATTGGGAGCAGAAGGGAAAGCAAACAATTAGTGTAAGTATCAAAATTTGTTCATTATTAAGCCAAATTATTTTAAAATTAGTCAGAATTTCCTAAATAAGAGAATACATCTCATATGTGAAATTTTAATATTAGACTATTAAATGTAGTTGTAATAATTTTTATAGCTTGCCAGTTGTGAAGGCATAATAAAAAAATTTAGCCACTTGCTGTTACTAAATTATAGTTCATGGTAAGGAACATATTCTGCCTAGAAACATTTTAAAGTTTTAAGTGCTGACTAGGAAATTTTAAAATGTTATATTATTTTAAAAAGATTTTCTTGACAGACAAATCAGCATCTCTGCCAGTTTCTGCATCATTATTTTTGGCAGGATAATAAGCTGTAATGCCAGGATTCAGATATATGGTAGTTGGAACTATAGATGATCCAAAAATTCATTCTCAAACTGTGATATATCTCACACCCATAGGAAGTTGGGTGTGGATTACAAATAATTAGGTATATACATGGTTTTAAAACTATCCAAATGAAGATAAGTGGTTTCTAATAAGTGGATGAGAACTTTTGAACTATTATAACTTTGATTATGTATTTTAATTTAATAAAATATTCAAAGCCTTAGCGCTCTGTTAGACTTTGGCAGTACATAACGGCAAATACACAGTGATGCTCAGCATTTCTTGAGAGGAAAGGCAGAACTTTAAACGGTTTCTGACATGTGTCCTTTGCTTGAGGGAGCAGTTGAAATTACAGAAGAGAGGGGTTAACGGATGGAGTCTGATGTCTGAGGAGCTTATGCATAAGGATTCTGGGCCAAGAGGTGAGGAGGGTGAAATATTGTGCTTTGCCTGGTAAATTTATTCCCTGGTGCAGGGATTGTGTACCTAGAGGAGACACTTTTCTCTTACAGTGTGCACATGAGCTATCAGAGACTCTGGTGGGTAGAGATGAGCTCCAGAACTCAGGAGAAGAGATTCCTATTCCGTAATGACTGTAGGAAAGTAGAAAGCAAAAATCTAAACAGACGTCCCTTCAAATATTTGTTCAATATTTATTTTATCGAGGGGTAGGAAGATACTGACTTTCTCGTAAAAAAAAAAAAAAAAATATATATATATATACACACGCACACACAATTATGTTAATAAGAAAATATTTACCACTTGCACAGTACATAGCTTAATATTTTTTTAAAAGTTTGTTGTTTTCCTGTCACAACTAGATAGCCTTATTTATTCACACTCATTAAAGATTGGCTCATAAAGCCCTACTTGATCTAACTTCTCCCTACCTTTTTGCCATCATCTCCTATAATTTATTTCCTTGCTCATTATATTCCAGCCACAGAAAAATATTTTTTTCTCCAAAGACCAAGCTTATTTCTGTTTTGGAGCTTGCTATTCCCTCTGCTTAGAATGCTCTGTTCTCCCCTATGCCCTATGTTTGCATGGTTGGTTTCTTTTTTCTTTTTTTTTTTTTTTGCTGTACGCGGGCCTCTCACTGTTGTGGCCTCTCCCGTTGCGAAGCACAGGCTCCGGACGCGCAGGCTCAGCGGCCATGGCTCGCGGGCCTAGCCGCTCCGCGGCATGTGGGATCTTCCCGGACCGGGGCACGAACCTGTGTCCCCTGCATCGGCAGGCGGACTCTCAACCACCGCGCCACCAGGGAAGCCCTGGTTGGTTTCTTTTTATCCTTTGGGTCTTTTGTACCTCATTGTGGCCTTCCCTTACTTTCAGTCTACATTAGCAGCCTCTCCAGCCCAGCTTCTCTATCATATCTTCCTTTTTAAAAAAATAGCATTTATTACTATATGTTATCTTTTAAAAAACATTACTTACTACTATATATTAATACTAATCTTCATTTATTTGTTTATTATCTGCTTCTGCTAGAATTTAAATCCCCAAGAGCAGGGACCTTGTTTGTCTTGTTTCCCAGATCAGTACCTGGCACATAATTGGTGCTCAATAATATTGTTGAATAAATGATTAAAGTGGGAAAGTCTTGTTCAAAATATATTTTAAAGTTATTTTTCTGGTTTTCATGTTGGCAGCCTGCTTCTTACTTTTCTATATTTTGGTTCTTTAATCAGTTTTCTTATGCTATTTTCTGAGCCAGACAGAAAGGTGTATTAAAGGTTTCAAATTTAGGCATATTAAAGGTTTCAAATTAGGTATATTAAAGGTTTCAGATTTAGGTTAAAAAATAAATTAGTTGTTCCTGGCAAATAGCACCATGCAATGCATGGTTTACTTTCAATTTTTCTGGAGATTCTGTCAGTTTCAAGTGCCTGTTAGCCACCTGGATCAGGGTTGGTAGTGTAACCTTTAGTAGCACTGTACAATCTAATAAATAGATACAATTTGCAAAAATATTTGATGGAGATAGGTTGGTGCTGGCAAGAAGTATTTAAAATTTTTCTCTCAAATGCTGTCCACTTTGGTAGTTTAGAGACCAGTGCACATTTGCCTGGTTATAAAGCAGTTGCTCTAAATGGTCTCTTATTATCAGTTTCTTCCAGTGATTTTATAGTGCTTCTTGTAGACTGGCATTCAGGCAGCTATTTGGTCAGTCCTTTAATCCAGCTCCGGGATATAGATAGATACGAGTACAGGTCAGTATAAGAGTGATACCAAGAATTTGAGGAGTTCTTGGCTGATGTTCCTTATCGGTGAATTAGGAGGCAAGGTCATTTGCTCAGATTAAGGGTAGAAATAGCAAGATGGGAGGTTTCAGGAAAGTGGTGAGGAGTGGGAGAGAATTGACCAGGGAAGTCAAGAAGGGTTATTAGGTAGAGTTGAGGGCAAAATTGAGATTGGTGCCGCTGAAATGTATCATTTACCTATCTGCTCATTTGTGTGAACAACTGGAATGGTAAATTGTTGAGTAGTGTAACAGACAAGTCTTATTTTTATGAGTTCTGTAGTATATATTGGACAGTTGAAATAAAAAAGACTATCAAATGGGATTTTCAATACAAGTTGATGTAATATATGAGATAACTAAAACATAAAGGGGGAGGGTAAAGGGATCTATATGGTGGTAATGTTTCTCCTTTCCACTTGAATTGTTAAAACACTGATTCTAAGAAGATTGAAAAGTTAAGTCAGTTTATTTTAATCCCTAGAGAAACCACTAAAAAAATCCTATAGGTATAAAAAATAAATATACAGAGATATAATAAACAAATATATAGTAACTAAATATAATAAATTAAAGTGAAATACTAAAAATTATTTAAATAATTTAGAAGTCAAGAAAGGGGAAAACAGGAATGAAAACAGAGGGACAAACAGAAAACAATAAAATGGTAGTTTTAAATCCAAACATATTAATATTTATATTAAATATAAATGGCCTAAATATAATAATTAAACAGCAGTTGTCAGATTCAATAATAATAATATTAAGAATATAGTTGCTTGTAGTAGTCTCTTATGGTCCTTTGTATTTCTGTGGTGTCAGTTGTAACTTCTCCTTTATAATTTCTAATTTTGTTGATTTGGGCCTTCTCCCTTTTTTCCTTGATAGGTCTGGCTAAAGGTTTATCAATTTTGTTTATCTTTCCAAAGAACCAGCTTTTAGTTTCCTTGATCTTTTCTATTGTTTTCTTAGTCTCTATTTCTTTTATTTCTGCTCTGACCTTTATGATTTCTTTCCTTCTACTAACTTTGGGTTTTATTTATTCTTCTTTCTCTAGTTGCTTTAGGTGTAAGGTTAGGTTGTTTATTTGAGATTTTTCTTGTTTCCTGAGGTAAGCTTGTATTGCTATAAAGTTCCCTCTTAGAACTGCTTTTGCTGCATCCCATAGGTTTTGCATCATGGTGTTTTCATTTTCATTTGTCTCTAGGTATTTTTTTTCTTTTTTGATTTCTTCAGTGATTCATTTGTTGTTTAGTAGCATATTGTTTAGCATCCACATGTTTGTGTTTTTTGCATTTATTTTTCCTTATAGTTGATTTTTAGTTTCATAGTGTTGTGATACCACAACCAGACAAAGATACCACAAGAAGAGAAGATTACAGGCTGATATCACTGATGAACGTAGACGCAAAAATCCTTAACAAAATACTAGCAAACTGAATCCAACAATACATTAAAAGGAGCATATACTATGATCAAGTGGGATTTATACCAGGGATGCAGGGATTTTTCAGTATCCACAAATCAGTCAGTATGATACATCACATTAACAAATTGAAGAATAAAAACCATACGATCATCTCAGTAGATGCAGAAAATGATTTTGATAAAATTCAACATCATTTAAGATAAAAACTCTCCAGAAAATGGGCATAGAGGGAACCTGCGTCAACATAATAAAGGCTGTATATGACAAACCCACAACTAACATCATACTCAGTGGTTAAAAGCTGAAAGCATTTCCTCTAAAATCAGGAACAAGACAAGGATGTCCACTCTCACCACTTTTATTCAACATAGTTTTGGAAGTCCTAGGCACAACAATCAGAGAAGAAAAAGAAATAGAAGGAACCCAAATTGGAAAACAAGAAGTAAAACTGTCACTGTTTGCAGATGACATGATACTATGCATAAAAAATCCTAAATATGTTACCAGAGAACTACTAGAGCTCATCAATGAATTTGGTAAAGTTGCAGGATACAACATTAGTACACAGAAACCTGTTGCATTTCTATACACTAACAATGAAAGATCAGAAAGAAATTAAGGAGACAATCCCATTTACCATCACTTCAAAAAGAATAAAATACCTAGGAATAAACCTACCTAAGGAAGCAAAAGACCTGTACTTGGAAAACTGTAAGACACTGATGAAAGAAACTGAAGACAACACAAACAGTTGGAAAGATATAGTGTTCTTGGATTGGAAGAGTCAATATTGTTAAAATGACTATACTGTCCAAGGCAATTTACAGATTTAATGCAATCCCTATCAAATTACCAATGGCATTTTCCCACAGAACTAGAACAAAAAAATTTTTAATTTGTATGGAAACACAAAGGACCCCAAATAGCCAAAGCAATCTTGAGAAAGAAAAATTGACCTGGAGGAATGGGCTTTCTGACTTCAGACTATACTATAAAGCTGCAGTAATCAAAACTGTTTGGTACTGGCACAAAAACAGGCATATAGATCAATGGAACAGGATAGAAAGCCCAGAAGTAAACCCATGCACTTATGGTCAATTAATCTACAACAAAGGAGGCAAGGATATACAATGGAGAAAAGACAGTCTCTTCAATAAGTGGTGCTGGAAAAACTTGACAGCTACATGTAAAAGAATGAAACTCTTAACACCACACACACAAAAAACTCAAAATGGGTTAAAGACGTCAATGCAAGACCAGATACTATAATACTCCTAGAGGAAAACATAGGCAGAACACTTTTTTTTTTTTTTTTTGCGGTATGCGGGCCTCTCACTGTTGTGGCCTCTCCCATTGCGGACCACAGGCTCCGGACGCGCAGGCTCAGCAGCCATGGCTCACGGGCCCAGCCGCTCTGCGGCATGTGGGATCTTCCCAGACAGGGCCATGAACCCGTGTCCCCTGCATCAGCAGGTGGACTCTCAACCACTGCGCCACCAGGGAAGTCCCAGAACATCTTTGACATAAATTGCAGCAATATCTTTTTGGATTCATCTCCTACAGTACTGGAAATAAAAACAAATATAAACAAAGGGGACCTAATTAAACTTAAAAGCTTTTGCATGGCAAAGGACACTATCAACAAAATGAAAAGACAGCCTATAGAATGGGAGAAAATATTTGCAAATGATGCAACTGACAAGGGATTAATCTCCAAAATATACAAACAGCTCATACAACTCAACATCAGAAACAAAACAGAAACAAAAACAACCCAATCAAAAAATGGGCAGAAGATCTAAATAGACATTTCTCCAAAGAAGATGTACAGACGGCCATGAAAAGATGCTCAGCATCACTAATTATTAGAGAAATGCAAATCAAAACTACAATGAAGGCTTCCCTGGTGGCGCAGTGCGTACTGCGTACCACAGAAAACAACAAAAACTACAATGGGATATCGCCTCACATGGGTTAGAATGGCTATCATCAGGCTTCCCTGGTGGCACAGTGGTTAGGAGTCTGCCTGCCAATGCAGGGGACATGGGTTCGAGACCTGGTCTGGGAAGATCCTACACGCCGCAGAGTAACTAAGCCCGTGTGCCACAACTACTGAGCCTGTGCTCTAGAGCCCGTGAGCCACAACTGCTCAGCCCGTGTGCCACTACTGCTGAAGCCCGCGCACCTAGAGCCCGTGCTGCAACAAGAGAAGCCACTGCAATGAGAAGCCCACACACCACAAGGAAGAGAAAGCCCGCAACTAGAGAAAGCCTGTGTGCAGCAACGAAGACCCATCGTAGCCAAAAATAAATAAATAAAATAAATAAATTTATTAAAAAAAGAAGAATGGCCATCATCAAAAAGTTTACAAATAATAAATGCTAGAGAGGGTATGGAGGAAAAAGGAACCCACCTACATTGTTGGTGGGAATGTAAATTGGTACAACCATTATAGAGAACAGTATGGAGTTCTCTTAAAACACTAAAAATAGAGCTACCATATGATCCTGCAGTCCCACTCCTGGGCATATATCCAGAGAAAACTATAATTTGAAAAGATACATGCTCCTCAGTGTTGTTCATTGCAGCACTATTTACGATAGCCAAGACATTGAAACAACCTAAATGTCCATCGACAGATGAATGGATAAAGAAGTTGTGGTATATATATACAATGGAATACTGCTTGGCCATAAAAAAGAATGAAATAATGCCATTTGCAGCAACATGGATGGACTTAGAGATTATCAAACTGAGGTGAGGTAAGCCAGACAGAAAAAGATAAATATCATGTAATATCACTTATATGTGGAATCTAAAAAAAATGATACAAATGAACTTACATACAAAACAGAAACAGACCCACAGACATAGAAAACAAACTTATGGTTACTGAAGGGGAAAGGGGATGGGGAGGGATAAATTAGGAGGTTGGGATTAACATATATACACTACTATATATAAATTAAATAACCAACAAGGACCTACTGTATAGCACAGGGAACTATACTCAATATTTTGTAATAACCTGTAAGGCAAAAGAACCTGAAAAAGATATATATGTATATATTTATACATACATATATATATATACATATATATGTATATATATACAACTGAACCACTGTGCTGTACACCTGAAGCTAACATGACATTGTAAATCAACTGTACTTCGATAATATTTTTTAAAAAATTAACAATACTGAACTGCTTTAAATAAATTAATTAATTAAAAAAAAAAAAGACCTGGGGAAAAATATCTAAAAATAGATCTATAATATGATCCAGCAGTTTCACTACTGGGTATATACCCAAAGAAAACACAAACACTAATTCGAAAAGATACATGCACCGCAGTGTTCATAGCAGCATCATTTACAATAGTCAAGATACGGAAGCAATCCAGGTGTACATTCAGTAGATGAATGGATAAAGAAGTGGTATGTATGAACAAAGGAATATTACTCAGCCATAGAAAAGAATGACAAATTTCCACTTAAAACAGTATGGATGGACCTGGAAAGTATTATGCTTAGTGAAATAAATCAGACAAAGACAAATACTGTATATCACTTATATGTAGAATCTAAAAAATATAACAAACTAGTGAATATAACAAAACAGAAACAGACTCACAGATAGAGAACAAACTACTGTTTACCAGTGGGGAGAGGGATGGGGGAGGGACAAGACACGAGTAAGGGATTAAGAAGTACAGACTTCTATGTATAAGATTCAAGGATATATGGTACCCCACAGGGGACATAGCCAATATTTTATAATAACTTTAAATAGAATATAATCTGTAAAAATACTGAGTCACTATGTTGTACATCTGAACCTAATATAATATTGTAAATCAACAATACTTTAATAAAAATGTGAAAAGATACAAAAAAATTAAAACAATAGTGTAAGATAAGAATAATCAATATAGAGTTAACCAATTAAAACCAGAAAGTAAAAGATTAAGTAAAATAATAAAGCATCCTCAAATGATAAAAAGTAAAATAATCTAAGATTAAGGAGATTTAAAAAAAAATCGAACAAAAATTGAGGAGAGGGCTTCCCTGGTGGTGCAGTGGTTGAGAGTCCGCCTGCCGATGCAGGGGACATGAGTTTGTGCCCCGGTCCGGGAAGATCCTACATGCTGTGGAGCGGCTAGGCCCGTGAGCCGTGGCCGCTGAGCCTGCGCGTCCGGAGCCTGTGCTCCGCAATGGGAGAGGCCATGACACTGAGAGGCCCGTGTACCGCAAAAAAAAAAAAAAAAAAAAAAAAATTGAGATAAGTAGATACTCAAATTAAATCTTTTTTGGAACTTCCCTGGTGGCCCAGTGGTTAAGACTCCATACTCCCAATACAGGGGGCCCAGATTTGATCCTTGGTCAGGGAACTAGATCTCGCATGCTGCAGCTAAAGATCCTGCGTGCCGCAACTAAGACCTGGCACAACCAAATAAGTAAATAAATATATATATTTTAATTAAATCTTTAAAAAAAACCAATTATCAATTTCATTTTAGGTTATCCCACCTTGGTCCATGCAATTCCCTCAGGACTTGTCTAGGATTCCAACCTCTTGACCTCTGACAGGATCCTCCAACTCTAGTAGTGCCCTCCAGGCGACACTCCTTAGCCTAGATCTGTTTATTGTTTTTTTATTTAAATTTTTTTTTAAATTTTGGCCATGCCACGTGTCTTAGTTCCCTAACCAGGGATTGAACCTGAGCGCTTGTCAGTGAAAGGGTGGAGTCCTAACCACTGGACTGCCAGGGTATTCCCTGAAATTAAATCCTGACGTTAACATCCTGTAAGAGAAGAATAAAAAGTGTCTTCTGAGCTGAGGAAGCTTCACAGCTTGAGTGCCTTACTACAGATTGTTATGGGATAGAGGACAGTACCTACTTAATAGTGCCATTTCTATCATGCTTCTCACATTTGAAAAAGCATCAGTTCTCAGATATTTTAAAAGAAATTTGAAAGAGTATGCTTCTTTCTTCATTGTGTCATGTTTTCAAGTCCTTAATTAGTTTGTAAAACTTTGTGTATGAATGTTTCTGAATCATTGTTACAATCAAGGAATGTTTGGTTGTAACAACAAAAAGATTCAAGTAAAAAGGTAGGGAGAGTTGATACCTTAAAAGGGCATTTCATTTCATTCAACTGGCAGCCTCCATGAAACAGTTCTCTGGAACCAGCTGTCTTGTTGACATTTCTCTGCATGTCTGCTTTTCTCTTCTCATTTGTTATAAATTGACTTTCCTGCTCATGCATTCACTTGCACATGGCCATATCATGACCATCTCAAAATGATAGCCTAAGACCTAGGTCTTAGTCTACATGACTTCTGGTTGTTCTTCCCACAATTAAATGTACATGTTCTAATTCCAGATCCCCAGGAAAGAGTAATAAATTGCTTCAATCAGTTGTGTTCTGGAGGTACAGTTGGGACTGAGGGGACAGGGTCAAATGGCACAAAGGACGTTTGCCTTCCTGGGTTACGAGCAGGGCAGGTTTTCAAAGAAGAAATTATTGGCATCTCTCTCTCTCTTTTTTTTTTTAACCATTTAAAAAAATATTTATTTTTGCTACGTTGGGTCTTCATTGCTGTGCACGGGCGGGCTTTCTCTAGTTGCAGTGAGCGGGGGCTGCTCTTCATTGAGGTGCACAGGCTTCTCATTGCGGTGGCTTCTCGTTGCAGAGCATGGACTCCAGGCACACAGGCTTCAGTAGTTGTAGCACAAGGGCTCAGTAGTTGTGGCTCGTGGCCTCTAGAGTGCAGGCTCAGTAGTTGGGGTGCACGGGCTTAGTTGCTCCATGGCATGTGGGATCTTCCCGGACCAGGGCTTGAACCCATGTCCCCTGCATTGGCAGGCAGATTCTTAACCGCTGTGCCACCAGGGCAGTCCCTATTGGCTGGCATCTCTTGTATACATCATTAATAATTTTATTTTTTATATGTAATATGAGTAATTACAGAGTAAAGAAAGGGTTCTTCTTTTTAGTCTGACCATGTCTTTCATTCTACCTGTGAATTATGTGAGCACATCTCTCCTCTCTTGATAGTGGTAACTTCAGTGAGTGATCATAGAATGAGATCATGTTGACTTCTAGATAGAACCCCCTTAAATAAATCTATATTTAAGGTTTACTTATTAATTTTATATTAAATGTTATCAAATGAAGACTTTAATTCTACCTCTTAAAATTAAATATGACATTTATTTCACATTTTAAAATAATTAAGTCCATTCATGTTAACATAGACTTTTTTTTTTTTTTTTTTTTTTTTTTTGCTGTACGCGGGCCTCTCACTGTTGTGGCCTCTCCCATTGAGGAGCACAGGCTCCGGACACGCAGGCTCAGCGGCCATGGCTCATGGGCCCAGCTGCTCCGCGGCATGTGGGATCTTTCCAGACCGGGGCACAAACCCATGTCCCCTGCATCGGCAGGCGGACTCTCAACCACTGCGCCACCAGGGAAGCCCATAACATAGACATTATTTGACATTTTAAAATAAATAATTACATTCATGTCATATAGATTTTAAAACCTATTTTAGGATTTAATTCTTGTCCTTTGTACATTTATAGAGTCACTTCCTGTATAATTTTAAAATCTGAATTCCTCTTAGCATGCAGAATAAATAGATTATGATATACTGAAGGGCTAAGCTTCACTGTCTTGTGTCAGATTAATCCCTCATATATAGGTCATCACTTGTACTGACAGAAATATGGCTGCAATTCAGCAAAAAAGTGCAGTGGATAAGTTTTTTTATGTAGGATGAATCCTATGCTTCTTGACTGGTTGTTGTATAATTCTCCAAAGAAACGAACAAACAAACAAACCTCCATGATTTGAAAAAAAAAAAAAAAATGGTGATTATTTAACTAGGATTATAGTTTCTAGATTATTAAAATATGGGAAATATTGTTACTTCTGAAAATTAGCTCTTTTTTGGAGTTATTTTAATGAGGTAGCAGATCTTAATGTACTTCTTTCAGAGACTTCAAGGTCATATTGTAAAGTAAAACTGTGTGTTACATACATACTTATAAAATCATGGTAAAATACACATAACATAAAATGTATCATCTTAACCGTTTTTAAGTGTACAGTTCAGTAGTATTAAGTATATTCACATTATTGTATTGCCAATCTTCAGAACTTTTTTGTCTTGCAAAACTGAAACTCTATACCATTAAACAGCTCCTCCTGATTTCCGCTGCGTCCTAGTCCCTGGCAACCACTATTCTACTTTCTGTTTCTATGATTTTGACTACTCTAGATACCTCATATAACTGAAATCACACAGTATTTGTCTTTTTGTGACTGGCTTCTTTCACTTAGCATAATGTCCTCAAGGTTCATCTATGCTGTAGCGTGTGTCAGAATTTTCCTTCCTTTTTAAGACTGAGTATTCCATTGTATATACATACATACCACATTTTGTTTATCCATCCTTTGGTGGGACACTTGGGCTACTTTCACCTTTTGGCTATTATAAATAATGCTGCTATGAACATGGGTGTACAGATACGTATACCAGAAAAGGAATTGCTGGACGATATAGTACTGTTTTTAATCTTTTTTAGGAACTGCTATGCTGTCTTCCATAGTGGCTGCACCATTTTACATTCCTACCTGTAGTACACAAGGGTTCCAGTTCTTCCACATCCTTGCTGACATTTACTTTCTTTTTCGTCCTTAATAGCCATCCTAATGTGGTGAAGTGGTATCTCATTGTGGTTTTGGCTTGCATTTCCCTAATGATTAGTGATGTTGAGTATCTTTTCATGTGATTACTGGCCATTTGTATATCTTCTTTGGAGAAATGTTTATTCAGGTTCTTTGCCCATTTTTCAACTGGGTTGTGTTTTTGTTGCTGTAGAAGTTCTTATAAGATATATGATTTGCGAATTTTTTCTCTCATTCCATAAGTTGCTTTTTCACTCTGTTGATAATGTCCTTTGATGAACAAAACGTTTTAAATTCTGATGTAGTCCAATTTATTTATTTTTACCTTTGTTGCCTGTACTTTTGGTGTCACATCCAAGAAGTCATTGCCAAATCTAATGTACTGAGGCTTTTCCCTATGTTTTATTCTAAGAGTTTTACATAAATTAGGTGTTATGTTTTGGTCTTTGATCTATTTTTAGTTAATTTTTATATATGGTGCAGGTAAGGGTCCAACTTCATTCTTTGGCATGTGGATATACAATTTTCCCAATACTAAAATCACTTGATTGTATCTCTGAGGGTTTATATCTGGGTTGTCCATTCTATTCCATTGGTCTGTATGTCTTTACATACTTTAAAATAATATAGTTAATAAAGTTTTAGAATATAACATCACTTGTAAATTTGATAGTCCTTGTCTTTACTAACATGTCGATAGTTGGTAGGAAGCAAATATATTATCAGTTTTGGTTATTTGGCTTTTTAGTGAAAGCAAACCATTTAGAAACAGGTATGCCAAACAGTTTATTTTGGTAATCAGGCACAATGTCATCACTAATATGAGTTACTGTGGAACTTTTTGGGGATCTGAGAATGTCACAGAATAGTTGAAAAAGCTCATGCATATGTTCCTGAAGGAGAAAATGTGAACCTGTCAGTGCTAGTGCAGATGCTACGTAGCTGTTCTTGTTTGTGCCTCTATTCTCACTTTAGAGCAGTGGAAGTTCATTCATCATCCTTCCCGTCTGTAGCAGAGCAGAAATATCAATTTATTGGAATATTTAATAAATACCCCCAGGTTCACAACATTTTGAAAGCACAACATTTGTAAATCATGGACACTCTTGAAGATGTCATGTATAACATATTCTTATTACTGTCTAAACTTGGTTTTCTACATATTTGAGTTAATTTTTGCAGAGGCATGTGACGTGGGAAAAATGGGAAATTTATCTAAGAACTAAATTTTGTTTAATTTTCACCTAGATAACTGGCAAACCTACCATCATCATCATTGTATAGAACAAAATAATTTTATTTATATCCATATTTTATCTTAATATTTCATTTAAAGTTTTACTTTTTAGTATGAACTATGGTTTGCTCACAAAGGACCTAGAAACAGTACTGAACTTTTCTACCAGTCTCTAGACAGTGGCCAAATAAACAAAAGGATATGGTAGATCAGAAAATGTGTTTTGTATTTCTGGTTAATGACTATTTACTAAAAAATCTGGAGAAATTGTTGCAATCTTGACAAAGCCATGTTTTTCTCAATATAATGTTTTCTTTAAAAAATCAGTTAACTTTTGATTATTATGCTAAAGAAAGATAGGAATATTAAAAAGAAAATTCGCCGGTAACTTTTCATCTCTTTTTAGTATGGTTCAGGTACTATGTATTACTAAAACTTTTCCAGAGCATATTGAAAAATCTAATTTGGGTTTCACCTCCTTTCTGTATTGTACCCTCTGGTAGTGGTACAGAGGAATAGGAAGTAGGGAGAAAAATCCGAAGTATAAAAGAGTTCAATCTAATTAACTCTTAACTATAAGATTTAAATATATAATGTACCTCATATACAATATTTGAAAAAGATGTTGATTATTGTAGACATTTACAGTTGTAAAATATGTGCTACCTGCTAATGAATGGGGATCAAGAACTGTGAAGGGTCTGAGATTTTTACCCTACTTGCAAGACAACAAGTTATCAAACTTCAGTTTCATGCTGGTAGAAGACATGAGACTCTGGGTCAGAGACAAAAGAGAGTTTATTACTTACACCAATAGTTGCTAGAGTATCAACATTTTTTTGCAGGGTGGGCAATGGTTTCCTAAGTCCCATTCCCACAGGGTGATGTGAAGAGGGCCAGGTGACAGTTGCACACTCATTGGGCTCTGTAAAGAGTAGGAACTCTGAGCTTAGGGAATTCAAACCTTTTATAACAGGTTGTAAGCATATTGCTCCAGAAGGAGATAGTATCTGTGTACCAAGGGGCAGTCAGTGCCTCATTATCAGTAATTCAAGAGACCCATGGAAAATTGTCTTCCAACAATGGGCCTGGGCTGAACTTTTCACTTAATAAATACTTTATTCATCATGCAAATTAATAATATAAACAGTATCACAAGAGGAGATATTTAAAATACTTGGGAGAACCAAGTTTAAATATCCTACTTTTGAAGCACCTAATAATGTACAATTTAAGGAACTTCAAAAATTTAAAGACTTTTACTTAAGATGACTTTGCTGTTATGCTGCATGTTTTTGAAACTAATAAAACTTTACTTTGAAAATACTCTGAATTTAAATGTTTTAACTAATTCATGTTATCTCTCCTCTTTTTAATTCATATAGGGAGATTTTAATCTATATCAGGCCATGAAAAAGTTTAGATGTGAAAAATGCGGGTTTTTTAAAAATAAAAAAACAAGTTTCGTATTTATACCAAACCGAAGTGAACCATTCTGAGAGAACCACCATCTCCGATTTCCTGAAAGTAAACAAATAGAAACAAATTAAAATCATGTTTAAGCAGAGAGTAAAAAATAATTGACTTAATATTTATATCTTTAATATTCTTAATTCAAATATTTAAAAACAGTGAAATAAAACAAATAGTTTAAAATGAATTGTATATGTGTAAACAAGAGAACTGTGTATTTATCTTACTCTTAAAATTTTGCAAGAGTGTTTATAAAAATCAGTGAAGAGAAATAGCATATGAAGCATAAGACATTAAAGAAGGAAGGATAAGATGTTAGTTGAAATTTGGAAGCATCTGAAATGTTGCAAACTGTGGGTCTTCGTTTGTGATTCCACCTATTTGATTTTATTTTTAAGATTTATTATTTATTTTTATTTTATTTACTTTTGCTGTGTCGGGTCTTAGTTGTGGCACATGGGATCTTCATTGAGGCATGCAGGCTCCAGGGTGCGTGGGCTATGTAGTTGTGGCGCACGGGGTCCAGAGCACGTGGATTCTCTAGTTTGTGGCCCGCAGGCTCTAGTCGAGTTGCGCGAGCTCAGTAGTTGTGGCACACGGGCTTAGTTGCCCCACGGCATGTGGGATCTTAGTTCCCTGACCAGGGATCAAACCCACATCCCCTGCATTGGAAGGCGGATTCTCTACCACTGGACCACTGGGAAAGTCCCCACCTATTTGATTTTACGATACTGTCTGTTCTAAAAGGTCCCATGTAGCATATATATATTTTTTTAATTAATTAATTTGTTTATTTTTGCTCTGTTGGGTCTTCGTTGCTGTGCGCGGGCTTTCTCTAGTTGCAGTGAGTGGGGGCTACTCTTCGATGTGGTGCACAGGCTTCTCGTTGCGGTGACTTCTCTTGTTGTGGAGCATGGGCTCTAGGCACGTGGGCTTCAGTAGTTGTGGCACGTGGGCTCAGTAGTTGTTGCTCCACAGCATGTGGGATCTTCCCAGACCAGGGATTGAACCTGTGTCCCCTGCATTGGCAGGTGGATTCTTAACTACTGTGCCACCAGGGAAGTCCCAAGTATATATTTCTTAATTTTGATGTTTTACTGAGTATTTAATAGTGGCTCTTGAGATAATGGTTCATAGAAAAGATCATGTGTTTATAAGCCCTTTATAAAACTGTATGAAGCTACAAAGAGATACTAACAAGAATCTCATCCATTTCCCATTTCTTATTCTTTCTGTCTTTCACCTCTCCCCACCAACCCTATCAAGTATAGAAAAACAAAGGATTTTATGATAGGATTCTGAAGTTGGAGAGTGTTTAAATGTAAGACTAAATGTGAGTAATTTTATTTGAAAAAACAATACAGTGGGGACATATTTGAAAGTTTGGAGATAACCTAATTAGAGTTGAAATGGTAAAGGGGAAAGGTAAAGAGAGTAGGCATGATGGTTAATATTTAAACTAACATGTCATAACTGGAGACATTTCTCTTATTAAAAATTATTTAAAATTTTATTCCTTAAGCTATATCTTGAAAGTTCTTTTTACTAAGAGAAGCCTTTCAGTAAGTCATTACCTTATTCTATTTTAAGTAGTCATATCTCAAAGAAAACAGGTGTGGGGCTGGCAGGTAAGGGAAACTTGTATGTATGCATGTGCCTGTGGATCCTGATTTACACACACACACACACACACACACACACACACACACACACACACACACACACACACACACACACACACACACACACACACACACCCCACCCCCCCCCAACCTGGAAAAACAAGTAACATGAAGAATGAGTAATTTAATATTGCCTGAGGCTTGTGTGTGTGCTGGCAAGTTCAGGGGTTTTAGGTAGCTTTTAATTTAAAAACAAAAAACGTAAGCACTGATATTTTAAAAATATTAAGCTCCATCTCTTGGTTTATAAGCTGCTATACAAAATCTATTTCCTGTACCACTAGAATGGTCAAGAAACCTGGATTTAGCTTTTGGTCTTGTACACTGACTGACAGAGATCCTAGGTAAATTATTTTATTTTCCTAATATCTGGTTATAATCGTTGCTGGAAGGCCAGACTTTGCATACCCAAGAAGTGTCATCTGGTTCAGCCATATTCTTGATGTTCTTTGGTGCCTTCTATCTAGGCCTTAAAGCCTGTCTTACGTTAGGACTTACATTTAAAAAAGTAAAAATCATAGAATTAACTTCTCAGTGATCTCCCAGGACTTACATTTTTTTTTCCTTTGAAGGATTTCCTTTAAAATCCATTTTATTTTTAAAAGACTTACTTCTAGACATTTCCAGGGTTTCCATGACTGTGTATTCCATGCTAAATAACCGTAACTTGTACCCTATTTACCTTAGAGGAATATTTTAATGAGTAATGCAATAATGTATTTTGTATGCTCAATTATATAATCATTATTAAAGATAAATTATATTCATTAAATAAAATTTGAAACACAGAAATGTACTAAAATTTACCCACAGTACCACCAGTCATATAAAACTATGGTTTAATGTGTATTTGCTTCCTGTCACTTTTTTCCACATATATGTTTTACTTATTTTTTTAAACACAGCTGAAAGCAT
Organism: Tursiops truncatus; assembly: GCF_011762595.2. Classification (NCBI taxonomy): domain Eukaryota; kingdom Metazoa; phylum Chordata; class Mammalia; order Artiodactyla; family Delphinidae; genus Tursiops; species Tursiops truncatus. Next base: position 36,295,508 of record NC_047047.1, on the reverse strand, counting down.
ATTGTATGTGCAGTTCTGTACATACAGTAAGTCCCCTGCATACAAACGAGTTCCATTCTGAGAGTGAGTTCTTAAGCCCAATTTGTTTGTAAGTCCAATAAAGTTAGCCTAGGTACCCAACTAACACACTTGGCTATACAGTACTGTACCGTAATAGGTTTATGATACTTTTCACACAAATAATACATAAAGAATAAACACAAAAAATAAAACATTTTTAATCTTACAGTACAGTAACCTGGAAAGTACAGTAGTACAGTACAACAGCTGGCATACAGGGGCTGGCATCAAGTGAACAGGCAAGAAGAGTTATTGACTGGAGGAGGGAGAGGAGGTGGGAGAGGTAGAGTTGAGGGATCATCAGCAATAGGAGATGGAGGGCAAGATGCAATTTCACTCACGCCTGACGTTGATGGCACAGGTTCTGGTTCCTTGCTGAATTCAATTCTATCTACCCTGTTGAATAAACGATCCAGTGATGTCTGGGTAGTAGCTCTTTTTTTCTTGTCATAGATGACACTGTAGCACTGGATTGCATTTTGAACGGCTGCTGCAACCTTTGTGTACTGTTCTATGTTTCCATCCTGTGCCTCAAAAACTAACAGTGCCTCCTCAAAGAAAATCCCCTTGCCATTTCCAGTGTTGTGAATCTCTTCGGGTGTTCAGTTACTTCTTCTTCCTCTTGTCTCTCTTTGTCCTTTATCTGGGCCTCCAATTCTATCAGGTCCTCATTAGTAAGCTCCTCCTGTTGCACAGTAGATTCCATTGTTATTGCCTGGCGCTTCTTAGCAGCACCAGCTATGTCACCACTCCTTTTAAGGCTTGCTTCTGGACATCCTGGGCTTGAGATAAAGATACTGTACTACTGTACTCTATATAATACAGTACAATAAAGTACACAAAAGCACAACCACTTGTAGAGGATACACGCACGTGACAATGTACTCCAGACATGTGAACTAACTTATGTGATTGGACGTGCAAACGCACATTCGCATCTTTGAAAGTTTGCAACTTGAAGGTTCATGTGTAGGAGACTTACTGTATTTGGCTTTTGAGTTTTTTGGCCTTACTTTAAACACTTCTCAATGCTCCCACAGAGTCTTTGTTTTCAGTGGCTAAATTTTATTATATTAATTACTATAGCTTTACTTAACCATTCCTTTTTTTGGTTAAATTTATATTGTTCCCAATTTCTTCTTTTTATAAATAACCCTATGATAGACATTCTTAGGCTTGAAGTTTTTTCTGTGTTTAGGATTATTTCCTTGGTATAGAGCTGTAGAAATAGAATTATTGCACCAAAGTTTATGAAATTTTAGGCTTCTGGATAAACACTCTAGAATTGATAGTTTTGCTTTGTTTCTTTCCTAGTTTGGGAGGAAGTGATTTTGTTTGGTAACCGGAAGTGGTGGTTTCAACAGAGGTCGATCTTCATTTTATTACGTGCTGAAATTGTGCTTACCCTTGACTGAATGCTACATGTTAATTCTTGTGATAATTTACTTCAACAAAAGGGTTTTCCCCAGGCTCTCATTTGATTTCTGCATACAGTTAAGTACATATTCTGAGTCACACCCTATTGCTGTTACCTAATGTTGGGTGATACCAGGTAACTTTTTTTGAAATGTACACAGACTTTTTTTTTTGCCTTATGGGGGGCCTCTCACTGTTGTGGCCTCTCCCGTTGTGGAGCACAGGCTCCGGACGCGCAGGCTCAGTGGCCATGGTTCACGGGCCCAGCCGCTCCGCGGCATGTGGGATTTTCCTGGACTGGGGCACGAACCCGTGTCCCCTGCATCGGCAGGTGGACGCTCAACCACTGCGCCACCAGGAAAGCCCCGTACCCAGACTTTGTAAGCAGATTCTACAGACAAGTTAAGGTTTGCTTTGCTACAAAGTAGATTTTGACATGTTGCTCATTTAATTAATATAAATACCCTTTTTTAATATACTAAATGATCATCTCATTAATTAATGTTCGGTTTCCCCTGTGTTACTGATGGTCTCTCATAAAGTTTCTGATTTGGCTCAACAGTAATTAAATCCCAGAAGTATGCTATTTTAGAGACAGAAGAAACCTTGAAGTTTTCTAATCTGAAATTCTTTCATTTTACAGTTGAGGAAACTGAGGCTCATGTGGGATAAGTGTCTTGTCCAAAGTCACTCACTTAGTGGCAGAGTTGGGATTAGAATTAAGTTATTTCCCTCTCTAGTACTTTCCTCACTTTTTTATGCCTAACAACATGTGTTCCACAGGCTGTTTTATGATTAACTCCGATGATTGCCTATTCTTGTCATTTAACGGATGCCATAGTTCACCTCTATACAACAGGAGAAGCTTTCCTGATAAAGTTGTCAAGTTATTCAAGTTTCACTGTTGAATATTAACTCTCCTTTTCACATATTTGGTATCATATAGCAATTTCTTCTTAATCAGCATTCCAGAGTTGTGGTGCTTGATGTTCTTTCTAGAAAATGAAATCTCACTGACTACAGTCTAGCGCTTGCCAAAGGCTAGCTTGAGGTTTTTCTGGTACTTATGAGAGACAAGTTTGTAGATAAGCTAACTAACTTTCCAACTACTTCTGTGTTAAGTAAACAATCAGAAAGGAATGTACTTAGAACATGTCATCTCACCTTTCCACAGAATTGTCTTCACTGAATTATTATTCAGTGTAATTCCCTCAGCATTTATAGAAGATTTATAATAAAAACATCATGTGAATAGGATTTTTGTCTTTTTCAAAACCCTACATGAAGACATGTTTAGTTTGTTTTTCAGTTCTCTAACACAGTTTTTTTTTTTTTCTTTTTTTTTTGCGGTACGCAGGCCTCTCACTGTTGTGGCCTCTCCCGTTGCGGAGCACAGGCTCCGGACGCTCAGGCTCAGCGGCCATGGCTCACGGGGCCAGCCGCTCTGCGGCATGTGGGATCTTCCCGGACCGGGGCACAAACCTGTGTCCCCTGCATTGGCAGGCGGACTCTCAACCACTGCGCCACCAGGGAAGCCCTCTAACACAGTTTTTGAGTGTGAGATCCAGTGCTAGAAAAATGTTTCTATCCAGAAGAATTTACCATTTGCATACTTTAAAAAAGTGAGTCAATAAAAGCAATAATAATGAGCAGTGTTTTGGAGTTAATAAAATCCTTTCGCATTACCTAATTTAACATATCAATCCCATCATGTTAGTAAGTATAACTATTTTCATTTTGCAAATTAGGGAATAGGTATAAAGAAGTGTGTGGCAGGGGGAGATCAGCCAAGATGGCAGAAGAGAAAGACCCTGAGCTCACCTTCTCTCATGGGCACACCAAAATTACAACTATTTACAGAAAAACTGTTGATGAAAAAGACCAGAACCTACCAGGAAAGATCTTCTACAACTAAAGATATAAAGGAGTAACTACCGTGAGATGGGCAGGAGGAATGGAGTTGCGGTATAGTCAAGTTCCATACCTCGAGGTGGGCACCCCACAAACAGGAGGATAATTACAATTGCAGACGTTCTTCCTAAAGGACTGAGAGCTCTGAGCCCCATATCGGGCTCCCTAGCCCGAGGAGCCTGTGCCGGGAAGACAAGCCCCAACAAGGGCAGAAGCAGTTATTTGAAAGGAGCCTGGATTAGACCAACCTGGTGATCTTAGAGAGTCTTCCAGAGAGGCAAGAGGCAACTAGAGGTCATCCTGGGGACACAGAAACTGGTGGCAGCCATTTTGGGGAACTTATTCTACCACATGGACACTGGTGCTGGCAAGCACCATTTTGGAATTCTCCCTCTAGCTTATTAACCTCAGGACCCAGCCTGGCCTCTGCCCAACAGCATGTAGGCACCAGTAAGTACTGTGACGCTTCAGGCCAAGCAATTAACTGGGCGGGGACACAGCCCCACCCACCAGCAGACAGGCTATCTTAAGACCCCCTGAGCCCACAGCTGCTCCTGGACATGGCCCTGCCCACCAAGGTCCAGGACTCAGTCCCACACACCATCTTGTAGGCACTAAACCCGGGAACCCCCCAGGGCCTTGCAGCCAGAGATCCTGGGAACCAGCCTCATCCATCAGCATGCGAACACCAGCTCCAGGGCAACAACAGCTAGGCAGCCTGTGGAACCAGCCTGCCCACCAGCAGGGCAGCACCAGCCCCCAGCTCCGCCCACCAGCAGGTCAACACAAGTTTCCAGACACCCCGGACACTGCAGCCAGCTTTGTCAGGAACAGGCCGCACCCACCAGCAGTCTGACACCAGCTCTGGGACCCCTGGGCCCTGCAGCCAGACCCCAGGATTTGGCTCAGCATGGGCTGGCATTAGCTCCAGGACCTAGTTTCATCCACTAGTGGGTGGGCACCAGCCCCAGGATTTTCTGGACCCAGACTCCAGCCTCCAGTGAGCTAGTACTCACCCTGGGCGCATAGCCAGCTGCCTTGTGACAGAGCCCTGCCAACCAGCAGTTGGCAGCTTTCACACAAGGCAGGGCTTGGCAACCAACTGGACCAGGGACCAACCAAGCCTACCAGACCACTCACATTAGTCAGCCTACTACAATAGAAGGGGCCACACAGCTCATGTAGGGGACACCCCTAGAGCATATAGCTCTGGTGACGAGAGGGAAGTGCACTGCTGGGATTCATAGGACATCTCCTACAAAAAGGCACTTCTTCAAGGACAGGAAATGTAACCAACCTACCAGATACATAGAAATAAAACAGCAAGTTAGGCAAAATGGGGCAGCAGAGGAACGTGTTCCAAATAACAAAACAAGATAAAACCCCAAAAGAAGAACTAAGTGGAGATAGGCAGTCTCCCTGAGAAGGAGTTCAGTATAATGATTGTAAAGGTGATCAAATAACTTGGGAGAAAAATGGACACACAGAGCGAGAAGTTGATTAGAGTTGGAAAATATAAAGAACAACCAACCAGAGATGAAGAATACAATAGTGAAATGAAAAATACACTAGAAGGAATCAGTGGTAGACTAAATGATACTGAGGAACAGGTCAGTAGCTGGAGGACAGGATAGTGGAAACCAATGACGCAGAACAGAAAAAAAAAAAAAGAATTAAAAGAAACGAGGACAGTTTAAGAGACCTCTGGGCAACATTAAGCATACTAACGTTTGAATAATAGGGGTCCCAGAAGGAGAAGAGTGAAAGAGTCCGAGAACATGTTTGAAGATGTAATTGCTGAAAATTGCCCTAACCTGGGAAAGGAGATAGATATCCAAGTCCTGGCAACACAGAGTCCTAAACAGGATCAACACACACCAAGAGACATTGTAATTAATATGTCAAAAATTAAAGATAAAGACAGAATATTAAAAGCAGCAAGGGAAGAGCAACAAGTTACATGCAAAGGAACTCCCATAAAGCTGTCAGCTGACTTTTCAGCAAAAATTCTTCAGGCCAGAAGGGAGTGGCATGATATATTTAAAGTGATGAAAAGGAAGAGCTTACAACCAAGAATACTCTATCTGGCAAGGCGCTCATTCATATTTGATGGTGAGATCAAAAGTTTTACAGACACACAAAAGCTAAAAGAGTTCAGCACCACCAAACCAGCTTTACAAGATATGTTAAAGTAAAAAAGAAAAGGCCAAAGAAACATGAAAATTACAAAAAGGAAAAAGCTCATCGGTAAAGGCAAACATACAGTAAAAGTAGAAAACCAACCATGTACAAGGTAGTAGGAAAGTTAAAAAACAAAAATAGTGAAATCATCTATATCCACAATAAGCAGTTAATGGATACACAAAACAATTCGATGTAAAACGTAGCATCACGAAAAGTAATTGTGAGAGGAGGAGAGTACAAATGTAGGGTTGTTAAAATGTGTTTGAAATTAAGAGATCAGCAACTTAAATAAATGTATATGTAAAGAGATTGCTATATATAAACCTCCTGGTAACCACAAACCAAAAATCTATAATAAATACACAAAAAAAGAGAAAGGAATCCAAGCGTAACACTAAAGATAGTCATTAAATCACAAGAAAATAGAACAAAGAAGAAGAAAGGAACAAAGAGAAAAGACAAAAACAACCCAAAACCAATTAACAAAGTGGCAGTAAGAATGTATATATAGATAATTACTTTAATTATAAATAGGCTAAATACCCCAATCAAAAGACAGAGTGGCTGAATGGATACAAACAAGACCTATATATGTGCCACTTACCAGAGACTCACTTTAGATCTAAAGACACACACAGACTGAAAGTGAGAGGATGGAAAAAGTTTATCCTGTGCAAATGGTGATCAAAAGAAAGCCAGGGTAGAAATAAATATATCAGACAAAATAGACTTTAAGACAAAGACTGTTACACAAGAAGATATAACAATTGTAAATAAATATGCACCCAATATAGGAGCACCTAAATACATAAAGCAAATATTAACAGACATAAAGGGAGAAATGAACAGTAATACAATACTAGTAGGGGACTTTAACCCCCCATCTACATCAATAGATTGTGCAAACAGAAAATCAATAAGGAACCAGTGACCTTAAATGACACATTTAGACCAGATGGGCTTAATTGATATATATATATAACATTCCACCCAAAAGCAGCAGAATATACATTCTTTTCAAATGCACATGGGACATGCTCCAGGATGGATCACAGGCTAGGCCACAAAACAAGCCTTGGTAAATTTAGGAAACTTGAAATCACATTAAGCAGATTTTCTGACCACAACACTATGAGACTAGGAATCAACTACAAGGAAAAAATACAAATACACAGACATGTGGAGGCTAGCAATATGCTACTAAACAACCAATGGATCACTGAAGAAATCAAAGAGTAAATGAAAAAATACCTGGAGACAAATGAAAATGAAAATACAACAATCCAAAATCTATGGGATGCAACAAAAACAGTTGTAAGAGGGAAATTTATAGTGATGCAAGCTTACTGCAGAAAATAAGAAAAATGTGAAATAAACCTAGCCTTACACCTAAAGTAACTAGAAAAAAACCAAACAAAACCCAGTTAGTAGAAGAAAAGAAATTATAAATATCAAAGCAGAAATACATGAAATAGAGACTAAAAAACAATAGAAAGATCAATGAACCTAAGAGATCGTTCTATAAAAAGATAAATAGAATTGATAAACCTTTAGCTAGGCTCATTGAGAGAAAAAGGGAGAGAGCCCAAATCAATAAAATCAGAAATGAAAAAGGAAAAGTTGCAACCAACACCACAGAAATACAAAGGATCATAGAGATTAATATGAACAACTATTTGCTTATAAAATGGACAACCTAGAAGAAATGGACAAATTCCTAGAAAGGTACAATCTCCCAAGACTGAACCAGGAACAAACAGAAAATATGAATGGACAGTTATCAGTAATGAAATTGAATCAGTAATATTGATAATAATAAGGAAAAAAAAACTCCCAATAAACAAACATCCAGGACCAGATGTCTTCACAGGTGAATTCTACCAAACATGGAGAGAAGAGTTAACACCTGTCATTCTAAACTATTTTGAAAAATTGCTGAGGAAAGAATGCTTCTGAACTCATTCTATGAGGCCAGCATCATCCTGATACCAAAACCAGACAAAGATACTACACAAAAAGAGGAAACTATAGGCCGATATCACTGGTGAACATAGATGCAAAAATGCTCAACAAAATACTAGCAAACTGAATTCAACAATACATTAAAAGGATCATACACCATGATCAAGTGGGATTTATCCCAGGAATGCAAAGATGGTTCAATATCCACAAATCAATCAGTGTGATACATCACATTAACAAACTGAAGAGTAAAAACCATATGATCATCTCAATAGATGCAGAAAAAGCTTTTGACAAAATTCAACATCCATTTATGGTAGAAGTGGGTATAGAGGGAATATACCTCAACATAATAAAGGTCGTATATGATAAGCCCACAGCTGACATCTTACTCAACGGTGAAAAGCTGAAAGCATTTTCTCTAAGATTAGGAACAAGACAAGGATGCCCACTCTTGCCAGTTTCATTCAACATAGTATTAGAAGTCCCAGAATTAGACAAGCAAAAGAAAAAGAATCCAAATTGGAAAGGAAGAAGTAAAATTGTCACTGTCTGCAGATGACATGATACTATACCTAGAAAATCCTTAAGATGCTACCAAAAAATTACTAGAGCTCATCAATAAATTTCGTAAAGTTCCAGGATAGAAAATTAATACACAAAAATCTGTTGCATTTCTATACACTAACAACAAAATATCAGAAAGAGAAATTAAGGAAACATCCCATTTATAGTAAAAAAAAAAAAAAAAAAAAAAAGAAAAAGAAAAAGAAAAAAAAAACCTAGGAATAAACTTACCTAAGGAGGTAAAAGTCCTGTACTTGGATAACTGTAAGACACTGATGAAAGAAATTGAATAAAACACAAACAGATGTAAAGATATACCATTTTCCAGACTCATAGACATAGAGAACAAACTAGTGGTTATCAGTGGGGAGAGGGAAGGGGGTGGGACAAGATAAGGGTAAGGGATTAAGAGTTAAAAACTACTATATATATAAAATAAATAAGCTACAAGAATACATTGTACAACATAGGAAATATAGCCAATATTTTATAATAACTATAAATGGAATATAACTGTTAAAAATTGTGAATCACTATGTTGTACACCTGAAACATATTATACATCAACTATACCTTAATAAGAAAAAGGTATGCCTTTTTCATGGATTGGAAGAATTAATATTGTTAAAATGACCACACTTACTACCCAAGGCAGTCTGCAGTTCAGTGCAATCCCTATCAAATTGCCAGTGGCATTTTTCACAGAACTAGAACAAATAATTTAAAAACTTATATGGAAACACAAAAGACCCTAAATATCCAAAACAATCTTGAGAAAGAACAGAGTTGGAGGTATCACTCTCCCTGACTTCAGGCTCTACTACAAAGGTACAGTAATCAAAACAGTATGTACTCACAGCAATCAAAATTCATCACCATTGCTATTTATTTACTAAGAGATTGAATGTGCTGCCAGTAACACTCAGTGAGGTTGCTGATGATCATGGAATCCTGGAATACATATAACCTTTAAAAATTGAGAATCACTATATTGTACACCTGTAACTTATATAGTATTGTACTTCAACTATACTTCAATTAAAAAATGAAAAAAAAAGTATGGTACTGGCACAGAAACAGATCAGTGGAACAGAATAAAGATATCAGAAATAAACCCACACACTACTGTCAATTAATCTACAACAAAAGAGGCAAGAATATGCAATGGAGAAAAGAGAGTTGCTTCAATAAGTGGTGCTGGGAAAGCTACATGTAAAAGAATGAAATTAGAACATTTTTCTCACACCATATACGAAAATAAACTCAAAATGGAATAAAGACCTAAATTTAAGACCAGAATCCATAAAACTCCTAGAAGAAAACATAGGCAGAACACTCTTTGACATAAATTGTAGCAATATTTTTTTTGGATCTGTCTCCTAAGGCAAAGAAACAAAAGGAAAAATAAACAAATAGGACTCAATTAAACTTAAAAGCTTTTGCACAGCAAAGGAAACCATTGACAAAAAGAGAAGATAGCCTATGGAATGGGAGAAAATATTTGCAAATGATATGACCGATAAAGGGTTAATATCGAAAATATATGTACAGCTCCTACGACTCATTATCAAAACAAATAAATAACCCGTAAAAAATGGGCAGAAGACCTGAATAGACATTTTTCCAAAGAAGACATACAGATGGCCAAAAGGCACCCAAAAAGATGCTCAACATCACTAAGCATCACAGAAATGAAAAAGCCACAATGAGATATTACCTCTCATCTTTTAGAATGGCTATCATTAAAGGACCACAAATAAGAAATGTTGGTGAGGATGTAGAGAAAAGGGGACCTTGTACACTGTTGGTGGAAATTCAAATTGGTGCAGACACTGTGGAAAACATTATGGAGGTTGCTGAAAAAACTAAAAATAGAACTACCATATGATCCAGCAATTCCATTCTTGGGTATATATATCTGAAGAAAACGAAAACAAATTCAAAAGGATACCTGTACTCCAATGTTCATAGCAGCATTATTTACAATAGTGAAGATATGGAAGCAATCTTAAGTGTCCATCAGCAGATGAATTGGTAAATAAGGTGTGGTATATACAATGGAATACTACTCAGCCATAACAGAGAATGAAATTTTGCCATTTGCAGCAACATGGATGGACTTGGAGGGTATTATGCTAAATGAAATAAGTCAGAGAGAAAGACAAATACTGTATGATATCACTTATGTATGGAATCTAAAAAATGCAACAAACTAGTGAATAAAACAAAAAAGAAGTAGACTCATGGATATAGAGAACAACCAATGGTTACCAGTGGGGAAAGGGAATGGAGGGAGGGGCAATATAATGGTACAAACTATTATGTATAAAATAAGCTGCAAGGATATATTGTACAACACAGGGAATATAACCAATATTTTATAGTAACTATAAATAGAGTATAATCTTCTAAAAATAAATTTACTTATTTATTTATTTTTGGCTGTGTAGGGTCTTTGTTGCTGCGCACAGGCTTTCTCTAGTTGCGGAGAGCGGGGGCTACTCTTCGTTGTGGTACATGGGCTTCTCATTGCGGTGGCTTCTCTTGTTGCAGATCACGGGCTCTAGGTGCACAGGCTTCAGTAGTTGTGGCACACGGGCTCAGTAGTTGTGGCTCGCAGACTCTAGAGCACGGGCTCAGTAGTTGGGGCACATGGGCTTAGTTATTCCACAGCATGTGGGATCTTCCTGGACAGGGCTCGAACCCATGTCCCCTGCATTGGCAGGTAGATTCTTGACCACTGAGCCACCAGGGAAGTCCCAAGAGTATAATCTTTAAAAATTGTGAATCACTATGTTGTGCGCCTGAAACTTATATAATATTGTATATCAGCTCTACCTCAATTAAAAGGAAGTTGTGTGGCAGTGAGAAAGCAGTGGAATAAAACTGGAACTGAGATATTTTGTTTATAAATCCCATAATATTTCTATTACACCATTTGCCTCCCAAAGTATGCCTCTTTCCCTTTTTTGCCTCAGACTCACCAAATTCAGAGCTAAACTCAATTTTAATTTGAGTAATACAGCCCAGATATTCAACAACCTCTCTTACTTTGCAACTTTTAATTGATTTTTGCTTTGTATAATTTTACTTTAGATATTGTTTATGAAATAATTTTGGGAATTTCCTCAAATCTTTCAAAAAGTAGATGAGATAAATTGGTTTATATCTATGAAAACTGATCACTGTGTTATGGCTGTGTTCACACTTCTGTTTTTTTAACTAATGTTTTATGTAACTCATCTCTTTAGGTGATATGTTGATACATTTTAAAACATATAAAAAATCGGGCTTCCCTGGTGGCACAGTGGTTGAGAGTGTCTGCCGATGCAGGGGACGTGGGTTCGTGCCCTGGTCCGGGAAGATCCCACATGCCGCGGAGCGGCTGGGCCCGTGAGCCATGGCCGCTGAGCCTGTGCGTCCGGAGCCTGTGCTGTGCAACGGGAGAGGCCACAACAGTGAGAGGCCCACGCACTGCAAAAAAAAAAAAAAGAAATCATTCTTTGGAGGAAACAAGTATGAGAATAGTTTATCACTTATTCCATCTCAACAAATATTTCAGGCTGTTGTCATCCATCAAGTAGATTAATACACTTTGCGATAGAAGGATCAGTGAACACAAAAATTGATATTTTTTATCACATTTTTAGAAATTACATACTTCTACTCCAGTTATATAAGGTGCTCTTTATTAATGTGGATAATTATCAATTTGTAAATATTGGGGATATTTCTGTTTGTATACATATATACACTCTATTCTATCTGTACTACTCTCTTCTGGCTAGGCTCAACCCTCCTGAGTGATTCTAAGGACAGAAAGAGCAATATAAGTAGCAAATTGCTGTATCTGTCATAATTCCACATTAAAAAGAATGGGTTTCTACCATTTCCAAAATTCCAAACAGTATGCCAGTGAGTAGTACAGCAAGACAAATTAGATGTAAAACTTCATGATTTGTTACCTACTTGTCCATGACCAGAGTCAGTGGTAGGGAACAAGAGGTATGCTCCATACCTAGAAACTCATTCCAACATGCAACCCAAGGTAGCATCTTTAAAATGTATTGACTAAAGTTTAACAGAGAACTCACATTCTTTCCCTCAGTTTTTGTCATTAGCAGAAATCCCTGCCAGAATCTTCCCTGGAGCTAGCTAGACCCCTAGTGGTTTCATTTTTTTTTCTTTTGTTTTTAAATTTTGGTGAAATATACATAAAATTTACCATTTTAACTATTCATGACTTTTTCTAATTTGTTTTTTCTTCATTGTGGCTGACTCTTAACTGTAACTCAGTTAAGATCTGTTTAAATATGTTTTTCAAAATACTTCTGGAGAAAGTGGGCAAGAATCTTCTTAAAGTGTACCACATCCATCAGAGAACAGTCTACGAAATTGCAGGGCACCTGAGGTTAATAAGATCACTGTGAAGATGGTTTATAAGTTGTAAAAGTGAGGACGAATTAATATTTTCTTATTGCAGGGGGAAAATGCCAGAACATTTTTTGTTTTCATGAAGACTAATATTAATTTTTCTTCAGATGGTAGTTATTTCAAATTAAGACATGGTAACATAATTCTCTTTTCATGTTTTTCGACAAAAGAGAATGTGAACAGGGAAATATGAAGGACAAACTTTTTCTTGAAAAGTTGTAAAGAGGCAGTAATGTATGCTATTAGAGAAAAATATTTACTGTAGTAATTAAGGTTTGACAGCAAGCTAATTCAAAGCATCAGAGAACTTTACATCTGGATTTCTCTATATATTCCGCAGAGGATTTTACCCAAAGAATTTTTCTTAGAATTAAAGTCCATATTCTGATGAGCCTAAGGCTAGGTCATGGTTAAAATAAGCAGTAATTAAAAATAGTGTCACTCCTTACTTTAACTGTAAACTATTTTTAGGCCTGAGCAGAATATGAACTTTAAGAAAATTGTTTGGCTAAAATTCCTCTGGGGTTGATGGAAATAGATAGGTAGATAGGTAATCTGTAATAATATAATATATGTTATGTATAATATATATATACACATTTATATAATGGAACACTTAAGATTTGTGCATTTAATTGTACATTTTATAAGGGGAGGGGAAGAGTTATAAATAAACATTAAACTCCAGTTAATGATATGCATGCTAAAGTGGCTTAAAGGGGTGAAGTGTACAGATGTCTGAAACTTACTTCAAAATATATCAAAATATAAGATGGTTGATAGAAGGACGGGTTGATGGATAGATATATGATAAAGCAATTACTATGAAACATTAACTGTAGAATCTAGGTAGTAGTTTTGTGCATGTTTATTGTCAAAGTCTTAACAACTTTTCTGTATACTTGAAATTTTTTATAATAAAATATTGGAAAAAATAGTGTTAGTGATAAGATACCTAAATAGTTCTAGTAGATCTACTTTGGTTCAATTAATATTTATTGACATATTGACACCTCTAGTATGCCAAGTGATATAACAGGTATTAGGGATATATAATGACTCAAGACTCTCAGGTGGAGAGTAGTAGGAGATGAAATTGGAGAGGAGGACATAGGTTGGGTAATGGAGAGTCTTATATACCATAATAAGGAGCTTGGCCTTTATCCTATGGGGTTTTAGGCAGGGGAATTATAGGTAGATCACTCTTGTAGCTTTTTGGAGGCTATATTTGAGGTAGTGGTGGTAGTGGTGGGGATAGACTAAAGATAATGATATCAGTTAGGAAGCAGTATACCAGGTACAGAAAATTAAGATCTGAATTACAGTGGGGCTAGGTTCTAGAAATATTTAGGAGCAATCAACAGAACTTGATGATTGGTTTGATTAGCTGTAGGTGGGTTGTAGGAAATCAAGAATCATATAAATAACCACATAAGAGAAGGATCAAGTTTGGAGCCTGAGGATAAAACGATGAGTTTGGTTTTAGATATGTTATGTTTCAGATATGTGAAAGTAACCAGGTTAGGTCCAAGATGGAGTCATTCATGCTAAGCCCCATGTCAGCCAACCTAAACTAAGCTTCTGCGCTTGGCTCTTCTAGAAAAGGAAGGTCTAGGTCAATGAATCAGTGCCTGCCTGCTCAGCACAAGTTACCTAAGACTTCCCTTTGCAACATGTAAGGAAAGTAACCTGCTTTAACCAATCAGCAAATGCCCAGTATAACTTCCTTGTTCCTGCTCACTTTGGTCTATAAAATCTCTTACTTTGAGCAATTCAGAGCTCCTTTCTGTCTACTAGATTGGATGTTGCCAACTTCATGAATCATTGAATAAAAGCTTGTTATGTCAATATATTTTCTCTGGAAATTTTTCTTTTAACAGATATTTTCTAGTCAAAGAGATATTTATTCATTCATTTGTACCTATGTTATTTGACAAATATTGACCACAGAATTCCATGCCTGCTGTTAATGATAAGATGGTGAGCAAAATGGACATAAATAATGCCTTTAAGAAACATAGTCTAGAGGGAAGAGATATGGGGACATATGTATATGTATAACTGGTTCACTTTGTTATAAAGCAGAAACTAACACACGATTGTAAAGCAGTTATACTCCAATGAAGATGTTAAAAAAGAAAAGAAACAGTCTATGGGAGAGACAATTAAATCAGAAGGGATAATAAAGAGTGATCTTTCTGGTGATAGGAGAAGCAAAGGATGCTGTGGAACTTCATAGAAGGGACAGCTATCTTAGTCTGTCAGTGGCTTGCAGGAGCAGGATGTATCAGTGTGAAGCTTTGGATGAAGCCTGGGCTGAAGATACCAATTAATGTGTTTCTGCTGCTGATTCCTGACAGTTGATAAAAATGTCAAGGGATAATATATAGAATTTAAAGAAGAAAAGGCTAGAGGCAAGTAAAAAGTTATAGAAGGAGATGAAATAACAAGGTAGAAGAACTAGTTGAGTGTAGTATGATGGAAGTTAAATGTTTCAAGATAAAAAACAAAGTCAAGGGTGTTAAATAGTATAGAGACCTGTGATGAGTTAGGCATAATTTATCCATTGGGTTTGGCAGTTCAGAGGTCATTGGTGACTAAGTGAAAGCAGTTTCAGTGAACTGATGTTTAGTTAAAACAAAAAAAAGTTAATCTTTAGGGGCCAAGATTTTTAACATAAGAAAAAAAAAACTACAAGGAAAAAAACACACAAATAAATGAAATAAACCCCTCTTCATCCTAATTTTAAATTGGAAATATCAGTTAAAACTTTTTTTTCCTTTTAAAAATATGTATTTGTGTTCACTGAAAAAGCCTAAAAGCTATAACTCTAGAGAAATAGTAGATTCCAAGTCTAAGGCAGGGAATATATGAGTCAGGTACATGCTGCACCATAAAAGTAAGGCAGCTGCCAAAGGCTAATTGGGTCATATCAAAAGGAGAAAGGAGCCGACATGAAGGGAAACAATTGGAGAGTCAAAACTGATAATGACTACAGGGGATTGGAGTGCATCAAGCATCTAAAAATCCACAGGTTCTTAAAGATTTTTAACACACACACACATACACACACACTTACTCTCTCATTGGATGTGTGGAGGTGGCTAGGGCAACAATTCATAACTCTAAACAAGGAGTTGGCAGGCTATGGCTTATGACCCCAATCCAGTCCACCTCCTATTGTTGTAAGGCCTGAGAGCCAAGAAGAGTTTTTAAATTTTAAGTAGCTGGAAAAAAATCAAAAGAATATTTCATAATGTGAAGATTACATGAAATTCAAATTTTCAGTATTCATAAATAAAGTTTTATTGGAACATAGACATCCTTATTCATTTAAGCATTGTCTATGGTTGCTTATTTGCTATAATGACAGAGTTGAATCATTGTGACAGAGACTACATTGTCTGCAAAGCCTAAAATATTTACTATCTGGCCCTTTATGGAAAAAGTTTGCTGATCTCTGCTTTGAACATTGATAAATAAAAGGAAAGAATCAAGCATTTATCCTACCTTTTTTAAACTTCCTTTCATGAAAACCAAATAGTTGATGGAGGACAAATTTTTTTACAGAAGAATTGCAAGTAATAAATACAGGTGAAATGACAGACTTAGAAAATCCCTATTTTTGAATCCCCCATGAAAAAATTGTTAGGCAGTGTTCACCAATGTATTTTAAAACCACCAAGTAAAAGTTTGATGGGGAATTTTAAGTGGAGGAATCAGATACCGTCTGAATCTGTTGGTCAATTATAACATCACTAAAACTTGGGGCAACCAAATATTTATGTACCTCATGATATGATGTAAAAAACTGCCTAGAAAGCTGCACTTTAAGCAAGAAAATGGATTAAAATACAAGTGTATAGGAAATAACAGGGGACAGAAGAACAATTTAAATGAGCAATCTATCAACCAAACCCAGAATATGAAGCATTATATAGAATAAATGACCTGGTTTCTCTAAGGAATGAACTATGTAAATGGATTAGACATAAATGTGAAAGGCAAAAGCTTTAATAACAGAATAATATCAGTATAACACTGGGAGGAGGGAAGGACATCTTAAGACATAAAAAACATACCATAAAGGAAAAGGTGGTACATTCTTATCTTTAATGTGGTTGAATTTCTCTTTAACAACCATAAAGACAGGGACAATACAAGCAACAAATAGGGAGAAGTTACTTAACAAAGGATTAGTTCCAGAATATGTAAAGAACTCCTCCAAATCAGTGAGAAAAAGGCAAAGAACCCAATAAAAATGAGTGAAAGATAGGAATAGGCGTTTCTAGAAAGAAGAAACAAATAACCAGAAACATATGAACATATGTGTAACCTTATTATTAATTAGGCAAGTGCAAATTAGAATCTCAACAAGAAACTATTTCACAGATACTAGGAATGGCAAAAAAGTTGAAATACGAATGTTAAATCTAAGTGTTAGATTGTAGAGCAATGGAATCCCTTACACTTCGCTGGTGGAAATATAAATTGGTAAAACTACTTCGGGAAAAATTTGGAATTATTTATTAAAATTTAAGATATGCATTACCTATCACCAAAAATTGTTCTTGGGGATATACCCTAGTGATATGTAGAAAAATGTTCATAGCAGCACTGTTTGTAATAGAAAAAGCTAGAAACCACCTAAATGTCCATCAGCAGTAGAGTACATGAATAAATTATGATATTCATCCAGTGGAATACAATAGGCAATGGAAATGAATAAACTTACACCTATACACATCAGCATGGATCTATTTCCAAAACATAGTATTGAATGAAAAAAGCATGTAACACAAAGAATGCACTATGTTTTTGTTTATATGATGTTTAGAAATAAGTAAAACTAAATATCATGTTATTTAGGAATGTAGCCACATACAGGGAAACTATAAAGACAAACAAGGGAACAATTAACATAAAATTTAAGACTGTGAGAGTAGGTAGACGGATAGGAATGTACTTGGGGAGGAGCACCCGGAAAACTTAAAATGTATGAGTAATATTAATTATCATCTCTAGATAGTGTAATTATAGGTGATTTTAATTTTCTTATTTTCCTGCTTTCCATATTTCTATATTGTGGTTTTTAGAGAGGCAGTGTTCTGTAGGGGTTTCTCTGGAGCAGTGTTTCTCAACTGGAGGTGATTTTACCATTCTCCTCCACGAAGGAGACACTTGGCAATGTCTGGAGATGTTACTTGATTGTCACGACTGAGGTGGGGCAACTACTAGCATCTAGTAGGTAGTGGCCAAGTATGCTGCTAATGTTTAATCCTACAATGCACCGGATGGCACCTCCAAAACAAAGAATTACCTGGCCCAACATGTCAGTAGCTCTGAGGTTGAGAACCCTGGTCCAGAGCCAGACTGTTAGGGATTGAATTCCAGCTGTACACCTTACAAGCTGTGTGACTGTGGGGAAGTTACTTAATCTCTGTGTCTGTTTTGTTGTCTATAAAATGGGACTAATAGTAGAATCCACCTCATAGGGTTGTGAGAATTAACTTAAACATTTAAAGTACTGAGTATATGCCTAGTATACTAGGCACTTGATAAATATTAGCATTAATTATTTTATTATTTACAATTTTTATTTCTTATTGAATACATTCAATTGATTAGAGAAATATGTTGATAAAGTTATTATAGTAAAAGAAAATTATACAAAGACACACAAAACCCTACTTTAAAATGTAGCATATGAAAGTTTTACATGAGAAAGAACTTTGCAAGCAATAATGACAGGATGTTACAATCTGTGTTTTATCTGTGCTTAATAATAATTCCTAAACAAGAAACCAGGGGGCTGAACATAAAGTGTGTATAAGTTAGTGCTAATCTGATCATAAGCTATATTAATATCTGAACTCAAAGATGTGTGGCCTATTTTCGATAATTATCCTATACTTTAGTACACAAAGTGATGTTTCTCTTTTTTAAAAAAATTTTTAAATTTAATTTTATTTTTTTATGCAGCAGCTTCTTATTAGTCATCAATTTTATACACATCAGTGTATACATGTCAATCCCAATTGCCCAGTTCATCACACCACCATCCCTCCCACCCCCTGCAGCTTTCCCCCCTTGGTATCCATACGTTTGTTCTCTACATCTGTGTCTCAACTTCTCCCTGCAAACCGGTTCATCTGTACCATTTTTCTAGGTTCCACATACATGCATTAATATATGATATTTGTTTTTCTCTTTCTGACTTACTTCACTCCGTATGACAGTCTCTAGATCCATCCACGTCTCAACAAATGACCCAATTTCGTTCCTTTTTGTGGCTGAGTAATATTCTATTGTATATACGTACCACAACTCCTTTATCCATTCATCTGTCAGTGGGCATTTCGGTTGCTTCCATGGCCTGGCTATTGTAAATAGTGCTGCAATGAACATTGGGGTGCATGCATCTTTTTGAATTATGGTTTTCTGTGGGTATATGCCCAGTAGTGGGTCATATGGTAATTCATTTTTTAGATTTTTTAAGGAACCTCCATACTGTTCTCCATAGTGGCTGTATCAATTTATTTTCCCACCAACAGTGCAAGAGGGTTCCCTTCTCTCCACACCCTCTCCAGCATTTGTTGTTTGTAGATTTTCTGATGATGCCCATTCTAACTGGTGTGAGGTGATACTTCATTGTAGTTTTGATTTGCATTTCTCTAACAATTAGTGATGTTGAGCAGCTTTTCATGTGTTTCTTGGCCATCTGTATGTCTTCTTTGGAGAAATGTCTATTTAGGTCTTCTGCCCATTTTTGGATTGGGTTGTTTGTTTTTTTAATATTGAGCTGCATGAGCTGTTTATATATTTTGGATATTAATTCTTTGTTGATTCGTTTGCAAATATTTTCTCCCATTCTGAGGGTTGTCTTTTCGTGTTGTTTATGGTTTCCTTTGCTGTACAAAAGTTTTTAAGTTTCATTAGGTCTCATTTGTTTATTTTTGTTTTTATTTCCATTACTCTAGGAGGTGGATCAAAAAAGATCTTGCTGTTATTTATGTCAAAGAGTGTTTTTCCTATGTTTTCCTCTAAGAGTTTTATAGTGTCTGGTCTTACATTTAGGTGTCTAATCCATTTTGAGTTTATTTTTGTGTATGGTGTTAGGGAGTGTTCTAATTTCACTCTTTTACATGTAGCTGTCCAGTTTTCCCAGCACCACTTATTGAAGAGACTGTCTTTTCTCCATTGTATATCCTTGCCTCCTTTGTCATAGATTAGTTGACCATAGGTGCGTGGGTTTATCTCTGGGCTTTGTATCTTGTTTCATTGATCTGTGTTTCTGTTTTTGTGCCAGTACCATATTGTCCTGATTACTGTAGCTTTGTAGTATAGTCTGAAGTCAGGGAGTCTGATTCCTCCTGCTCTGTTTCTTTCCCTCAAGACTGCTTTGGTTATTCGGCGTCCTTTGTGTCTCCATACAAATTTTGAGATTTTTTGTTCTAGTTCCGTAAAAAATGCCATTGGTAATTTGATAGGGATTTCATTGAATCTGTAGATTGCCTTGGGTAGTATAGTCATATTCACAATATTGATTTTTCCAATCCAAGGACATGGTATATCTCTCCATCTGTTGGTATCATCTTTAATTTCTTTCATCAGTGTCTTATAGTTTTCTGCATACAGGTCTTTTGTCTCCATAGGTAGCTTTATTCCTAGGTATTTTATTCTTTTTGTTGCAATGGTAAATGGGAGTGTTTCCTTAATTTCTCTTTCAGATTTTTCATCATTAGTGTATAGGAATGCAGGAGATTTCTGTGCATTAATTTTGTATCCTACAGCATTATCAAATTCATTGATTAGCTCTAGTAGTTTTCTGGTGGCATTTCTAGGATTGTCTATGTATAGTATTATGTCATCTGCAAACAGTGACAGTTTTACTTCTTCTTTTCTAATTTGTATTCCTTTTATTTCTTTTTTTTCTCTGGTTGCCATGGCTAGGACTTCCAAAATATATTGAATAATAGTGGTGAGAGTGGACATCCTTGTCTTGTTCCTGATCTTAGAGGAAATGCTTTCAGTTTTTCACCATTGAGAATGATGTTTGCTGTGGTTTCGTCGTATATGGCCTTTATTATGTTGAGGTAGGTTCCCTCTATGCCCACTTTCTGGAGAGTTTTTAATCATAAATTGGTATTGAATTTTGTCAAAAGCTTTTTCTGAATCTATTGAGATGATCATATGGTTTTTATTCTTCAATTTGTTAATATGGTGTATCACATTAATTTGCATATATTGAAGAATTCTTGCATCCCTGGGATAAATCCCACTTGATTATGGTGTATGATCCTTTTAATGTGTTGTTGGATTCTGTTTGCTAGTATTTTGTTGAGGATTTTTGCATCTATATTCATGAGTGATACTGGTCTGTAATATTCTTTTTTTGTAGCGTATTTGTCTGGTATTGGTATCAGGGTGATGGTGGCCTCATAGAATGAGTTTGGGAGTGTTCCTTCCTCTGCAATTTTTTGGAAGAGTTTGAGAAGGATGGGTGTTAGCTCTTCTCTAAATGTTTGATAGAATTCACCTGTGAAGCCATCTGGTCCTGGACTTTTGTTTGTTGGAAGATTTTTAATCACATTTTAAATTTCATTACTTGTGATTGGTCTGTTCATATTTTCTGTTTCTTCCTGGTTCAGTCTTGGAAGGTTATACCTTTCTAAGAATTTGTCCATTTCTTCCAGGTTGTCCATTTTATTGGCATAGAGGTGCTTTTAGTAGTCTTTTAGGATGCTTTGTATTTCTGCAGTGTCTATTGTAGCTTCTCCTTTTTTATTTCTAATTTTATTGATTTGAGTGTTCTCCCTCTTTTTCTTGATGAGTCTGGCTGATGGTTTATCAATTTTGTTTATCTTCTCAAAGAACTAGCTATTAGTTTTATTGATCTTTGCTATTATTTTCTTTGTTTCTATTTCATTTATTTCTGCTCTGATCTTTATGATTTCTTTCCTTCTGCTAACTTTGAGTTTTGTTTGTTCTCTCTATAGTTCTTTTAGGTGTAAGGTTAGATTGTTTATTTGAGATTTTTCTTGTTTCTTGAGGTAGGCTTGTATAGCTATAAACTTCCCTCTTAGAACTGCTTCTAGGTTCTAAGAGAACTGCTTCATAGGTTCTAAGAGAACCTATGCTTCCCATAGGTTTTGGATCATCGTGTTTTCATTGTCATTTGTCTCTAGGTATTTTTTGATTTCCTCTTTGATTTCTTCAATGATCTCTTTGTTATTTAGTAACGTATTGTTTAGCCTCCATGTGTTTGTGTTTTTTACGTTTTTTTCCCTGTAATTCATTTCTAATCTCCTAGCGTTGTGGTCAGAAAAGATGCTTGATATGATTTCAGTTTTCTTAAATTTACTAAGGCTTGATTTGTGACCCAAGATGTGAGCTCTCCTGGAGAATGTTCCATGCACACTTGAGAAGAAAGTGTAATCTGCTATTTTTGGATGGAATGTCCTATAAATATCAATTAAATCTATCTGGTATATTGTGTTATTTAAAGCTTCTGTTTCCTTATTTATTTTCAATTTGGATGATATGTCCATTGGTGTAAGTGAGGTGTTAAAGTCCCCCACTATTATTGTGTTACTGTCGATTTCCTCTTTTATAGCTGGTAGCGGTTGCCTTATATATTGTGGTGCTCCTATGTTGGGTGAATATATATTTATAATAGTTATATCTTCTTGCATTGATCCCTTGATCATTATGTAGTGTCCTTCCTTGTCTCCTGTAACATTCTTTATTTTAAAGTCTATTTTATCTGATATGAGTATTGCTACTCCAGCTTTCTTTTGATTTCCATTTGCATGCAATATCTTTTTCCATCCCCTCACTTTCAGTCTGTATGTATCCCTAGGTCTGAAGTGGGTCTCTTGTAGACAGCATATATATGGGTCTTGTTTTTGTATCCATTCAGCAAGCCTGTGTCTTTTGGTTGGAGCATTTAATCCATTCACGTTTAAGGTAATTAACGATATGTCCTGTGACCATTTTCTTAATTGTTCTGGGTTTGTTTTTATAGGTCCTTTTCTTCTCTTGTGTTTCCCGCTTAGAGAAGTTCCTTTAGCATTTGTTGTAGAGCTGGTTTGGTGGTGCTGAATTCTCCTAGCTTTTGCTTGTCTGTAAAGCTTTTGATTTCTCTGTCGAATCTGAATGAGATCCTGGATGGTAGAGTAATCTTGGTTGTAGGTTCTTCCCTTTCATCACTTTATCATGCCATTCCCTTCTGGCTTGTACACTTTCTGTTGAGAAATCAGCTGTTAATTTTATGGGAGTTCCCTTGTATGTTATTTGTTGTTTTCCTTTGCTGCTTTCAGTAATTTTTCTTTGTCTTTAATTTTTGCCAATTTGATTACACTGTGTGTTGGCGTGTTTGTCGTTGGGTTTTTCCTGTATGGGACTCGCTGTGCTTCCTGGACTTGGGTGGCTATTTCCTTTCCCATGTTAGGGAAGTTTTTGACTATAACCTCTTCAAATATTTTCTCTGGTCCTTTCTCTCTCTCTTCTCCTTCTGGGACCCCTATAATGCAAATGTTGTTGCATTTAATGTTGTCCCAGAGGTCTCTTAGGCTGTCTTCATTTATTTTCATTCTTTTTTCTTTATTCTGTTCCGCAGCAGTGAATTCCACCATTCTGTCTTCCAGGTCACTTATCCGTTCTTCTGCCTCAGTTATTCTGCCATTGATTTCTTCTAGTGTAGTTTTCATTTCAGTTATTGTATTGTTCATCTCTGTTTGTTTGTTCTTTAATTCTTCTAGGTCTTTGTTAAACATTTCTTGCATCTTCTCGATCTTTGCCTCCATTCTTTTTCAAAGGTCCTGAATCATCTTCACTATCACTATTCTGAATTATTTTTCTGGAAGGTTGCCTATCTCCACTTCATTTACTTGTTTTTCTGGGGTTTTATCTTGTTCCTTCATCTGGTACATAGCCCTCTGCCTTTTCATCTTGTCTATTATTCTGTGAATGTGGGTTTTGTTCCACAGGCTGCAAGATTGTAGTTCTTCTTGCTTCTGCTGTCTGCCCTCTGGTGGATGAGGCTATCTAAGAGGCTTGTGTAAGTTTCCTGATGGGAGGGACTCGTGGTGGGTAGAGCTCAAAGTGATGTTTCTCTTATTCTGTTTAGCGACCTTTCCAGAAAGATTCTTGGGAAGTCAATTTCTTGATTGAATCTCATGTACATCCAAGTGGATGTGTCTGTAAAGTTTTGATAGGTTGCAGTTTCTTTTTTTCCTTAACAGTTAGTGTTCTAAAAAATAAGCTATTTAAAAATATATAAAATTTATGGTTAAATTTCTTTAAGCTTTAGCAAATTAAATGCGGATTATTATGCGTGCACATTCAACTGTAATATGGCAGTTCCCTCTAAGCAATTATTATATTTTCAATATAGATATGTCCATAAAGAAGTAGATTGAAGCAATGATGTTAATAATTACTATCATTAGTATAGTCCCATATAATTAACAAAGTCCTACCACATACATAGTCACAATAGAGCTTCACAAAAATCTTGTGGGGTATGTGGAGTTATCTCTATTTTACAGATGAAGTAGTTGAGACTTACGGAGATGAAATTATTTTTCCAAAGTTATAATTCTCATAACTGTGGAGCTATCATTCAAACTGCAGTCTCATAATGAATCAGTTACTGTGATAATCCACTGTGGGCTTTTTTTTAATGTAACATTTTAAATAGATTTATTTATTTTTGGCTGTGTTGGGTCTTTATTTCTGCTTGCAGGGTTTCTCTAGTTGCGGCGAGTGGGGGCTACTCTTAGTTCCGGCACATGGGCTTCTCATTGCAGTGGCTTCCCTTGTTGTGGAGCATGGGCTCTAGATACATGGGCTTCAGTAGTTGTGGCATGTGGGCTCAGTAGTGGCTCGCAGGCTCTAGATTGCAGGCTCAGTTAGTTGTGACACACCAGCTTAGTTGCTCTGTGGCATGTGGGATCTTCCCGGACCAGGGATCGAACCCCCGTCCCCTGCATTGGCAGGCGGATTCTTGACCACTATGCCACCAGGGAAGTCCCCATTGTTGGCTTTTAATAAAATTATGAGGCTTCCTCTGACTTAAACAAAACCTTTTTGGAATTGGTATAGCAGGGCATTGATTTCTTCTCTCAAAATGAACTTAGATGTGATGTCAGCAACAGAAGATGGAGAGGGACCCCACATGCATTACTTACAAAAATTACACATAAATGTGATAAAAACGAATTGGTTAACTTCATTATTGTTATAAACCTTTTATTTTTATGTTTAACTTTGGATAATTTCAAATATACACCAAAGTAGAGAGAATGGTATATATAAACTACTATATTACCCATCACCCACCTTCATCAATCATCAACTCATGGCAACTTTGATTCATCTTATCCCTCCTGCTTTCTCCCCACTGGATTATTCTGAGGCAAATTCCAGATATATAATTTCTTTTGTGCATAGTTCATTATGCATAATTTTGTTTTTCAAAAATAACTATTTTAATAATAATTATAACCTTGAAATACTGAAAAGCTGAATAGTTTTCTAGAAAGCTGTTTCCAGCTAATGTACTCCAGTAGGCAGCTTTTCCTGAGTTCAGAATAATCACAGTATGCTTTTCTTTTGGAATTTAGATGTCTAATAAACAGTAAGAGAAAGAGTTTTACCTGTCCTATGCCATCTTCTCTCATTTCTCCTAAAATAAAAGATCACAACATTCATTATCTTAAAATCTAATAAAGGACTTTAATAAAAATTGTTAATAGAACCTTTTAATATTCTCACTAGAAAGAGAAATACTTAAAATAATCATAAAATACTTAAAACTCTAGAGAAAGCAATAATCAAACTTCAAAATAGTATGAAAATACCAGTTATTCTCATACATACATGTTATGGCTAATGTACTGAAATCAAATGAGTAGACTATGCTTTTATTGTTGCTTCTGTTCTTAAAGAGATGCCTTAAAACTTGCATGGTAAGTAAGTTTCATTTAAGTGCCAATTCTGGTGATTAGTGGTGGTTACCTGGGGAGCTGTGTTAAGTTTTATGAGGGCTTTTTTTTTTCTCAATGGGAAAGAATACTATATTTGATTAGTGGGTTATTTGCTCTCATAGCAGTGATATGAGACCTGGTGACTCTGGCTTAGTACCTCAAAATGATGCTTTTAAAAGAATCATCTTTACTTAAATTTAAATATTAGGCTGAGGAAAAAGAAGTGACATTACTGCTACAGTCTAGTTTCTCATTATTGATGAATAATAGGTAGACATTAATTTACATATTTTCATCCTTGAAACAAGTAATTGTGTATATAATTGGTTGTATTAATAAGTCCGAATTTTGTTTCTCTTTTCTTACAGCATTTAGTGCACATATGCATATACTAATTTGGCACTAGGCTATGTTCACTTATATTATTATTAATTTTCTTTATTTACTTAGTTTAGCTTACCAAGTAGATTATAAATTTTCTTAAGCTTATCAACAGAATCTTATTCTTCCTCGTAGTCCTAGCACCATGAAATGCCATGATGATGATAATATTTTTATAAAAGTACATGTTATTTGTCTGTCATTAACTCTAAATTATTTGCTGTTTTGTGGCATTTTTCTATTGACTGGGATATTAGCTATATAGTTTAAAATTTTCATAACATTTCTAATATGGTATGGAGCCATCTTATGAAATCTGGATTGTAATGCTTTCATAGGACATTTGATTTTTTTAAAATAATGGGTTGGCTCTTGCCTTTAGGTAGATAAAAGTTTAAAGCCTACAGTAAGATGGTTATTCTCTTTTGGAAGCTGTCTAGGAGTATAAAATTAACCATCTCTCTCAGAAACTGGTGTAACATTTTGTCTTCCTAATAGTCATACATCATTCTTATGACTAAACAAAACTAAAACAAAACAAAATAACCTGCTTTAATTTATGTTTTTAGAAGTCTTCCATAGACCATAAAACAGCCCAGTGTACTTTGTGTAATTAAATAGTAATTGCTATCCCTGTAATCTTGACACTTTGCGCTAAACAACTATACTTTTCAAAATGTTTAAAAATAAACACTGTTTCACAGTTAGTCACTGTCAATCATCCTTGAATCCATACCAATTTTTCATATAAAGGAAAATTAACTTCCATAGCAGAAGTGTTTAAGATCTATGATCTAGATTCTAGATGGACATCTAAAGAGATTGGTGTAATGAAGTGATTGCTTCTGACTCTGGTATGTTATAGTCTTTTAAACACATACCACTTTCTGTTTATTTTTCTCATAAAAGACAGTTACTGCTTCATTCAGTTTCTTGTCAACTATGACAGTCCCCATCCCTTAACTATATTTATCTTAGTCTAGATGAGGGGCCTACATAATGTAAAGGGCCAGGTAAATATTTTAGGCTTTGCAGGCCAATAGGCAAAATTGAAGGTATTATGTAAGTACTTATATAGCAAGAGAGAGAGATTCTGAAATGTTTGTCTTGATGAAATTCAAACTATAATAATAACTGATTACAGGTGTTTTTGTGGCACACATCTAATTGGAATGGAGGATAGCATTTCATTTGATTGGGGTTCATTGAGAATTGGGGTTCTCTCTCATCAAACTCAACTGCAAATATTCATCTGTTAATGCTGATCTCTGATGAGATTTCATGTATTTCACCTCTGAATATGCCCTTTCAAACAGATTAGTACCACACACTGATATCAATCCATGAGCAGCATCTTATTTTATAGAATTCTTCTTTTTTTATTAGATTCATCTTATTTTATTAGATTCTTCTTTAGATGTTTGACTTTTAGCATGTGATTATATTGCAGATTAATCACTTCCAGTTGCAAGTTAGGTAGAAGCTCCTCAGTTGCAGTTGATGGATTTTGAAATATGGAAATTTCCTTTGCATTTGCATTCAGGTCCAAAAATCACTGCTGGAATTAGGGAGACCAGTTGTTCTAGTTTCCTGGGACTGAGCGGTTACCCAGGATTTGGGACTTCAAGTGCTAAACCTGGGACAGTTGTTTACCCTCTCTGGAGTTTAATTTGATGTTAGAAAGTATATCTTTCAGATTTGTGTGGGAATATAGATATTATTTTTTGTTTTAACTCTTGATAACACAACATATTATTTGTGATTCAAACAGCATTAATTAGCATTGTATTGGCTTTGCTTCAGTAAAAAAATTCACATATTAGCAACTGTTTGCCTTATAAATATAGATTAAATTCATTAAGAAACATTATCAAGTTTGCAGCAAAAGCTCATTTCCTAAGCCATTCAGTTTGATAATAGTGGTCAGTAGTGATTCTTCTCATTTAGAAAAATTTTAGTCTCAGTACCTAAAAAAGTCACAATAACATTTTGTCACTGCAAAGTTTTTGGACTGCATGGTAGGGCAAGTCAAGATATTCAGCTTCCATTTTTGACAAAAATTCACAAAGCTGAGGATAGTTAAACCCATAGGAGTGAGTGAAATTCACCTTTGACACTGTTGGCTCATGATTAATTCAGATATTTTCTGCAGGATACCTGCTGATTGAATAATAAATACCATGAATAACCGTAACATTTAAAACACACTTTGTAAATTTGTCTTTTTCTCCTCCACATATATTGGCATCATTGGTTGTAACACATCTTAGCAGATTCCACTGTAGGTTGTACTGAACTAGTGTTTTCTCAACTTTGAATATATTCTTGCCTGGAATTGTTTCACACAGATTCTTCATAGAGGTTAATTCTTCACTTACACCAAACTTGGCATTGACTCCTCAAATAAAAAACAGC
This sequence comes from Tursiops truncatus, assembly GCF_011762595.2. NCBI lineage: Eukaryota > Metazoa > Chordata > Mammalia > Artiodactyla > Delphinidae > Tursiops > Tursiops truncatus. Next base: position 36,267,186 of record NC_047047.1, on the reverse strand, counting down.
AATTGAGCGGTATCCACAACATCTTTTGACCAAAGAAAACCACTTGAAATCATTTTCCTTGCGTGTATATGTGGGGTTTTTTTGCTTTGTTTTCTCATCAGCTATTCATATTGTTCCCAATGTCCTCAATTTTTTGAGTAACTGTACTCACTGAATGGCTGATAATCTCAGACAGAGATTATTTTCTCTCGACACACTTCTTCAGTTTCTACAATCAAATATGATTTAATTAACCATCAGTAAATGGCTTTCCTTGATTAGCCAACAAATGAGCCATTCAGAAAACTTACTTCGTCGGAAGCTCATGTTCATTTTTTATTTTTGTGAAAGAAGCTTTCCTATGATGAGACACACCATTTTAAATTTTCTGTTTTTTTCTGACCATTGTTTGCCTGTGGCAGGGGATATTGTGATGAGTTCTTTGATTGCTAATATTCATGTATATTGGATTCAGTTGAGCACAGCTATAGTGTCATTGCATAATAAACACAGTGCTTTGCCATCTAATTTGATAACAGAACAATTCACTGTCCACTGTGCCTTAAAAGTGTGACATTTGCAGTCTAATCTTCTTTTCTGGTTTTGATATGATGAGCAGCCACTGGTAATAAAAATAAAGTTAAAAATTGTGATGTGGCACTTGAAAGGCTGTGGATTTATAACTGTGTCACTGCAGTTTGCAGTGTGCTAAGCAGCCATACGAAGTGCTACTCAATTCTGCTATTGTAGCATGAAAACAGCCATAACTGATGTAAAAGAAGAAGCATGGCTGTGTTCCAATAAAACTTTATTTATAGACATTGAAACTGAACTTCTGTGTGTCACAAAATATTGTTCTTCTTTTGATTTTTTCCAAAGCATTTAAAAATGTGAAACCATTCTAGCTTGTGGGCTCTAAAAAAACAGGTGGCAATCAGACTTGGTCCATGGGCTGTACTTTGCAGATCTCTAGTCTAGATAGCCTTTTTCCAAACTGTGGTAATGTTACTCCTATTTTTTAACCCTTACATTCATTTCTATCGATTTTACCCTTTTCATATCATTTTAAAATTTATTTCTACATAAGTAAATAAACTAAGTGATAGTTATTCTTTACATGGAGGATAGCTAGCTTTAGCATAGTACCTAAAGTACTTATCAGGATGACTGGCACATTGTAAATGATCAGTGATTGTTTGCTTTGCCCATGGACATTCTTATTCATAATGGCCCCTAATAGTGGTAGAGAGGTGTTTAAGATTAAAACATTTTCTAGCTTGTTTTGGAATACAGGACACAATCAAAGCCTTTAAAAATTGAGGTATGTAGATTATATCTATAACATTATGTGGACTGTGATAGAAATAAATTAAATCAATACAATGAGAATTGCTTTCCAGAAAATCCTTACTGGTTGTGTCATAGTCTCATTAGTTTTATAGGAAGGATGGTAAATTATTGGATAATTTCTTTCAGTATTTGACCAAGAAAATTGTCAGTGTTAGGCTGACCACTGTAATGCTTTAAAAAAAAAAAAGAATTATTTGTGATCCAGTGTCTTAAATATCTTAAGTACATATCCATTAGGTCTTTTTGACTTGAACACATCCAGTGTTGTTGCTGTTTCATCACAAATTTATTACATGAGCTTTCTCACTAAATTTAATAAGGAGTTACTCTTAGACCAGTGTTACTCAGAGTGTGGGATGAAGACCAATAATTGATCTGCAAACTGTTTGCTACTGGTCTGTGAACTGTTTATTATTTGTGATGAAAAATAGAAAAATATGAGAAAAAGCAGTTAGAAATTTTTATGATAGTTTGACAGGATAATTTTATGTGTGTTTAATAAAAGTTTAAACTTCTATTTTTAAAATTTAAATAATATATTAAAATTATGTAATTGACCTATTAGATTCAGATGTACAACATAATGATTAGATGTTTATATATTGCAAAATTATCACCAAAATATGTCTAGTTAACATCTATTACCACACATAGTTACACTTTTTTTCTTGGGATGAGAACTTTTAATATCTGCTCTCTTAACAACTTTCAAATATACAGTACGGTATTATTGACTATAGTCACTTTGCTGTACATTACATCCCCATGATTTATTTTGTAAGTGGAAGTTTGTATCTTTTGCCCCCTTTTACCTACTTAGCCTACCTCTCAATCCCCACCTCTAGCAAACCACCAATCTGTTCTCTGTATCTATGAGTTTGGGTGTTTTGGGTTTTTTTTTTAATATTCTGCATATAAGTGAGGTCATACAGTTGTCTTTCTTAGTCTAGCTTCTTTCACTTAGCATAATGCCCTCAAGGTCCATTCATGTTGGCACAAATGGCAGAATTTCCTTCATTATTATGGCTGATAATATTCCATTGTGTGTGTGTGTGTGTGTGTGTGTGTGTGTGTATCACATTTTTTTATCCATTCATCCACTAATGGACGCTTAGGTTGGTTCCATATGTTGGCTACTGTAAATAATTTTGCAACAAACATGGGGGTACAGATATCTTTTTGAGGTAGTGCTTTTGTTTTCTTCTGGTAAGTACCCAGAAGTGGAATTGCTGGATCATCTGGTAGTTCTGTTTTTAATTTTTTGAGGAACCTCCGTACTGTTTTCCATAGTGGCTGTACCAATTTACATTACACCAACAGTGCATGAGGGTTCCTTTTTCTCCACATCCTGACCAGCACTTGTTATTTCTTGTCTTTTTGATGATAGACATTCTGACAGGTGTGAAGTGATATCTCATTGTGGTTTTAATTTGCATTTCCCAGATGATTAGTGACGTTGAGCACCTTATCATGTACCTATTGGCCATCTGTATGTCTTCTTCAGAAAAATGTCTATTCAGATGCTCTGCCCATTTTAAAATCAGGTTTTTTTTTTTGTTATGTGAGTTTTTATATATTTTGGATATTAACCACTTATCAAATATGTGATATGCAAATATTTTCTCCCAGTCTGTAGGTTGCCTTTTCAATTTGTTGATGGCTTCCTTTGCTGTGCAGAGGCTTTGTAAAAGTTTTATGTAGACTCACTTGTTTATTTTTGTTTTTGTTTCCTTTGCTTTTGTTGTCAAATACAAAAATCATCACCAAGATTGATGTCAAGGCAGTTACCGTCTATGTTTTCTTCTAGGGGTTTTATGGTTTCAGGTCTTATATTCAAGTCTTTAATGAATTTTGAGTTAACTTTTGTGTATGGTGTAGGATAGTGGTCCATTTTCATTCTTCTACATGTGACTGTCCAGTTTTCCCAACACCATTCATTGAAGACACTGTTCTTTCCCCACATATATTCTTGGCTCTTTTGTTGTAAATTAATTGACCATATATTTGTGGGTTTATTTCTGAGCTCTCTATTCTCCATTGATCTACGTGTCTGTTTTTATGCCAATACCATACTGTTTTGATTACTATAACTTGTAATATAGTTTGAAATCAGGGAGCATGATGCCTTCAGGTTTCTTCTTCTTTCTCAGGATTGTTTTGCCTATTTGGGGTCTTTTGTAGTTCCATACAATTTTAGAATTGTTTGTTTTATTTCTGTGAAAACAGCGACTGAGTGCTCAGTTCCTTTCCAGGAGATACCAGTGACCTGGAGCAAAGCAGAGGGAGAGTGCTAGCCTGCATCTTTGGCAAGTAGTTCAGTAGGCACTTGTATGGGTATTAAATTAGATGTCTGTTCCTTAGGCTGAAGATTTAAGACAAGTAAATGGGCCTCTTTCACAAAAAGACTGGGTGATTTTTCAGTTGGAGCCTCTGCCCTGGGCCCTGGGACATACTTAGGTAAGTCTATGAGCACTTTAAAAACTGTTTCTCAGTTTGTTAGAGCCTTGTTGGTCTTGTGGATGCAAGCCCCGTTGGCTTTCAAAGCTAGATGTTTGGGGGCTCAGCTCGAAGTTACAGATCTGAAAAGTTGGGGAACTAGACATGGGGTTCAAACCCTTTGCTCCTCAGAGGGAAGTTCCAATTTGAGAGTTCCAATTGTGGATTGCCATGTGGGGTGAGTTTGTGGCAAGATTATGTCTCAGTCTCTCCTACCCATTTCGATGTTGGTTGTTTTCCTCATTTGCCTGATGTATAGGAGTCACCTAGCTAGTTTCTGGGGTTTATTTTTTCAGAGAAAATTGTTCCCTATATAGCTATAGATTCAGTGTGTCCGTGGGATGAGGTGAGCTCAAGACCCTCCTAATTGCCAGCTTTTTTTTTTTCTTTTTGGCTGCACTGGGTCTTTGTTGCTGTGTGTGGACTTTCTCTAGTTGCGCCAAGTGGGGGCTACTCTTCATTGTGATGCACGGGCTTCTCATTGCAGTGGCTTCTTTTGTTGCGGAGCACAGGCTCTAGGCACGTGGGCTTCAGTAGTTGCAGTACGTGGGCTCAGTAGTTGTGGCACGCGGGTCGCAGAGCATGTGGGCTTCAGTAGTTGTGCATGGGCTCAGTAGTTGCAGTGCGTGGGCTCTAGGGTGCGCGGGCTTCAGTAGTTGTGGCGTGCAGGCTCAGTAGCTGTGGCTCGCAGGCTGTAGAGAGCAGGCTCAGTAGTTGTGGTGCAGGGGCTTAGTTGCTCCATGGCATGTGAGATCTTCCCGGAACAGGGATCGAACCCATGTCCCCTGCATTGGTAGGTGGATTCTAAACCACTCCACCACCAGGCAAGTCCCCTAACTGCCATCTTGAACCAGAACCTCCTTGGATATTAATTCTTAATTTCATTTTAATTTTTGTTTTTAGTTTTGTTTTAGATAGAAAATTAAAAAATAAAACTTCTCCTCAGATTATATGATTCATTTATGATTTCTATAAAAACAGAAGGGAAGAACCATTAAAAGTTTCTGTCTTTTTTCTCCTTAATTGTACTTTTTTCTTCTCTTTTGGCTATTTCCACTTTTTCTTTCAAATTGCAAATTTCAGTAAAGTTCTCAACTTAGCCAACTTGGTCATTTGTTAGGTTTTTGTTGTTCATTTTTGCTTTTCTGTCTATTAAGTTAGTTTGTATAGCTTCCTCATCAGCCTCATCTCTGTAATTCCTGCCTATTCTTATTTTGTGTTAGAAAATACCACCTTTATAATGGGTTTTCTACTAGGTAATTAAACTTGGCTAAGCAGGATCCATGTGGATAATTGTTTCTGTGTCAATGTAACTGATCCATAGGGTACCCGTGTATTTGGTCAAACATCATTCTGGGTGTTTCTGTGAAAATACTTTTGGATGAATTTAACATTTAAATTGATAGACTGAGTAAAGTAGATTGTCCTTCCTAATGTGGATGGGGTTCGTCCAATCAGTTGAAGGCTTGAATAGAAGAAAAGGCTGTCCCTTCCCTGAATAGGGGGGAACTTCTCCTTTGTCTGCCTTTGACCTGGGACATTGGTTTTCTCCTGCCTTTGGACTTGAACTGAAACATCAGCTCTTCCTGGATTTGAGCCTGTTGGCCTTCAGATTGGAACTAAACTATCAGATCTGCTGGGTTTCCAGTTTGCAGATGATAGGTCTTGGAACTTGTCAGCCTCCATAATCACGTGAGCCAATTCCTTATAATAGACACACACACACACACACACACACACACAGACACACACACACACACCCTATTGATTTTATTTTTCTGGAGAACCCTAACTAATACAACCCATATTCATTAATTTGTTCTTACTGTATTAATCCTTTGGTACTTAAGTGTGGAAGTTCACACATAGTAAAACACAAAGGGAGACCCTGATGTGTTATTTAGCCACTTATATTAGAATTGGTTGCTTAAAAAAATATTTTAAACTTATCTGAATACTATTCTAAAACAGTTATTAGAGCTAAGATCTATATTGGGCAAAAGAGGATTCAGTTGCTAGAGTACAATGAAGGCAAAATAAGGTTATTTCAAGGAAGGAGTAGTCAATAATATACAATGTTATCAGCGGTTGTGTGGAAGAGTTCTGGAAAAAATCATTAGAATTTGTCAGTAGGAAAAGATTAATCGTTTTCAAAATGAATATTTTTAGAAGAATTGGGTAGAAAGGATCATTTAGGTATTAATATGTTTTGGGTGACAAGGAAGTAGAGGTAGTTAAAAAATATGCAGTAGTAGAAAATAAGGTTGGATAGGGATGATATGTGTAGATTATAAAAGGTCTAAATAGTTTAAAGTCACTTTAATGTCAGTTTGGAGAATGTATCAAAGGCATTCCACCACAGTTATCAACTGTGAACACATTGTATGCAGAGATTATGTCTTTTACCTCTGTTTTCAATCTATAACATAGTTTCTGGTACATAGGAGGCACTCAATAAATATTTGTTGAATGCTGGATGAAAGATGCTTACAAGTCGTATTAAATCTTTTAACCTCAAAAATTATCCTTTTCTGTTCCTATCAGTATTTTCCCAGGCTTACTGTACTCCCAAAGTATCATAATAAGCTTGCTATTTAGTATTTCCTTCTGTTATTTCTCATTTCAATCAACTTGCTATGAGGCCAGTAGATTGATATTCTTATGCCATGCTTTTGATAATATTACTCTCCTGCCTATAACCTTAAAAGCCATGTAACTACCTACTGAAATAAATATAAACTCTTTAGCCTTGCACCACAGCCCATCCACAGTCTGACCCATTACCTACCTTTTAGTCCTTATCTTTCACTGCTGCTTTACACTTTAGTATCATTGCGCTTATAAAGCATGTAAAGCCGTGATCTACTAGCCCAGTTCACTGTCAAAATGACAAAATTCAGCAACCAATTCTTGGTCATTTCAAAATAACTCAAGTTCTTCAATTACTTTTCTTAAATACCATGAAGGAAACTGTATTAACCACAGTGATACAAAAAGCTATAGATATTTAGTGTATTCAACTTGATGTATTTGGAGATACATGTACACCTGTGAAACCATCATCACTATTATTGCCATAAACTTATCCCTCACCACCAAGAGTTTCCTCCCATCCACCCTCCCTTGTATTTTTTTCTTTTTTCCTTTGTGTAAGAGCACTTAACCTAAGATCTACCCTCTTAGCAACATTTTAAGTGCATAATACAGTATTGTTCATCGTAGCCCCTGTGTTGTACAGCAGATCTCCAGAACTTACTTTGCGTAAGTGAAATTTTGTATCCTTTGGCCAACACTTTCCCACTTCCCCCTCTCCCGAGCCCCTGGCCATCATCATTTCACTTTCTGCTTCTATGTTTTGACTTATTTTATTTAGCATAACTGTCCTTCAGGTCCATCTATATTGTAACAAATGGCAGAATTTCCTTCTTTTTAAGGGCTGGATAATATTCCATTATATGTATATAGAATATTTTCTTTATCCATTTGTTCACTGATGAACATTTGGGTTGTTTCCAACCCAAATGTTGTGAATAACACTGTGATAAATGTGGGATTGTAGATATTTCTTTAAGAACCAGATTTCAGTTCCTTTAGATATATAAAACCAGAAGTGGAATTGCTGGATAAAATGGTAATTCTATTTTTAATTTTTTGAGAAACCCCCATATTGTTTTCCATAGTGGCTGCACCAATTTACATTCCCACCAACAGTATATAAGGCTTCCCTTTTGTCCACATCCTTGCCAATACCTGTTGTTGTTTGTATTTTTGATAATAGCCATCCTAAGAGATATGAAGTGATATCTTGTGGTTTTGATTTGCACTTTCCTGATTGGTGATTTTGAGCACTTTTTCATGTACGTGTTGGCCATTTGTATGTCTTCTTTGTAAAAAGGTCTATTCAGGTCCTCTGCCCATTTTTAAATTGGATTTTCTTTTTTACTGGGTTATATGATTTCTTTATATATTTTAGGTATTTATCCCATATCAGATATATGCTCTGCAAATACTTTCTCCCAATATTGCTTTTTCATTTTGTTGATGGTTTCTTTTGCTGTGTAGAAGATTTTTAGTTTGATCTAATCCCACTTATCTATTTTTGCTTTGGTTGTCTGTGCTTTTAGTGTCAGAAATTGCCTAGTTCAATGTTTAGCTTTCCCCCTGTTTTATTCTAAGACTTTATTGTTTCTGTTTTTAAGTTTAGGTGTGTAATACATTTTGAATGGATATTTTTTAATATGGAGTGAGACAAGGGTTCAGTTTCATTGGTTTCCATGTGGACATCTAGTTTTCCTACAAGTATGGAAGAAACTGTCTTTTTCCCATTGTGTATTCTTGGCACCCTTTTTGAAGATCAGTTGATCCTATATGTATGGGTTTATTTCTGTGCTTTCTATTCTGTTTCACTGGTCTATATGTCTGTTTTTCTACCAGTACTATGCTGTTTTGAGTATTATAGATTTGTAGGATGTTTTGAAATCAGGGAATGTGTTACCTCCAATGTTATTCTTCTTGCTTAAAATTGCTTTGGCTATTTGGCGTCTTTTGTGGTTCTAAATGAATTTTAGGATTGCCTTTTGTATTCCTGTAAAAAATGCCGTTGGGGTTTTGTTTAGTTCTAAAAGTTTTTTTATGGAGTCTTTAGGGTTTTCTACATATAAGAACATATCATCTGAAAACAAAAATAATTTTACTTCTTTCTTTCAAACTTGGATGCCTTTATTTACTTTTTGTTTCTAATTGTTCTGGCTAGGACTTCCAGTACTGTGTTGAATAGGGAGGTGAGAATGAGCATTCTTGCCTGTTCCAGAAATTAAAGGGAAAGGTTTCAGCCTTTTGTTACTGAGTATGATGTTAAGTGTGGCCATTTTATAAATGGTCTTTATTGTAAGGTAAATTAAGGTCTTTAACAGGTAGGTTCTTTCTGCACCTGATTTGTTGAGAGGTTTTTTATGTTTGTTTTTAAATCATGAAAGGGTGTTGAATTTTGTCAGATGTTTTCCTGCATCTATTGAGATGATCATGTGAATATTATCCTTTGTTCTGTTAATGTGTATCACATTCTATGATTTTTGTATGTTGAACCATCCTTGCATTTTAGGGATAAATCCTACTTGGTCAAGTGTGTGATTCTTTTAATGTGCTGTTGAATTCAGTTTGCTAGTACTTTGTTGGGAATTTTTGCATCAGTGTTCATCAGGGATGTTGGCCTGTGGTTTTCTTTCCTTCTGGTGTCTTTGTCTGGCTTTGGTATCAGGGTGATGTTGGCCTCATAGAATAAGTTTGGAAGTTTTCCCTCTTCTTCACTTTTTGGGAAAAGTTTGAGGAGGACTGTTATTAATTCTTCTTTAAATGTTTGCTAGAATTCACCTGTGAATCCATCTGGTCCTGGGCTTTTCTTTGTTGGAATTTTTTTGATTACCCCTTCAATTTCCTTATTTGTTATTGATCTGCTCAGGTTATTTCTTCTTGATTCATTCTTCGTAAATTATGGGTTTCTAGGAATTTTGCCATTTTGCTAGGTTTTTCAACTTATTGGTATATAATAGTTCATAATAGTCCATTATGATCATTTTTGTTTCTGTGGGATCAGTTGCAATATCTCCACCTTTATTTCTGATTTTATTTACTTAAGTCTTCCTTCTTTATTTCTTAGTTAGTCTAACTAAGGGTTTGTTGACTTTATCTTTTCCAAAAACCAGTTCTTAGTATCAATGAGTTTTAAAAATAGTTTTTCTATTTTCTATTTAACTTATTTCTACTCTAATCTTGATTATTTCCTACCTTCTGCCAGCTTTGGGGTTAGTTTGTTCTTTTCTAGTTCCTTGAAGTGTAAAGTTATGTTCTTCATTTGTAATTTTTTTTAATAAAAAGTTTATTGTTTATAAAGTTTCCTCTTGGTACTGTTTATGTGCTTCCTATAAGTTTTGGTATGTTTTCATTTTCGTTTATCTCAAGATATTTTCTGCTTTACTTTTGATTTCTTCTTTGACCCAATAGTTGTTTAAGAGCGTATTTTTAAAAATTCCATTAGTTATCCCATTTTCTTTCTTGTATTCATTTCTAGTTTCATTACATTGTTATCAGAAAAGATACTTGGAATGACTCCAGTCTTCTTAAACTTGTTAAGACTTGTTTTGTGACCTAGCATGTGATTTATCTGGATGATGGTCCATGTACACCTGAGAGGAATGAGTATTCTGCTGCTATTGTTCTGTATATGTCTTCAGTTTTAATTTGGTGTATAGTGTTGTTCAGTTCTGCTGTTTCCTTTTAGATTTTTCCTGTCTGAATGATTTATACATTATAAAGAGTTAGGTATTGAAGTATCCTGCTATTATTGTACTGCTGTCTATTTTGCTCTGTGTTTGCTTTACATATTAATAAACATTTTATATTTGATGTTGGGCACATATATATTTAAAATTGTTATATTTTCCTGTTGAATTGACCCTTTATCATTATCTTTGTCTCATGACAATTTTTGACTTAAAGTCTGTTTTGTCTGATACATTGACTCCTGCTTTCTTTTGGTTACTATTTTCATGGAATATCTTTCTCTACACTTTCACTTCTGGCCTACACATGCCCTTAAATCTAAAGTGAGCCTCTCGTAGATAGCATGTAGTTGAGTGTTAATTTTTATCCATTCAGCCACTCTGTCTTTTGATTGAGTTTAGTCCACTTACCCTTAAAGTGATTATTGATAGGAAAGGGTTTCCTATTGCCATTTTGTTAATTGTTTTCTGTCTTTTTTCTCTTGTTCTTGTCCTCTTTGCTCACATTTCTTTATTGTTTGATGATATATTTTTTTGGTAATAGCATGCTTTGATTCTTTTCTCTTTATCTTTGGTATATCTATTATACTTTTTAAAAAAATTACTACTGGGCTCACATCAAAGATTTTATAGTTATATCAGTCTGTTTTAAGCTAATAACAACTTAACTTCAATTATATCCAGAAAGTGCACCCTTTACTTCTTTCCTCACACACACAATTTACAAACTCATGCTAGATTTTACTTCTTTCTATATTGTGTTTCCATGAACACATTACAGTGGTTATAGGTATTCTTACTACCTTTGTCTTTAAAGACTAGTGTTACAAGTGACTTATGTGCCACAATTACAGTATTACAGTATTGTGTTTCTCTTTATATTTCCTTTAGCAGTGAGTTACAGTTTCATGTTATTGTCTAGCATTTTTTTGTTTGTTTCAACTTGAACTCCCTTTAGCACTTCTTATAAGGCAAATAAAGCATGATGAACTCCCCAAGCATTTGTTTGTCTGGGAAAGTCTTTATCTCTCCTTCTTTCTTAAAGGAAAGAAGTTTTTCCAGGTAAAGTATTCTCGTTTGGAAGCTTTTCCTTTAGAAAAGGAATATATCATCCCACTCGCTTGTGACCTGCAAGGTTTCTGCAGAGAAATCCACCAATAGTTTATGTGCTATTCCTTGTATACTCCCTCGTATGTGACAAGTTACTTTTCTCTCACTGCTGTAAAAATTCTCTCTTAGCATTTGATTTTTGATAATTATAGTGTGTCTCATGAAAATCTATTTGGGTTCAACCTATTTGAGGAATTTGGGGCCTCACAAATCTGGATGTCCATTTCCCTCTCTAGATTTCAGATGTTTCAACCATTATTTATTTTGTATTTTATTTATTTATTTATTTTGGCTGTGTTGGGTCTTCATTGCTGTGCGTGAGCTTTCTCTAGTTGTGGCGAGCAGGGGCTACTCTTTGTTAAAGTGCACCGGCTTCTCATTGTGGTGGCTTCTCTTGTTGCAGAGCATGGCCTCTAGGCACACGGGCTTTGGTAGTTGTGGCTCGCAGGCTCTAGAACACAGGCTCAGTAGTTGTGGTGCATGGGCTTAGTTGCTCCACAGCATGTGGGAGCTACCCAGACCAGGGCTCGAACCCATGTCCCCTGCATTGACAGGCGGATTCCTAACCACTTCATAACCAGGGAAGCCCCAACCGTTATTTCTTTCAATAAGTTTTTAGCTTTTCTCTCTCTCTTTCCTTTTCTCTGTCTCTACTCCTTCTGGGACTCCCAAAATGTGTATATTTGTGTCTTTATTGGTATACCATGAATCCCATAGACTTTCTTCACATTCTTCATTCTTGTGGTTGTTGTTGTTGTTCCTCTCAATGGGAAATTTCAAATGACCTGTGTTTGAGTTTGCTGATTCTTTCTTCTGCTTGATTGATTCTGCTGTTGAAGTTATTGAATTTTTTACTTTAGTTATTGTACTCTTTAGCCTCAGTTTTCTTTTTTTAAAGTATTTTTATTTTTATATTTTTGGCCGCACTGTGTGGCATGCAGGATCTTAGTTCCCCAAGGATCAAACCCATGCCCCCTGCATTGGGAGTGTGGAGTCTTAACCACTGGACCGCCAGGGAACTCCCTTTTTTTTTCTTTTTTGAGTGGTTTCTATATCTTTATTGAACATCTCATCTTGTTTAGGTATTGTTTTCCTGATTGTCTTTAGTTGTCTGTCTGTGTCCTCTTTTAGAATATTGAGCTTTATGACAGTTTTTATACAATTCTTTGTCAAGCCATTCATGGATATACATTTCTTTAGGGTTGGTTACTGGAACTTTATTAGTTTTCTTTGGTGCCGTCATCTTTGCCTGATTCTTTGTGATCTTTATAGCCTTGTATTCATGTCTATGCATGCATTTGAAGGAGCAGGAACCTCTTCTATTCTTTATAGACTGTTTTTGGCAGGTAAAGGCCTACTCCTGCTAGGTCCCTGGATGGACAAGCCTGCCTCCAAACTGCAGTTAGGCAGGGCCAAGGCCAGATTATGAGGCTGCTTCCAGGTCCACAGTCAGGTCCATGGTTGGCTAGACTATTACTGCGGGCACCAGCAGAAGTACCACATGCTGGGTCCCCAGGTGGATGGGACTACTTCTAAATCCACAGTTGGCAGGTCTCTTTCTTGCGGTGCAGATTGTCTTGTCTCCTCCCAGGTCTCTGGGTGGATGAGACTGCTTGCAGGGTCACAGTTGAGCAGTGGGAGCTCGTCATGGGGTTGCTTCTAGTCTTTACTTGGGTGTGTATTCAGCGGGCCTAAAATTGGAGTCTCAGGTGGGTGTGGTTCCTGCTGGGTCTTAGTTGAGTGTGGCTGGAGCCATGTCCACAGGGGGATAGGGCTGCATTCAGGTCTGTATTCAGCAGACCTGCTACCACGTTGTGGGCATGCCTTCTCAAAGTGTCTTTCCTTGGTTTTGGGCTCCAGTGGGGATACTGCAACTTCTACCTGGATTTTGAAGTTCCTACAGTGGCACTTTTAATTCACGGATGATTGCCAGATCAGTGTTTCTGTGGGGGAATGAGGGCTGGAGGGACCTCCTATTCTGCCATCTTACTAGTAACCGTCAACTTTTAACTTCAACTTTATTGCTGGCCTTTTTAAATATTGTTAACTCTATACTTTTTTTCAAATTCAAGGGAAAACAAAGAGAAAAAGATAGCATATTTTTCTGAAGACAAAATCATGTATCTTTAAGCCATTAATGCCAAAAGAATCACTTTTAACTGTTTATTCAACTGCCCATCCTTTACATGAATCATTCCATTGAAAGTTTGATTTCATAGGTGAGAACTGAAGAGTTGAAGTGACAGTATTTTGGGTCTGAATTGGGACCATGTATAGTATATCTGCTTTGTGACATGGAGTTGGTAGGCCTCAGTTTATGAAAAAAAATGTTAGTAACTGCTATATCCCTGGCACAATGCAATACTTAAAAATTCTTTTTCTGTCTTCACCACATCTCTCAGGTGCTGAAGTTGCTCTCATGTATTTCCTTCCCTGGGCTCTTCAGAAGAAAAACTCCACTTAAAGTCTCTTAAATCCACATGCCTCTCTTGTCCTCTGCTATTTTCCTTTCTTCCAAATTTTGCATTTCAATTGGCCCATTCGCAGAGGTAAAGGGAAGAAAATGAGTAGGCCAAACTTAGGTTCATCTCTAGGGGACAGTGAAGGGGATATAGTGAGAACATTCAAATATTAATTATTTTTGCCCCTTCACAAGCAGTCATCTATGTGTTACTATGTTTTCTATTTCTATAATTTCATATGCAGTTTCTTCTGCATGGTAAAATTCTACTTATCTTTGAAGGCCACCTGCTCAGCTCAGCATCTTGGCTGGAGGTGAATGCTGTTACTTCATCATGCTTTTATTTTGGTACCACTTTTAGGGAGTATATTACATGGCTGCCTTATGTTACAGTACTTACTGTTTTTATCTTCTTGTTACTACACTGGGCAAGAATCATGCCATTTTTCTCAATGACCTTCAAAGTCTGGCTTCTCAAAGTGTAGTCTTCAGGCCAGCACCATATACATTACTTGAGAGCTTGTTGGAAATTCAGAATCATGGGCTCTAGACCAGATCTACTGAATTGAGAATCAACATTTTAATGAAATCCCCAAATTTATTTGTGTGCTTATTAAAAGTCAGCCTTTGTTATAATCACGTGACTTGGTATTTTACATTATACTAGCCTAGAGCAGTCTTATAGCACATCAACTAAAAATGCTTAGGGTTTTCTTATTTTTATGCATTCACTTAAAGCTCTTGCCAGCTATGACATTGTTTTTCTGTTACACTTTGAATACTCTGTGTAACTTGGATACCATTACCTTCTTCATTACAGGTCTTAGCCATCAAAGATCCAGCACAGATGTCTTTTTCAAGTTCATTCCTTCTGTCAAATACTTGTCTATTGTGTATAGGTTTTTTTAATTGTAAAAAGAATGAAAAAGGAAATTATAGGGTTAAATATATTACAGATTTTAAATATTGAATATTTTCAAACTTACGAGGTTTTTTTTTTAATTTTTTATTTTTATTTTTTTTTTTTTTTGCGGTACGCCGGCCTCTCACCGTTGTGGCCTCTCCTGTTGCGGAGCACAGGCTCCGGACGTGCAGGCTCAGCGGCCATGGCTCACGGCCCAGCCACTCCGCGGCATGTGGGATCTTCCGGAACCGGGGCACGAACCTGAGTCCCCTGCATCGGCAGGCGGACTCCCAACCACTGCGCCACCAGGGAAGCCCAAACTTACGAGGTTTTAAAAAAATATAATGAAAAAAATTTCCTTGGAACCTTTCAACAATATAATCATTTAAATACTGTAATGTTAAAAATGTTAAAAACTGTTTTTAACTTTCTCCCCATTAAATATTTTACAGGACATTTTGAAGAGCAATTAAATTCAACTTTAATATACAAATGAAATATTTCACATATACAATTTTCAAAAAAAAGCAGTAATGGAAACAAAATGTGATGCTCTGAACTCCTCCTGGGTATTACAAAATTAGAATGAATGGTAAAAGTTTTCTATTAAATTTTATTTTTCTAATTTTAGAAGTAATCCATTATTATTGTAGAAAAACTAAACACACACACACACACACACACACACAAAGAACATTAATATAATCCAAATATCTGGAGTTCTTATTTGGATAGTTAGCTCCTATACTTATTATTATGCATCTTTTTTAACAAATAAAGCTGAGATTATGTTGTCTTACAAAGTTTTAGGTAATTCTCTTACTTATTTAATAAGTTTTTTGGTTTTAAAATTTTTATTATTTAAGATATTATACATTAAAATGAACTTTTAAAGACATAGATTCTATGAATTTTAAGAGATGTATAGATTCATGTTATTACCACTACACCACAAACAGAATACAAAATAGTTTCATCATGCCAAAAAATTCCCTCATACTTTATAGTCACACCCTCCCCTACCAGTACTCCTGGCAATTGCTTCTCACCATGACTATAGTTTTGACTTCAAGAATGTCATATAATTGGAATCATACATATAAACTTCTGTGTCTGGCTTCTGTCACTCAGTATATTGCTCCCGATATTCATTCAAGATACTAAATGTATCAATAGTTTGTTACTTTTTATTGCTTAGCAGTATTCCATTTTATAGATGTACTAGTTTATTCACCTGTTGAAGGATATTTGTTTTCCCAGGTTTTGGCAATTATAAGTAAAATGGCTATCAGCATTCATCTATGGGTTTTTGTGTGACATAAGTTTTCATTTCTCTAGGGTAAATACTCAAGAATAGGATTGCTGGCTGATGCTAAATATACTTTTGTAGTTTTTTTTTTTTTTTGGTGGTGCCATGCGGCTTGTGGGATCTTACTTCCCCGACCAGGGATTGAATCAGGCCCCCTGCAGTGGAAGCGCAAAGTCCTAACCACTAGACCATGAGGGAATTCCCTCAATATATTTTTACTTCATAGGAAACTGTGAAACTGTTTCCCAGGATGGCTGTATCATTTTTGTATTCTCATCAGCAGTGAATGAGTTCTTGAGTTGCTCTGCATCTTAACCAGTGCTTAGTATTATTGTCAGTATGTTTTTATTCTAATAGGTGTGCAGGGGTATCTCATCATGGTTTTAATTTTGCACTTTCTTCATGACTAATGATGTTGAATATTTTTCATTTGCTTATTTGCCATCTGTATATGTCCTTATTAAAGTATATGTTCAAGTCAAATCTTTTGCCCATTTTAATTGGGTTGTTTTCTTATTGTTGAGTTTTTAATATATTCTGGATATAAATTTAATGTCTATCATGTGATTTGCAAATATTTTCTCCTAGCAAATAGCTTGTCTTTTCATGCTCTTAATAGTGTCCTCTGAAGAGCAAAACTTGATGAAGTCCAGCTTATCCATTTTTTTAAATTATGAATTGTGCTTTCAGAGTCAGATCTGAGAATTCTTTGACTATTTCCAGATCATGAAGATTTCCTCCTATGTTTTCTTCTAGAATTTTTATAGTTTTACATTTTATATTTAGATCTATGATCCATTTTGAGTTAAGTTTTGGATAAGGTGTGAGGTTTAGTTTAGGGCTCATGGTTCTTACACATAGATTCCAGTTGTTTGAATACCATTTGTTGAAGAGTATCCTTTGTTCATTGAATTGCCTTTGTATTTTTGTTAAAAATCAGGCATATTTGTATGGGTCAACTTCTGAGTTCTCTATTCTATTTCATTAATCTACGTGTCTGTCCTTTTGCTAATACCATACTTTCTTGATTAGTTTAGCTTTATAGCAGGGAATGGCAAACCACAGTCCATGGCCAAATCCAGTCCATGCCTAGTTTTATAAATATAGCTTTATTGGCACACAGCCATTCATTTACATATTGTCAGCAGCTGCTTTCTCACTACAACTGTAAACTTAAGTAGCTGTGACAGAGACTGTATGACCTGCAAAACCCAAAATATTTACTAAGTGGCCGTCACAGAAAATATTTGCTGACTCCTGCTTTAGAAAGGCTTAAGATCATGCATGATTCTTCCAACATTATTTCCCATTTTAAAAATTGTTTTTGCTATTCTGGTATCTTTGTCTTTCTGTATAAAATGTATAATCAGCTTACCTATGTCTACAAAAATCCTTTCTGGGCTTTTAATTAGAATTGTGTTAAATCTTTAGATCAGTCAGAAGACAACTGACATCTTTACTATATTGAGTTTTCCAATCCATAAACCTGGTGTGTGTATCCATTTATTTTGATCTTTTATGATTACTTTAAACAGTGTTTTATAGTTCTTGGCATACAGATTCTGTTCAAGTTTTGTTAGATATATTCCAGAGTAATTTCATTTATTTTGGAGCTACTGTAAACTTTTAAATTTTTGACTTCCAATTCTTCATTACTAGTATATAGGCATATAATTGACTTTTATGTATTGGCTGTATATTCTGTGACCTTGTTAAACTCACTTATTAGTTGTAGGAGTTCTCTGTAGATAATCTTGGGATTTTCTATGTAGATAAATCATGTTGTCTGCAAATAGGGATGGTTTTACTTCTTTCCCAAGCTGTATTTTTTTTCTTTCTTTTTCTTGTCTTATTGCTGTGGCTAAGACTTTCAGTGTTGTATAAGAGTGGTGAGAGTGGACATCTTTGCTGTGTGTCCACCTGTGTAGTTTTGTTTCTGTTTTTGTAGCTTCTCTGTATAGATTGAGGAAGTTCCTTGTTATTCCTTGTTTTCTGAGTTTAAAAAGTGCTAAATGGGTATTAAATCTGGTCAAATGCTCCTTTTGCATCAGTTGATCTGATCAACTAGGTTTTCTTACTTGAACTGTCAGTATAGTAGATTTCATTGATTTTTTTTCAAAATTGAATGAGCCTTGCCTTCCTGAGGTAAACTGCACTTGATTGTGTTGTATTTTTAAAATATATATTATTGAATTATATTTCTTAATCTTTTGTTGAGGATTTTTGCTTCTATAGCTATGAGGGATACTGGTCTAAAGTGGTTTTTTGGTTTGGTTTTTTTGGTTTGTCTTGTTTCGTTTTGGTACTCTGGGTAATGGTAGCTTCAGAAAATGATTTGGGACATGTGTTTTTTTTGTTGTTTTTTGTGGTACGCGGGCCTTTCACTGTTGTGGCCTCTCGCATTGTGGAGCACAGGCTCCGGACGTGCAGGCTCAGCGGCCATGGCTCGCGGGCCCAGCCGCTCTGGGGCATGTGGGATCTTCCCAGACCGGGGCACGAACCCATGTCCCCTGCATCGGCAGGCGGACTCCCAACCACTCCTTGCGCCACCAGGGAAACCCTGAGACATGTTTTTTAATCTTTATTTTCTGATAGAGATTGTGCACAATTGATGGTATTTTTTCCCTCTAAATGTTTGGTAGAGTTCACCAGTGAGACTATCTGGACATGGATATATCTTTTTCGGAGTTTTTTTTTAAACTATAAATTCAGTTTTTAAAATAGTTTTAGGAGTATTCAAATTATCTGTTTCATTTTCAGAAAGCTTGATAGCTTGTGGTTTTTAAATAATTAGTCTATTCCAACTATGTTATCAAATTTATATGCATAGAGTAGCTCACAACATTATTATCTGTTTAATGTCTATGAGGTCTATTATAATATCCTCTTTTCCATTCCTGGTAATGAAAACCTATGTCTTTTCTCTTTTTTTGTCAGTTTGACTAGAGTTTTATCAATTTTATTGATCTTTTCAAACAACAATTTTTCAACTTTTGATTTCATTGATTTTCTTTTTCTGTTTTCAATTTCAATGATGTCTGCTCTTATGTTTATTATTTCTTCAGCTTGTTTTGAGTTTTTGATCTTTTTTTTTCTAGTTTCTTAAGGTGGTAGCTTAGACTGTTCATTGAGACATTTTTTAAAATAAGCATTTAGTAGAATAAAATCTCCACTAAGCACTGTTTAAGCTATATCCCACAAATTTTGATATGTTGTATTTTGATATTTTTCAGTTTATAGTATGTTCTGATTTCCTTGAGACTGCCTCTTTGACCTATGGATTATTAGAAGTGTGTTTATAATTTCTAAGTTTTTATAGATTTTTCTGTTTGTCTTTCTGTTATTAATTGCTAGTATAATACCATTTAAAGTCAAGATTTGTTTTATGACACAGGATATGATATGTCTTAGTGAAATAAGAAAGTTCATTGGAGATCAGATTAGGCTGGAGATAAAGTGGAAATATTCTTTTTGTTCTTCAGCTCCCGTTATCTTTCTCATATTATCTTCCTCATATTATCTTCATCTGCTTTCTTAAACATAGCTAGAGATTCAGTGAAAACCTGTAATGATCTTTAGGTTGTCAAATTGCTGATACCCTTTAATTTTTATGTTTTGAAAGAGCTTAAGATGGTTTATCTTTGGAAATATGTTTAAAATTGGCCAGTTTTAGCCATATACTGAGGCTTAGAAAAAGACTTCTCTACTTAGTTTCTAGTTTTATAGGCAGCAAACACATAGCAGGGATAATATGAACTTAACCAGCTCTATCTAATATACATTAAACTACCGTAATAGCTGAACACATTGGAAATGCTCAGTATATTCTACATTTATTTCAGTTTAAGATGCATAAATGGACTTCCTAGACATATGCCATATGTTCTCCTCTTATGCCAAGATAACAAGAATTAAAAGACTGAGATGAATAAACAAGGTCAACTTAGACTGAGCCAAATTAGACAACAGAATAATTGTCAGATTTTCTGTTGGCAGGGACAGTTTGTTTTGAGCCAATCTTCATGAATTATAGGCTGTAAATTTTTTTTTACTGGTAAGTCTACCACCAGGGATTCTGTTGACAATTTCTTTGTTTTGTAAACACTGAAGATTTTTAACAGTTATATTGTTTATAGGCACACATAAGGATTCTGAATAGAGATGGGCATTTTTTTTGTTCCAATATAAAGGAAACTGCTTAGATATGAATCAAATAAAACCAAGGCAAAATTTAATAGCTTTTAACAGGATAGTATTTCATTTGGAGTTTCTTAGGTATGAATTCAGATATAACAAATAGTAAGAAACTAACCAATATTGTAATTAATTTATGACAGTAAATATCAAAGTAGATAAATTTGCTACAAATATAAAGTTTATTTGCTCTACAGTAAAGAATTTTAGACATCGAAGGGGACTATCTAATACAAATGAAAAATTGAGGCAACCAGAGAAGTTGACTACTTGAAACATAATAACTAGTTTAGGGAAGTACCAAATCTAAAGTATGTTTAGTTTAGTCCTAGGATCATTTATTTTACTTATCATTGCTCTTCTCACCCTTATGGATTTTTTTTTCCTTCTAAATTGTTTTTTCTTTGAGTTGTGTAACTTTAAAAATTGCTGGTCAAAAATATGAAAATGAACGACTTGAATAATGGTTGTCTTCACCACATCAAAAATATGAAAACAAACTAGTTGAATAATGCATTAATGGCGTATAAGATATAAAGTCTCAGTCAATTCAATTATTCAGAGTTTGATAGCTGAATAATGAATTTTTTTGAGTTCATATTTTAAAAATTCATTTATAACTTGCCATTCAAAGTGCTTTTAAACAGCATTTTATTAATCAAGTATTCTTTTTTGTTAACCAATTAACTAGAATATTTTATTATATTGGAAAATTGTAAGTTTTTTTTATTTTAGTCTCTTAAGTGTAGCATACAACTTGAAAACTAAAAGGAAAATATTTTTTCCAATATTTACTCCTAATAATTTTAAAGTGTCTATAGGGAGTTTGCTATTCCCACATCATACAGATGAATAGGGAGAACTTTAATATTGGCAACTTTGACACAGCATTGTTTTAAAAAATTGTTTGAAACATAATGAAGTGTGAAAAATATATACTTGAAAAAACATAAACCTTATTAGACACCAGCAGCCCTTAGAACCACAGTGTATCTGTGTGTATTTTTTTTTTTAGTTAAAAAATTTTAGACTACAAAAACAGTAAAAACACATAACTTAATTTTTACCATGTTGAGCATTTTTAAGTGAACAGTTCAGTAGTGTTAAGTATATTCACATTATTGTGCAACAGATCTCCAGATATTGCAAAACTGAGGCTGAACACCCATTAAAGACTCCTCATTTTTCCTTTCCTCCAGCACCATTTTACTTTGTTTTCTATAAATCTGACTACTTTAGATGCCTCTTGTAAGTGGTATCATACAGTATTTGTATTTATGTAACTGGCATATTTCACTTAGCATAATGTCCTCATGGATCATCCATACTGTAGCATGTGACAGTATTTTCTTCCTTTTTAAGGCTGAATAATATTCCACACTATCTATATATCACGTTTTGTTTATCCCTTCATTCTTCCATGGATATTTGGGTTGCTTCCACCTCCTGGCTATTGTGAATAATGCTGCTATGAACATGGATGTGCAGATATCTTTTTGATATCCTGAATACAATTTCTTTGGATATATACATATATAAGTAGATTTGCTGGATAATATGTAAGTTCTATTTTTAATTTTTTGGGGAACCACCATATTGTTTTCATTGTGGTTGCACCATTTTACAATCCTACCAACAATGTACAAGGGTTCCAATTTCTCCACATCCTAACCAACACTTGTTATCTTCTGGTTATTTTTTTGGTAGTAGCCATCCTAATGAATGTAAGGTGATATCCATTATAGTTTTGATTTGCTTTTCCATAATAATCAGTGATGTTGAGCATCTTTTCATGTGCTTATTGGCCATTTGTATATCTTCTTTGGTGATAAGTCTATTCAAGTCCTTTGCCCATTTTTGAATCAGGTTGTTTGATTTTTGTTGTCGAGTTTCAAGAGTACCTTATATATTCTGGATATTAATCCCTTATCAGATTATGATTTGCAGATATTTTTTCCCATTTCATGGGTTGTCATTTCATTCTGTTGTTAGTGTCTTTTGATGAACAAAAGATTAAAATTTTGGTATAGTCCAGTTCATTTATTTTTACTTTTGTTGCCTGTACTTTTGGTGTCATATTCAAGAAATTATTCCAAATCCAATGCCATGAAGATTTTTCCCTGTTTTTTTTTTTTCCCTAAGAGTTTTTTAGTTTTAGGTCTTATGTTTAGGTATTGATCCATTTTGAATTAATTCCCTAAGAGTTTTTTAGTTTTAGGTCTTATGTTTAGGTATTGATCCATTTTGAATTAATTTTCATGTATGGTGCAAAGTAAGGGTCTAGTTTCATCTTTTGCATATGTATATCCTGTTTTCCCAAAACAGTTTGTTGAACAGACTGTCCTTTCCTCATCAAATGGACTTGGCACCTTTGTTGAAAATCATTTGACCGTATATGTGAGGGCTTATTTTTTTTTTTTGCAGTACGCGGGCCTCTCATTGCTGTGGCCTCTCCCGTTGCAGAGCACAGGCTCCGGATGCGCAGGCTCAGTGGCCATGGCTCACTGGCCCAGCCGCTCCGCGGCATGTGGGATCTTCCCGGACCGGGGCACGAACCCGTGTCCCCTGCCTCAGCAGGCAGACTCTCAACCACTGCGCCACCAGGGAAGCCCTGTGAGGGTTTATTTCTGGGCAGCTTATTTTATTCCATTGGTCCATATGTCTGCCTTTATGCCAGTGCCATACTGTTTTTTAGCTTTGTGGTAAGTTTTGAAATGAGGAAGTGTGAGTTCTCCAGCTTTGTTCTTCTTTTTCAAGATTGTTTTGGCAATTCAAAGTCCCTTGAGATTCCATATGAATTTTTGGATGAGTTTTTCTGTTTCTGTAGAATACATCACTGAGATTTTGATAGGGATTACACTGAAGATGCGTGGAGTGCTTTGGGATGTACAGATATTTTAACAATGATAAGTCTTCCAACCCATGAACATGGTATGCTTTTCCACTCATTACTGTGTATTCTTTATTTTCTCTTAGCAGCGTTTTCTACTTTTTAGTGTAGAAGACTTTCATCTCCTTAGATTTAAGAATTTCATTCTTTTTGATGCTCTTGTACATGGAATTGTTTTTTAAATTTCCTTTAGAGATGTTTCATTTCTAGTGTATAGAAACATAGCTGGGTTTTGTGTGTTAATTGTGTATCCTGCAACTTTGATGAACTCATTCATTTTAACAGCTTTTCAGTGGAATATTTAGGGTTTTCTACAAATAAGATTATATCATCTGCAAATAGAGATCATTTTACTTCTTCCTTTCCAATATGGATGCCTTTGATTTATTTTATTGCCTAATTGCTCTGTCTGGGACTTCCAGTACTATGTTGAATAGAAGTGGAGAGAGTGGGTATCCTTGTCTTGTTCATGATTGTAGAGGAAAAGCTTTCAGCTTTTTACCATTGAGTACCATGTTAACTGTGAGTTCTTCTTTATTATAGCAATAGTTTTCTCCTGTACCTACTTTGTTGAGTTTTTATTATGAAAGGGTGTTGAATTCTATCAAGTGTTTTTTGTGCATTAATTGATAAATACATATAGCGTTTTTCCTTCATTTTGTTAATGTGGTATATTACATTCATTTTATTCAGGTTGTACTATCCTTGCATTCTAGGAATAAATCGCTTGGTCATGGTGTATAATTTTATAATATTCTGCTGAACTTGGTTTGGTAGTATTTTGTTAGCAATTTTAGCTTCAACAATCATCAGAGATGTTGGTCTATTTTCTTTTTTTTATTTGTCCAACTGGTTATGTGGCCATCTTTTTTGTAGTTTTGGTTGTATAAGAGACCTTCTGGGGCTTCCCTGGTGGCGCAGTGGTTGAGAGTCCACCTGCCGATGCAGGGCACACAGGTTTCTGCCCCGGTCGGGGGAAGATCCCGCATGCCGCAGAGCGTCTAGGCCCATGAGCCATGGCCACTGAGCCTGCGCGTCCGGAGCCTGTGCTCCGCAACGGGAGAGGCCACAACAGTGAGAAGCCCGCATACTGCAAAAAAAACAAAACAAAATAAAACCTTCTGCCAGTTTTCAGTTGGTTTTCTAGGAGAAATGTTCCACATGTAGATGTGTTTTTGATATGTTTGTGGAGAAGGTGACCTCCCTGTCCTTCTACTCTGCCATCTTGATCTCCACCAGTCTATTCTTTTCTTTTCTTTTTTTTTAAAAATAAATTTATTTAGCTATTTATTTTTGGCTGCATTGGGTCTTAATTGCTGCGCGCGGGCTTTCTCTAGTTGCGGCAAGCAGGGGCTACTCTTCATTGCAGTGTGCGGGCTCCTCATTGTGGTGGCTTCTCTTGTTGTGGAGCATGGACTCTAGAGCACAGTCTCAGTAGTGGTGGCACATGGGCTTAGTTGCTCTGCGGCGTGTAGGATCTTCCCAGACCAGGGCTCAAGCCCATGTCCCCTGCATTGGTAGGCAGATTCTTAAGCACTGTGCCACCAGGGAAGCCCTATTCTTTTCTTTAGTGTCTTTGTCTAGCTTTGGTATTAGGGTAATGATAGCCTCATAGAATGAGTTTGGGATGTTACTTCCTCTTCAGTTTTTTGGAAAAGTTTAAGGAGGTTTGGCATTAATTTTTCTTCAGATGTTTAGTAGAACTTCTAGTGAAGCCATAGGCCCTACACTTCTCTTTCTGATTCAACTTTTTTTTTTTTTTTTTTTTTTGCAGTACGCGGGCCTCTCACTGCTGTGGCCTCTCCCGTTGTGGAGCACAGGCTCCGGACGCACAGGCTCAGTGGCCATGGCTCACGGGCCCAGCCACTCCACGGCACGTGGAATCCTCCCAGACCGGGGCACGAACCCATGTCCCCTGCATCGGCAGGCAGACTCTCAACCACTGCGCCACCAGGTAAGCCCTGATTCAACTTCTTTATTAGCTATAGGTCTGGTCAGATTTTCTATTTTTTCATAATTCATTCTTGGTAGATTGTGTGTTTCTAGGAATTTATCCATTTCTTCTAGGTTTTACAATTTGTTGGCATGTAATTGTTCATAGTACTCTCTTATAATCTTTTTTTGTTTCTGTGGTATTGGTTGTAATGGCCCCCCTTTCATTTCTGATTTCCGTTTCTGAGTCATCTTTTTTTTTAACATCTTTATTGGAGTATAATTGCTTCGGTGTATTAGTTTCTGCTTTATAACAAAGTGAATCAGCTATCTTTGTTAATCTAGCTAATGGTTTGTCAATTTTGTTGAAATTTTCAAACAAACAGCTCTTAGTGTTATTGATTTTTTTCTATTGTTTTTCTCATCTCTATTTCATTTATTTCACCTCTGATCTTTGTTATTTCCTTTCTTCTGCTAACTTTGGGCTTAGTTCATTTTTCTCTAGCTCCTTGAGTTGTAAAGTTAGGCTGTTGATTTGAGATCTTTCTTCTTTTTTAATGTAAACATTTATTGCTATAAACTTCCCTCTTAGCACTGCTTTCACTGCATCTCCTAAGTTTTGGTATGTTGTGTTTTCATCTTCAGTTGTCTCAAGATATTTTCCCTTTCGATTTCTTCTTTGACTCATTGATTGTTTAAGAGTGTGTTGTTTAATTTCCATGTTGTGATGGTTAATTCTGTATATCAAACTGATTGGGCTAAGGGATGCCGAGATGGTTGGTAAAACATTATTTCTGGGTATGTCTGTGAAGGGGTTTAGGAAGGAGTTAACATTTGAATCAGTAAAGAAGATCCACCCTCATCAATGTGGGCATGTATCATCCAATCTGTTGAGGGCCCAAATAGAATAAAAAGGCTGAGAAAAGGCAAATTGTCTTTTTCTCTTCTTGAGCTGGGACCCCATCTTCTCTCACACCCTGACATTGGAGCTTCTGGTTCTTGAGCCTTTGGATTCTGGGACTTAACATCAGTGACAAGTTCTCAGCAGGCCTTTGGCCTCAGACTGAATTACACCACCAGATTTCCTGGTTCTCCAGCTTGCAGATGGCATATTGTGGGACTTCACAATCTCCATAAACATGTCAGCCAGTTCCCATAATAAATTCCCTCATATATCTATCTATGTTATCTATCTATGTTCTGTTTGTTCTGTTTCTCTGGAGAACCCTAGTACACATGTATTTGCAGATATTTTAGTTTTTCTTCTGGTTTCTCGTTCCATTCCATTATGTTAAGAAAAGATCTTCCTAATGATTTCAGTCTTTTAAATTTTGTTGAGTCTTGTTTTTGGCTTAACATAAGGTCTGTCCTGGAGAATGTTCCACGTGCATTTGAGAAGAATGTGTTTTCTGCTATTATTGGATGGAGTAGTCTATATATGTGTTTTAGGTCCAATTGGTGTGTAGTGTTGTTCAAGTACTCTGTATCCTTCCTGATATTCTGTCTGATTGTTCTTCCATAACTGAAAGTAGGGTATTGAAATCTCCTACTATTAGCTTGTTATTATTTCTTCCTTCAATTCTGTCATTGTTTGGTTCATATCAGAGCTCTCATGTTTAGTGAACAAACACTTATATTGAAATATCTTCCTGGTGAGTTGTCCTTTTTATCATTATATAAGGTACTTTGTCTCTTGGGACAGTTTTTGACTTAAAGTCTGTTTGTCTGATATTAGTACAGACAGCTCTGCTCTCTTGTGGTTATCATTTGCACAAAATATATTTTTCCATCCTTTTACTTTCAACCTATGTGCATTGTTAGATATAAAGTGAGTCTCTTGTGTGCAGCATGTTGTTGGATCCTGCTGTTTTAAATCCAAAAATTAGACATAGGTTAGCCAATCTATGTCTTCTGACTGAGAAGTTTCATCTGTTTACAGTTAAAGTTATTACTGATGCAGAAGTATTTACCATTGCCGTCTTATGTATGTCTTCTGTATGTCTTGTGGTTTTTGTCCCTCATTTCTCCACTTACTCCTTCCTGTGAGTTTCTTTGACTTTTTTGTAGTGATATGCTTTGATTTCCTTCTCTTTTACTTTTGGGTGCATTCTGTAGATATTTTCATTTTGGTTATTTCAATTAAACAAAATACCTTATAAAGCAATAAAAATCAATTTTAAACCAATATTTTCAATCCCATGTAAAAACTTTACTCCTTTACATTTCTGCACCCAATTTGTTACTGTTGTTAAAAATGATATCTTTATGTATTTTATACCCATTAACATAGATATATGGGGCAAATATTTGGAGGGCCTTTTGTCTTTTACACTCTATTTAAGAATTAAAAGTGGATTTATGCAACAAAATTACAGGAATAAAGGATTCTATATTTGTCTATATGTTTACCTTTACTGGGTAGCGTTTACTTTCATATCACTTCATGTTGCTGTGTAACATCCTTTCATTTCAATTTGTAGGACTCTTTAGCATTATTGTTGGGCAGGCTTAATTCTAGGCATTACTTAGAATTAGTAATGAATTCCTTTAGCTTTTGTTTATCTAAGAAGATCTTAATTACATTTTCATTTTTTAAAAATTGAAGTTTAGTTGATTTGCAATATTGTGTTAGTTTTATATGTGCAACATAGTGATTTGTTTTTGTTTTTTGCAGGTTATATTCTATTATAGGTTATTATAAGATATTGGGTGTAATTCCCTGTGCTGTAGAGTAAATCATTATTGCTTATCTATTTTATGTATACTGTTTTGTATCTCTTAATCCTATACTCTTAATTTGCCCCCCCTTTGGTAGCCACGCATTTGTTTTCTATGTCTGTGAGTCTGTTTTATATTTAAATTCATCAATACTATAGTTTAGCTTCCACATATATGTGATATCATATAGTACTTGTCTTTCACTGTCTGACTTCACTAAGTTTGATATTCTCTAGGTCCATCCATGTTGCTGCAAATTTATTCTTTTTTTGTGGCTGAGTAATATTCCATTGTATGTATATACCACATGTTCTTAAGTGTATCATTTGTTGATGGACATTTGGGTTGCTTCCATATCTTGGTTATTGTAAATAGTGTAAATATTGAGGTGCATGTATCTTTTTGACTTATGGTTTTCTCCGGATATTTGCTGGGATTGCAGGATCATATGGTAACTCTATTTTTGTTTTTTTTAAGGAACTTCCATACTGTTCTCCATAGGGGCTGTACAAATTTATAATCCCACCACAGTGTAGGAGGGTTCCTTTTTCTCCACACTCTCTCCAGCATTTATTACTTGTAGACTTGTTGATGATAGCTATTCTGACTGGTGTGACGTGAAACTTCATTGTGGTTTTGACTTGCATTTCTCTAATAACTAGCAATGTTGAGCATTTTTGCATGGGCCTTTTAACCATCTGTATGTCTTCCTGGGAAAAATGTTCAGGCCTCTTGCCCATTTTTTGGACTTGGTTGTGTGTTTTTTTGATATTGAGTTTTATGAGCTGATTGTATACTTTGGATATTAACCCTGTGTTGGTGACATTGTTTGCAAATACTTACTCCCAGTTCATAAGTTGTCTTTTCATTTTGTTGATGGTTTCCTTTGTTGTGCAAAAGCGTTTAAGTTTGATTAGGTCCCATTTGTTTATTTTTGCCTTTATTTCTTTTGCCTTGTGAGTCTGATCTAAAAAAAATTGTATGATTTATGCCAAAGAACGTTTCGCCTATATTTTCTTCTAGGAGTCAGTCCTACATTTAGGTCTTTAAAGTATTTTAAGTTTGTTTTTGTGTATGGTGTGAGGGAGTGTTCTAATATCATTGATTTATACGTAGCTGTCCATTTTTCCTAATACCACTTGTTGAAGAAAATGTCTTTTTCTCCATTGTATATTCTTGCCTCCTTTGTTGTAGATTAATTGACCATACATGTGTGGCTTTATTCCTGGGCTCTCTATTCTGTTCCATGGATCTACCTGTCTGTTTTTGTCCCAATATCATGCTGTTCTGATTACTGTAGCTTTGTAGTACAGTTTAAAGTCTAGGAGGGTTATGCCTCCAGCTTTTTCCCCCTCAGGATTGCTTTGGCAATTCTGGGTCTTTAGTGATTCCATATACATTTTAGAATTATTTGATCTAGTTTTGTGAATAATGTCGTGGGTATTTTGATAGGGATTGCATTAAATCTGTAGATTGCCTTGGGTAGTATGGACTTTTTAGCAATATTAATACTTGCAATCCAAGAGCACGGAATATCTTTCCATTTCTTTGTATCATCTTCCATTTCCTTTGTTAGTGTTTTATAGTTTTCAGTGTATAATAGGTCATTCACCTCCTTGGTTAAATTTATTCCTAGGTACTTTATTATTTTTGTTGCAATTTTATACAGGATTCTTTAACTTTCTCTTTCTGATATTTCATTATTAGTGTATAAAATGCAACAGACTTCTGTATATTAATCTTGTATCTTGCTACCTTGCTGAAGTCATTTATTCTGCTAGTTTTTGTGTGGAGACTTCAGGGTTCTGTACATAAAGTATGTCATATGCAAATAGTGACATTTTACCTCTTTCCTTTCAATTTAGATACTTTTATTTTTCTTGCCTGATTTTTGTGGCTAGGACTTCCAATACTGTGTTCAGTAGAAGTGGTGAGAGTGGGTATCCTTCTCTTGCTCCTGAATTTTGTGAGAAGGCTTTCAGCTTTTCACCATTGTTATGTTGGCTGTGGGTTTGTTGTAAATGGCTTATCATGTTGAGATATGTTCCCTCAAGACCAGTGGTCCCCAGCCTTTTTGGCACCAGGGACCAGTTTCGTGGAAGACAATTTTTCCATGGACAGGGGTTGGGGGGATGGTTCAGGCAGTAATGTGAGCGATGGGGAGTGGCAGATGAAGCTTCGTTCACTCACCCACCGCTCACTTCCTGCTGTGCAGCCCGTTTCCTAACAGGCCGTGGACTGATACTAGTCCATGGTCCAGGGGTTGGGGACCCTTGCTCTAGACCCACTTTGGTAATAGTTTTTATCATGAGTGGATGTCAAATTTTGTCAAATGCTTTTTCTGTATCTATTGAGATGATCATATGGGTTTTGCCTTTCCTTTTCTTAATGTGGTGTATCACATTCATTGATTTGTGTATGTTGAACCATCCTTGTGACCCTAGAATGAATCCAACTTGATCATGGTGTATCATCCTTTTTATGTATTGTTGGACTGAATCCAACTTGATCATGGTGTATCATCCTTTTTATGTATTGTTGGATTGCTAATATTTACTTGTGGATTTTTGCGTCTATATTCATCAAAGATACTGGCCTATAATTTTCTTTTTCTTTTTTTTCTTTTTTTTTTTTTTTTTACTGTTTTTTGTCTGGCTTGGTATCAGGGTAATGATGGCCTTGAAGAATGAATTTGGGAGTCTTCCCTCCTCTTTAGTTTTTTGGAGTAGTTTGAGAAGGATAGGTATATGTTCTTCTTCATATGTTTGGTGGAATTACACAGTGAAGCTGTCCAGTCTTGGACTTTTGTTTGTATGGAGTTTTTTTGTTTGTTTTTGTTGTTGTTTTTTTTTTGGCCATCCCATGTGGCTTGCGGGATCTTAGTTCCCTGACCAGGGATTGAACCTGGGCCACGGCAGTGAAAGTGCAGAGTCCTAACCATTGGACCGCCAGGGAATTCTTCAGGGAGTTTCTGTTACTACAGATTCTATTTCACATCTAGTGATTGGTCTGTTCATATTATCTGTTTCTTCTTGACTCAGTCTTCACAGGGTACATGTTCTAGAGATTTTTCCATTTCTTTTAGGTTGTCCAATTCGTTGGTATATAATTGTACATAGTCTTCTTCTTCTTCTGTTTTTTTTTTTTTTGTATTTCTGTGGTGTCAGTTGTTGTTTCTCCTCTTTCATTTCTTATTTCATTCATTTGGGTCCTCTCCCTTTCCTTCTTGGTGAGCTTGGCTAGAGGTTTGTCAATTTTATTTATCTTTTAAAAAAACCAACTCTTGGTTTTATTGAACTTTTCTATTTTTTAAACCTCTCTTTTGTTCATTTTCCCTCTTATCTTTCTTATTACCTTCCTTTTGCTGACTTTCAGCTTTGTTTTTTCTTTTTCTAATTCTTTTAGGTGATAGGTTAGGTTGTTTATTTGAGATTTTTCTTGTTTCTTGAGGAAGGACTATATTGCTGTGAACTTCCCTCTTAGAACTGCTTTTGCTGCATCCCAGAAATTTCGTAGCTATGTTTTCGTTTTCATTTGTCTTGAGGTATTTTCTGATTTCTTTTAAATTTCATCGTTGACCTGCTGGATTTTTTATTTGCATATTGTTTAGTTTTCACATCTTTGTGCTTTTTCTGTTTTTCTTTCTGTAGTTGATTGCTAGATTCATACCATCATGGTCAGAAAAGATGCTTGTTACAATTTCTATCCTTTTAAATTGTTGAAGCTTGTTTTGTGGCCTAGTATTTGGTCTATCATAGAGAACATTCCTTGTGTGCTTGAAAAGGATGTGTATTCTGAATTTTTTGGATCTGGTATCCTGTAGATATCAATTAAGTCCAACTGGTCTGTTGTGTCATTCAGGATTTCTGTAGCCTTATTGATTTTCTGAAATCTGTCCACTGTTGTCCATGGGGTATTAAAGTCTCCTACTGTTATTGTATTTTTGTCCATTTCTCCCTTTAAATCTGCTAGTTTTTAAAAATATATTCAGGTACTCCTGTATTGGGTGCCTATATGTTAGCAAGTGCAATGTCTGCTTCTTATCATTATGTGATGTCCTTTGGTTTCTTTATGGCCTTTGTTTTAAAGTCTGTTTTGTCTGACATGAGCATTGCTATTTCACTTTCTTGTCTTTCCTGTTTGCATGAAATATCTTTTTCCATCCCCTCACTTTCAGTCTGTGTGTGTCTTTTATCCTGAAGTGAGTCTCTTGTAGGCAGCATATTGCAGGGTCTTGTTTTCAATCCAATCAGCCACTCTGTGTCTATGATCAGAGCATTTAGTCCATTGACATTTAAAGTAATTATTGATAGGTATGTACTTAGTGTCATTTTATTTTTGTTTTGCAGTTGTTTTTGTAGTTCTTCTTTGTTCATTTCCTTTTGTTTTTTGTTTTTGCTTGGTGGTTTGAGGATTTTCTTTTGTAGTATGCTTGAGTACCTTTATTCGAGGTTTTTGTGAATCTATTGTGATTCTGATTTGTGATTACCATGGGGTTCATGTTTGTTTATCCATAACTGTTTCTACCTGCTTTAAACTGAGTCACTCAAGTTCTAAGAGATTTTACAAGATTTACGTTTGTTACTCCCCTCCCCCCACATTTTGTGATTTTGATGTCCTATTTTACATCTTCATTCTTTTACTGTTTGTTTTACTTATAAATCTCTTTACATTTTTAAAATTTTGGTTTGTTTTTTAATCTATGTACTGGCTTATTAGATGATCTTTAATCCTTTTATAAATTAGCCTTTCCTATTGTGATTTTTCATTTCCTATAGATTCTTGCTTCTTTTCTATTTAGAGAAGACCTTTCAATATTTCTTTTAGGGTAGGTTTAGTATTGATGAATTCTTTTAGTTTTTGCTTGTCCAAGAAAATCTTTGTCTCTCCTTCTATTGTAAATCATAATCTTGCTTGGTAGAGTACCTTAGGTTGCAGGTTTTTTCCCTTTCAGGACTTTGAATATATCATGCCCCTCCCTTTTAGCCTGTAATGTTTCTGCAGAGAAATCCACTGATCACCCTATGGAGGTTCACTTGTAAGTAACTCTTTGCTTTTCTCTTGCTGCCTTTAGAATCCTCTGTTTAACTTTTGCCATTTTAATTATGATATATCTTGGTGTGGGTCTGTTTGGGTTTATCTTGTTTGGGACTCTCTGTGCTACCTGTACCTGCATATTTGTTTCCTTCTTTAGGTTTGAAAAGTTTTCAGCCATAATTTCTTCAAATACCTTTTCAATCCTCTTCTCCCTCTCTTCTTCTGGAACCCTTATTATGCATAGGTTGGCATGTTTTATATCGTCTCATAGAGCTTGTATATTGTTTTCTTTTTTGTTTTGTTTTCTTCTGTTTACTGTTCTGCTTGGGTGATTTCCATTATTCTGTCTTCCAGATTATTAATTTTTCTGTGTAATTTAGTTGACTATTCATTGCTTCTAGTTTGCTTCTTTTTTAAATTTAATTTTCTTTATTTTTGGCTGAGTTGGGTCTACGTTGCTGAACACTGGCTTTCTCTAGTTGTGGCGAGTGGGGGCTACTCTTCATTGCAGTGCACAGGCTTCTCATTGAAGTGGCTTCTCTTGTGGAGCATGGGCTCTAGGCACACAGGCTCAGCAGTTGTGGCTCGCAGGCTCTAGAGCGCAGGCTCAGTAGTTGTGGCACACAGGCTTAGTTGCTCTGTGGCCTGTGGGATCTTCCCAGATCAGGGCTCGAACCTGTGTTCCCTGCATTGGCAGGCAGATTCATAACCACTGCGCCACCAGGGAAGCCCCTCTAGTTTGCTTTTTATCTCAGAAATTCAATTTCCTATTTTTGGTAGGTTCATGTTTATAGTTACTAGTTCCTTGTTACAGTGATCTGCATTTATATTGATCATCTTTTGTAATTCAGTTACATTTTTATTACCACCTTTTTGAACTTGGGGTCTGGTATACTTAAGCTTTTTTTTCTATTACTTATCCTTCTAGGGGATTTTTCTTGTTCTTTTAATTGGGGGTAGTTCCTTTGCCTTTTCGTTTAATTAACTTTCTCTGTATCTATGAATTTAGGAGAAACAGTTTTCTGTTGTGCTCTTGAAGGGGTGGTTTTATGTGGGAGCATTCCTGTGTAGACTGCATGTACAGTGTTTTTTGGCACAAAGGCTGGTTTTGGTATGGATGCCAGCCATGTCTTTCCTCAGGGTGTGCTGGCCAATATCACCTTGATGGGGATGTGGTTAGTGTTGGAATATCTAAAGCCTGTGTAGGTTGCTAGTGGGACTTCCTTTCTGCTCCATGGCTTTCACAATTTTGGAGTAGAAGCCTTGAGGGTTGGGCCTGATTCAGCTCTGTTCCCCTTTAGAGGGAATGTTCTGCTCCAAAGGAGGGGAGTGCTGAAGCACCTATGTAGATATCCATAGCACTGCTCAGAGGCAGCCCAAGCTTGTGTCCCTTCCCCTGCTGTGTTCATCCCAGATCTAGTGCAAAGTTGTGGCATGGCGTGGGCAGGGCCAGAGCATTCACTCAGCTGGGAGCTTGGCTAGGAGTGGAGACTAAGTCATGCTGGTTCCCAGCACCACCTGAATAAATATTGACAATGGCTGCCACTGCCCTACCCCAAGCATACTCCAGCCTCTCCAGGTTGTCTCTGAATAGCTAGACTGAGTCTTTCCCCAGAGCCCGGCTGCCCCAGATCCTGTGCCAAGCTGTGGTGTGGAGTTAGTGGGGCCAGGATTTAGCCCCACTCAGAGTTGGGAGAGTGGTGAGGTGGCAGCCACCAGTGCAAAATTCTCTCCACCCTGGTTGTTGGCAAGCCAGGATACATGCACTTTTCATGAGTGGTGTCTAGGCTTCTCAACCCCTTCTATCTGTCCCAGAGGTTCTCCAAGCAGCCAAGGG
Source organism: Tursiops truncatus (assembly GCF_011762595.2). Taxonomy (NCBI): domain Eukaryota; kingdom Metazoa; phylum Chordata; class Mammalia; order Artiodactyla; family Delphinidae; genus Tursiops; species Tursiops truncatus. The sequence goes on along the minus strand of NC_047047.1, from coordinate 36,232,691 downwards.
GACTCTTCTTCTCTCCACAGGACCCCAAGACTGTGGCTCGACCTGCTTGTTTGCCATGGCGAGGGTCCACCGGTGCAGACCTTCTTTTCAGAGCCCTCCCAGGAGCAGAGGACATAACATTATGTCTTTTATTCCATCCTACCTAGTTAAATGGAAATCTTTCTTGTACCTTTGGTTGTATAGGAGTTCTTCTGCCAGTTTCCAGTTAGTTTCCCACGACAGTTGTTCCACACGAAGACGTATTTTTGATGTGTTTGTTGGGGGAGGTGAGCTCCATGTCCTCCTACTCTGCCATCTTGATCTGGCCCACTCTTTCATTTTTGAAGCATGGTCCTGCAGGATACAGTACTCTTGGTTGACAGTTTTGTCTTTTAGCACTTTGAACATATCATCCCATTCCCTTCTGACCTACAAGATTTCTGCTGAGAAATCTGCTCATAATCTTATTGAGGCACCCTTGTATGTGATGAGTCATTTTCTCTTGCTGTTTTCAAGATTCTCTCTTTGTCTTTGACTATCAACAGTTTGATAATGTTGGTGTCTGTGTTTAAACTAGTTGGAGTTCATTGAGCTTCTTGACTTTGAATATCCACTTGTTTCCTCAGATTTGGGAAGTTTTCAGCCATTATTTCTTCAAATAAGCTCTCTTTATACCTGTCTTTTCCTTCTGAGACTCCCTCAATGCATATATTGGCCTCTTTGATGGTGTCCCATAAGTCTTTTAGGTGCTCTTCACATTTTTGCATTTTTCTAACTTTTTGCTCCTTTGACTTGATAATTTGTAATGACCTGTGTTCAAGTTTTTTGATTCTTTCTTCTACCTAATCAAGTCCGTTTTTGAATCTTTCTACTGAATTTTTCAGTTCCATTGTGGTATTTTTCAACTTCAGAGTTGCTGTTATTTTTAATAGTTTCTATCTCTGCAGATGTTATTTTATTCATGCATTGTTTTCTTGATTTGGAGTAGTTGTATGTGTTCTCTTTTAGGTTATTGAGTGTCTTTATGACAGTTATCTTAAATTCTTCATCAGGAAGTTCATAGATATGAATACATAGAGGAGGTGTAACTGAGGGAACAGCATAGCATGTGCCTGCAGTCCTGGCCCTCTGACCATGGCAGCTGAGCCACAGTTTCAGAAAACGCAGTAGCAACAGGGAAGTTGGCACACATGACTCTGGCTTCCTGACCACAGTGGTGCCTGTGTCAACAGGTAACTGGGCAGCAGAGCAGTGAGGCCTGGAACACATCCCTCCAGCTGCTGAGGTGCCCACAATCCCAGCCCCTGCGCCCCCTCCCCAATCCTCAGAGGTGCAGCCCATGAACCTTACAGCAATGGATATGGTAGAGGTGTCTGTGAAACCCCAGCTTCGGCCACACTAACCCCCTTCCACCACAGCAGAGGAGCCCACAACTCAGGGGATTCTAGACATGAGGGAAGAGCCCATGATCCATTTGATGACAGTGACTCTGAAAGAAGGCAACAATGACCCTGGTGGCAGAAGAAGCAGCAATGAGGGCAAAGAGCCATACTTCTTACAGAGACAATGGAGCCTAGAAAGTGCTAACTCTTAAATATAACAAAGGGCAGCTCAGGTAAGAAAACCAAAACCTCTTCTTATAGCATGATCTACCAGAAAACAAAAGAAAGGACTCAAACTTCTAACATGTCATTTAACTTTAAATGCACTGGCAAAGAAACAATTCATCAGGCACCATCAAGAACCACAGTAACACCACAGCACAAAAAGAAAATGACAGTTCTTCAGAAACCAACCTTAAAGTCATAGAATATTGTGATCTAACGGATAGAGAATTAAAAATAGCTGTCATGAAGAAAGTGAGCTACAAGAAAACTCAGAAAGGCAGTTTAATGAGCTCAGGAATAAAATTAATGAACAGAAGGAATACATTACCAAGAGATTGAAATTTTAAAAGAGAGCCAAACAAATTATGGAGCTGAAGAACTGAATAAATGAGATGAAGAATGCATTAGAAAACTCTGGAAATAGAGCACGTGGAAGAGGGAATTAGTGAGTTTGAAGATAGAAATCCAGAAATAATATGAATAGAAAAGAAAAGAGATAAGATGTTTTAAAAATGAGGACATTCTGTGAGAGCTCTTTGACTCTTTTAGGAAGGGCAACATTCAGTAATGTGTATCCCAGAAGGAGAAGGGAGGGAGAAGGGAGCAAAGTTTATTTAAAGAAACAGTAGTTGAGAACTTCCCAAACCTGGGCAAGCAATTGGATATACAGGGCCATGGAGCTAAGAAAAACAGCTAATTACCTCAATGTAAAAATGTCTTCTCCAAGACACATAATATTAAAAGTGTCAAAAGTCAATGACAAGGAAAGAATTTTAAATGCAGCCAGGGAAAAAAGGATGGTAACCTACAAAGGAACCCTTATTAGGCTATCAGCAGATTTCTCAGCAGAAATCCTATGGGCCAGGGGGCAGTGGAATGATAGTCTCAAAATACTGAAAGAGAAAAACTTCTGTCACCCAAGAATACTCTATCCATCAAAGTTATCATTCAGATATTAAGAATAAGTAAAGACTTTCCTAGACAGAGAAAAGCTGAGAGAATTCATCAACACTAGATTTGCCTTATGAGATATTGAAAGGAGCTCTTATACCAAACACAAAAAGGCAAAACTACACAAAACTTTGAACAAGGTGAGAAACAGAATCAGAAAATTGCAACGTTTATCAGAATAGGTCTCTAAACACTTTATTATAACATAAAGCTTAAAGGGGGAAAGAAATCAGATTAAGCAGATTATAGCAATTTCAGTTTAGTAACAAAATCACAACATAAAAAGGGATAGATTGAGACAACAAAAACATAAAAGAGAAAGTGGAAGAGGAGAAAACTCATATAGGTAAATGGAGATTAGATAGTATCATCAGAAAAAGGAACATTTTGTTGGTGAGACGTTTAATACAAACATCAGGGTAACCACAAAACAAACACAGATCAGAGACACAAAATATATAAAGAAAGGAAACAGAGAAAAATTTCATAGAAAACCAGGAAACCAAAATGGCAGACAGAAACACAAGGAAAAAGAAACAGTGAAGATACAGAGCAACTAGAAAGCAAAAGGTAAAATGGAAGTACTAAGTCCTCACCTATCAATAATCACCCTAAATGTAAATGGATTGAATTTACCAATCAAAAGATACAGAGTGGCTAGATGGATTAAGAAGCGAGACCCAACTATTGACTCCAGGAGACACCTCAGCTTTAAAGACAAACATAGGCTAAGAGTGAAGGATGGAAGATGATACTCAAAGCAAATAGCAGCCAAAAGAAAGCTGGTGTAGCTATACTTGAGAAAAAATAAACTTCAAGCCAAAAAAGATAACAGGAGACAAAAATGGGCAGTGTATAATAAGTGGACAGTCCATCAAGAAGATAAAACAGGGATTAATATATATGCACCTGACATGGGAGCACCAAAATACATAAAACAGTTATTAACAGACCTACAGGGAGAAATTGAAAATAATACAACAATTAGTAGTGGACTTTGACATCCCACTTACATCAATGGATAAATCATCCAGACAGAATGTCAACAATGAAATAGTGGCCTTAAATGAAACATTAGACCAGATGGGTTTGATAGATGTGTACAGAACATTCCATTCAAATGCAGCAGAATAATCATTCTTCTCAAGGGCACATGGACCAAAAGGTGCACATGGACCAAAAAGAGGATATGTTGGGATACAAAACAAGTTTCAGTAAAGTTAAGATAAAATCATATGAAGGATCTTTTCCAATCACAATGGAAAATAGAAATCAACTACAAGAGGAAAATGGGGAAAATTACAAATACGAGGAGGCTGAACAACATGCTACTGAACAACTGTTGGGTCAGCAGAGAAATCAAGTGAGAGATAAAAAAATTACCTGAAGAGAAATGAAAATGAAAATAATACATATCAAAATCTGGGATACAACAAAAGCTGGACTTCTATAGCAATACAGGCCTATCTCAGGAAACAAGAAAAATCTCAAATAAACAATTTAACCTTACATTTAAATGAACTAGAAAAAGAAGAACAAATGAAGCTCAGAGTTAATAGAAGGAAGGAAATAATCAAGATCAGAGCAGAAATAAATGAAATGGAGACAAAAAAGACAATAGGAAAGATCAATGAAACTAAGAGCTGCTTCTTTGAACATTCTTTTTTAAAGATTTTAAAAATTATTTATTTTATTTATTTTTGGCTGTGTCAGGTCTTAGTTGCGGCATGCAGGATCTTCGTTGAGGCATGCGAGATCTTTCATTGCGGCATGCGGGCTCTTTGTTGCAGTGCACAGGCTTCTCTTTAGTTGCAGCGTGTGGGTTTTCTCTCTAATTGTGGTGTGTATGTTTTCTCTCTCTAGTTGTGGCGCGCAGGCTCCAGGGTGTGTGGGCTCTGTAGTTTGTGGCACACAGGCTCTCTAGTTGAGGTGCATGAGCTTAGTAGTTGTGGTGCATGGGCTTAGTTGCCCCACAGCATGTGGGATCTATTTTCCCTGACTAGGGATTGAACCCGTGTCCCCTGCATTTTAAGGCAGATTCTTCTTTTTTTTTGTTTTTCTTCCCTGGACCACCAGGGAAGTCCCCAAGAGCTTCTTTGAAAGGATAAACAAAATTGACAATTTGATAGCTAGACTCACTAAGAAAACAGAGAAGGCCCTGATAAATAAAATCAGAAATGAAAGAGGAGAAATAACAAAGGATACTACAGAAATAGAAAGCATTGTAAGAGAATATTATGAACAGATTTATGCCAGCAAATTGGACAACCTAGAAGAAATGGACTAATTCTTAGAATAACACAAGCTTCCTAGACTGATTCATGAAGAAATTGAAAATCTGAATAGATCCATCAAAGTACAGAGATTCACACAGTAATCAAAAAACTCCCCCAAAATAAAAGTCCAGGACCAGACAGCTTCACAGGTGAGTTCTACTAAACATTCAAGAAGAGTTAATACCTATCTTTCTCAAACTATTCCAAAATTTAAAGAGGAGTAAACACTTCCAAACTCATTTTATTTTATTATTTTATTTTTTTTCTTGCGGTACGCGGGCCTCTCACTGTTGTGGCCCCTCTCGTTGCGGAGCACAGGCTCCGGATGCGCAGGCTTAGCGGCCACGGCTCACGGGCCCAGCCGCTTCGCGGCATGTGGGATCTTCCTGGACTGGGGCATGAACCCGTGTCCCCTGCATCAGCAGGCAGACTCTCAACCACTGCGCCACCAGGGAAGCCCCCAAACTCATTTTATGAGGCCAACATCATCCTGTTACCAAAACCAGATAAAGACAACACACAAAAAGAAAATTGAAGGCCAAGATCTCTGATGAACACAGATGCAAAAACCCTCAACAAAATATTAGCAATCCAAATTTAGCAGTACATCAAAAGAATCATATACCATAATCTAGTGGGATTTATTCCAGGGATACAAGGATGGTTCAACCTCCACAAATCAATCAATGTGATACACCATATTAACAAACTGAAGAATAAAAACCATATGGTCATCTCAATAGATACAGAAAAAGCACTGACAAGATTCAACACCCATTTATGATAAAAATTCTCAATAACGTGAGTATAGAAGGGAACCACAACATAATAAAGGCCATATATGATAAGTTCACAGTTAACATCATACTTGATGGTGAAAAATTAAAGCTATCCCTCTAAAGATTAGGAACAAGACAACGATGCCGACTCTTGCCACTCTTATTCAACATGGTATGAGAAGTCCTAGCCACAGAAGTTAGGCAAGAAAAAGAAATAAAAGGCAAGCAAATTGGAAGGGAAGAAGTCAAACTGTCACTGCTTCCAGATGACATGATTTTATATATAGAAAACCCTAAAGACTCCACCAAAAACTATTAGAAATAATAAATGAATAAAGTTGTACAATACAAAATCAATACACAAAAATCTGTTGAATTTCTATACACTGACAATATGCTAGCAGAAAGAGAAATTAAGAAAACAATCCCATTTAAAAATCACAACAAAAAGAATAAAATACCTAGGAATAAATTTAATCGAGGAGGTGAAAGAACTATACATTTGAAAACTATAACACATTGTTGAAAGAAATTAAGAAAGAAATTGACAAATAACTGGAAAGATATTCTGTGTTTTTGGCCTGGAAGAATTAATGTTGTCAAAATGCCCATATTACCCAAGGCAATCTACAGATTCAATGCAACCCCTACCAAAACTTCAGTGGCATTTTTCACAGAAATAGAACAAAAATTAAAAAAATTTTTATGGACTCAAAAAGACCCCAAGTTGCCAAAGCAATTCTGAGAACAAATCTGGAGGTATCACACTCCTTGATTTCAAACTATATTACAAAGTCATAGTACTCAAAACAGCATAGTATTGGCATGAAAACAGATAGCTCAATGTGACAGAATTGAGAGCCTAGAAATAAACCTATGTATATAAAGACAATTAATTTATTACAAAGGAATAAAGACTACATAATGGTGAAAGAATAGTCTCTTCAATAAATGGTGCGGAAAATGGACAACATGCAGAAAAATGAAACGAGGCCACTATCTCACACTATGCACATAAACTAACTTAAAATGTGTTAAAGATTTGAATGTAAGATCTGGAGTCATAAAACTCCTTGAAGAAAACAGGCAGTATGCCCTTTGATGTTGGTATTAGCATTATCTTTCTAGATCTATCTCCTTGGGCAAAGGAAAAAACAAAAATAAACAAATGGGAGTCCATCAAACTAAAAAGCTTCTCTGAAGTGAAGCTTTTTTTTTCTGTGAAAGAAACCATCAATAAAATGAAAAGACAACTTACTGAATGGGAGAAGATATTTGCAGATGAAGTATCTGATAAGGGTTTTTTAAAATTTATTTTATTTATTTCTGGCTGCATTGGGTCTTTGTTGCTGCATGCGGGCTTTCTCTAGCTGTGGAGGGCGAGGGCTACTCTCTGTTGCAGTGCATGGGCTTCTCGTTGCAGGGGCTTCTCGTTGCAGAGCTTTAGGCATGTGGGCTTCAGTACTGTTGTTGCGTGGGTCAGTAGTTGTGGCTCGTGGGCTCTAGAGTGCAGGCTCAGTAGTTGTGGCACACGGGCTTAGTTGCACCATGGCATATGGGATCTTCCCAGACCAGGGATTTAACTCGTGTCCCCTGCATTGGCAGGCGGATTCTTAACCATTGAGCCACCAGGGAAGTCCCTGGTAAGGGGTGATACCCAAAATATATAAGGAACTCACACAACTCAACAACAACAAACCCTATTGAAAAATAGGCAGAGGACCTGAATAGAGGATGGCCAACAGGCATATGAAAAGATGTTCAATGTCACCAATTATTAGGGATATGTAAATCAAAACCACAATGAGATATCACCTTACATTTGTGAAAATGTTTATTAAAGAAAGAAGACAAGAAATAACAAATGTTGTCAAGGATGTGGAGAAAATGGAACCCTCATTCACTCTTGTGGGAATGTAAACTTTTGCAGCCACTATGAGGACAGATTGGAGAATCCTCAGAAAATTAAGAATACAGCTGCCAACAGGAATAAAGATGCAGACGTAGAGACTGGACTTGAGGACACGGGGAGGGGGGAGGGTAAGCTGGGATGAAGTGAGAGAGTGGCATGGACATATGTACACTACCAAATGTAAAATAGATGGCTAGTGGGAAGCAGCCACATAGCACAGGGAGATCAGCGTAGTGCTTTGTGACCACCTAGAGGGGTGGGATAAGGAGGGTGGGAGGGAGACGCAAAAGGGAGGAGATATGGGGATATATGTATATGTATAGCTGATTAACTTTGTTATAAAGCAGAAACTAACACACCATTGTAAAGCAATTATACTTCAAAAGAGATGTTAAAAAAAAAGAAAATGAAAAAAAAAAAGAATACAGCAGCCATCCCACTTCTGAGTATTTATTCAAAGAATACAAAAACAATAATCCAAAAAGATACATGCACCCCTATGTTCACTGCAGCATTTTTTATAACAGCCAATATATGGAAACAATGGAAGTGCCTATCAGTGGATGAATGGATAAAGAATATGTGGTATATAGATACAATGGAATACTATTTAGTCATAAAAATGATGAAATCTTGACATTTGCAACAGATGGATGGACCTTGAGGGTATTATGCTAAGTGAAGTAAGTCAGATGGAGAAAGACAAATACCATAAGATTTCACTCACATATGGAATATAAAAAAACTAATAAAAACCCCAAATGAATAAGCCAAACAAAAATAAACATGTAGATACAGAGAATAGAGTTATGGTTACCAGAGGGGGAGGGCAGTGGGGGAGAAGGTGAAATTGCTAAAGGGGTTTTAAGTGTATGGTGACAGATGGAAACTAAATTTTTGGTGGTGAGCAGGTTGTAGGGTATACAGGAATAGAAATATAAAGTACACGAGACATATAATGTTATAAATCAATGGTACCTCAATAAAATTTTTTTTAAAAATCCAGAGTTCTGGCTTCTTTTTGAAAAATTAGAATATGTGGCAAAATTTGACCTCCATTGCTTTTTTTTTTTTTTAAGAAGATGTTGGGGGTAGGAGTTTATTAAGTTATTTATTTTTGCTGTGTTGGGTCTTCGTTTCTTTGTGCGAGGGCTTTCTCTAGTTGTGGCAAGCGGGGGCCACTCTTCATCATGGTGCGCGGGCCTCTCACTATCGCGGCCTCTCTTGTTGCGGAGCACAGGCTCCAGACGCGCAGGCCCAGTAGTTGTGGCTCACGGGCCTAGTTGCTCCGCAGCATGTGGGATCCTCCCAGACCAGGGCTCAAACCCGTGTCCCCTGCATTAACAGGCAGATTCTCAACCAGTGCGCCACCAGGGAAGCCCCCTCCATTTCTTAAGAGCAGAAATCTGCTGAACCAGAATGGCTATTGCCCATTTTAGTCGGATAGACACACTCCAGTTCATACCAGTCTCCATCATACCCTATTATTTCCTCAACACTGAAGCTGGGTATCTATTCTGGTTATCATCAGACTTATACTCTCATAGGCATTCAAGTTTGCTTTAGAACAGGGTCATCAAACTACTACCCTTGGGCCAAGTACAGCAAGCTTTCCATCCGGATTTGTATGGCTCACGATGTAGGAATGGTTTTTATATTTTTAAGTGGCTGAAAAAATAATTATTTTGAGGCATGTGAAAATTATATGGAATTCATATACGAAATTCAAAAATTTTATTGGAACACAGCCACACTCATTTGTTTACATATTGTCTATGACTGCTTTTGTGTTACGATGTCATAGTTGAGTAGTTGGGATAGTTCATATGACCTGTAAAGCCTAAAATATTTACTATCTGAACCTTTATAACAGAAGTTTGCTTAGCTCTGCTCTAGAACAAAAGGGAAAATCTGTCCTTATTCCTTTTTCTTTAATCTTTTTTCCTTTTCTTGTCTCTTGTACTGGTTTCTTACTCTTATACATGTGCCTTCAGACACAGGATAAAATTGCCTTATCAAATTCCATTTCACATCAAGAAGGAAAACAGTGAAAAACCCAGGAGACGACGGTTCTCATCTCTGTCTTTAACTCTCTGTGATCTTGGACAAGTCATTTAATCTCTCTCAGCATATATTTCCTCATTTATTCAACAAAAATGCTAAATAAGATAATCTCTATTTTTTCACTTTGAAGTCCCTGAAATAGGAGAAAAAAAAGGAAATAAGGGAAGTGAAAAGGTGGGTGAATAAAAATGTAAAAGACAGGGCTTCCCTGGTGGCGCAGTGGTTGAGAGTCCGCCTGCCAATGCAGGGGACACGGGTTTGTGCCCCGGTCCGGGAAGATCCCACATGCCGCGGAGCGGCTAGGCCCGTGAGCCATGGCCACTGAACCTGCGCGTCCAGAGCCTGTGCTTCACAACGGGAGAGGCCACAACAGTGAGAGGCCCGCGTAGTGCAAAAAAAAAAAAAAAAAAAAAAGTAAAAGAGACTAAAATATGATTGGGAGTCTCCTGGTTGCTAAGTAGGTAAGACAGAATAATAATTGCTACCTTAATTGAGTTAGGCCCTTTACATATATTACCCCTAATTCTCATAATGACCCTGTAAGGTAGGTATCATTATCCCATTTGCAGATACAAAAACCGAGGGTCAGAGAGGTTAATTGGTTTGCTCTAAACCAGTATCCCTCAAGTAGCAAAAGAATGGAGGTTCATACCTGGAATATCTAGCTCCAAAGCCAGTGCTGTTCCATTTCAGCAAACCGCCTGAGTCAAAAGAAGTGAGCTAAGAGAACTTATTGCTATTATATGTTTGTCTTCTGAAATAAATGGCACTATTTCCATGATGATCTTACACATTATTCTTTAAATCTATCTATTCTTCTGTTGGCCCTGTGCCTTAAAAAAAGATATCCTTTCCAGTCTAAAATCTCCAAAGGATTTTCAAGGTAAAACACATTTCAAGATGTGCAATCACATGGAAGAATGAAAATCTTTTATAATATTGTTTGTTAAACTGACAGCTGTACTTAACAGAAGCCATTAAAATATTTACAAAGTACCAGCTGTTCTTGTAAAAAAAAATACAGCTTTTTGGAGGTATAAAAATAAACAAGTTGATAAGTACAAGATAAGCCATTTGATGGCTTCTTTGTGTACATTGCACAATATATTGAAAATGCTGATATTTACAGAACAATTATACTATGAAGCCTTTTAAGTTAAAAGGACACAGACCCAGACCCAGTAAGAGCTGTTTACAAGAATTCTTCATATGAATTTTTAAGCAACTTTTTAGGAAGCCCCCAAACATCATAATCCTTTAAAAAATGTTAGGTTTTTGGTTTCTGTTTTAAATTAGCTTTGTTCTTAGAAGATAATTTATCTTATCTATCTATCTATCTATCTTATCTATCTCTTTTGGGAGATCTCTACTGAACTAGACTTTCAGCCAGCAATCTCATAAAAATAATTGCAAGTCATAGGAAATAGACCAAGAAAGCAAAAATGCGTAAAACTGAACATTTGCATTTTTATACCTTACTCTATTAATTTGACATTTTATATATAAACTGAATGACTGATTTTGTCTTTTTAAAATGAACGCTTTTAAAAAGCAAACATTATTACATAGCTGCATTGTTGGTAATTTTTTTTGTTATTTTTGTTTTTGTTTGTTTTTTAAACGTGGCTCACGGGCCCAGCTGCTCCGCAGCATGAGGGATCCTCCCAGACCGGGGCATTAACCCGCGTCCCCTGCATCGGCAGGCAGACTCTCAACCACTGTGCCACCAGGGAAGCCCTGTTGGTAATTTTTATTAGCAGTGATCTGCCATTTTTTGCCATCCAAAATTATTTATGAAGGGAGGGAAAAATAGAAGGTGTCTTTTGGCAAAATCTTGATAGTTAAATGGAAGAATGACACTGGTCATGCTTCTGTGATATGAGCTTGGTAATTTTATTTAATGACTTCTACTTATTGGTAAGAGTGTTAACTGAACAGAAATTCTGTTAGTGATTTCTAAATGTGTGATATATTAGTAGTTTGAGAAAACCACATATCATAATTTCATTATTAAAGATTCATATATAAGTTAAGGAATTATTCCAAACCTTTAAAAACATTCTGATAACATTTTCCCCTACCTTCAAGTTCACTTTTTTCTTGTCCCTCCAAATATAATATTTACCATGTTCTTAAGGAAAATAATATGTTTCTATTTTTTAGAAATGGAAAAAGGCAAGAACCTAAGATGATAATGTGGGAAGTGTTAGGATGGTCAAGTATCATCAGTGTATCAAAAGTAAGAAATAGCAGGAAGGAAGAGCCAAAAAGTTTAAAAGAGGTGAGCATAGGCAACTTATCCTTTAGGGTTAATGTTATGAAGTCCTACACTGTTCTCAGCTATTTCAAAGCATTGATATGATCTCTATGAAAGTCATGCCCTCCAGTGTAAGAAATACAGCATATATTTTGTTGAACAGTTCTGTTTTCATTAGAAAAATATGTAAGCACAAATAGGAAAAGTAACCATATTATTGTTATCATAATAACTTTGAGTAAAAATTTGTCATTTTAACATTGGGTTTTCTCGTGTCATCCTTTAAAACCTTTGATATAAGTTGATGCACCTCAACTGAAATAAATAATAACTCATTCTTTGGGGAGATGTAAATATATTGAGATTAAAGTACTTCATAAGAATTTTATTTTCAGTTAATCATTACTGTGTTTTGATGGATGTGTTGAGTATCAGTGTATATATGTTATCAAAGTATATCACAGGGGAAAGAGGTACTTGAAACAGTCTATTCCAGAGTGATTTGGTGGGTAAAGAAATCTTATTAAACCAGATCAAATTTCGTTTTTCATTGTTTGTCCCAAGTTAGAAAATGTAGTGAATATCAAGAATCACTAAATTTGTTTATTGTATTTCACTTCGTAAGCAGTTGGTTTTCTACAACTGAAATTTAGTGGTGAGATACTAGTTATCATTATTCTATTTCTATACATTTCCTCAAAATGTATGGTAATCTTACAGTGAAATATGAGGGCTACAAAATATGTAAAGTTGAAGTCTCATTTAACTATGATTTACTAAATGACTTACTAACAGTCTTTAAATTTCAAGGATTCTTTACTCTTATTGTTAATACTAATGGAAACCTATTTTCATTTATGGAATTTTCATGTATTCTCTAAACTTTTATTAACTTATAACTGGTAAGATTTTTTTTTTTTTTTTTTTTTTTTTTTTTTTGCGATACGCGGGCCTCTCACTGTTGTGGCCTCTCCCATTGCGGAGCACAGGCTCCGGACGCGCAGGCTCAGCGGCCATGGCTCACGGGCCCAGCCGCTCCGCGGCATGTGGGATCTTCCCGGACCGGGGCATGAACCCGTGTCCCCTGCATTGGCCGGTGGACTCTCAACCACTGCGCCACCAGGGAAGCCCAGATTTTTTTATAACTGGTAGAGGATGGACTTTTATTCAAAGTTTTATATATACAAATTTTAAAACTTCCAATTAGTAAACCATTGGCTCAGGCAATATGGTAATTATTGATCATTATATGAGGTTTTTTTTTAGGCCATGCCATCTGATCTTGGGCAGGTCACTTAACTTTTCAGACTGTTGGTGAGGGTGTGTGGAAATGGGCATCTTGCACATTGTTGATTGTGTATTGTTGGTAAATAAACCCTTTTAAAGGGAAGTTTGGCAGTATCTATAAAAATATTCATACTCTTTCTGGCCTAGAAATTCTATATCTTGAAATTTATCCTGTATAAACACTAGTAGCATCATAGGTACTTACAAAAATATTTATGCCAGCTTGCTGTTAAAAATACACATTTTATTATGGAATTTCAACACGTCTGAAACCGGAGAGAACAGTATAATGACCCCCTAAGCTGGCTGTCCATCATGTAGCACTTAGCAGTTTATGGCCAACGTTCTACATCCCCATCCACTTCCACACCCTATCCCCTGTATTATTTTGAAGCAAATCCCAGACAGATCATTTTATTTGAAATATTTTATAATGTATTTCTTAAAAGATAAGGGCTTCCCCTTTTTAAACATAACACAATACCATCATCACACCCCTACAGAAATAAAATCATCAGATATCCAGTCAGTATTTCGCCTGGCTAAGTTGTCATATATATATTTAAATTTGTGTATTTGAATTAAGAGCCAAACGAGGTCCACAAATTGAGTTTGGTTTATAAATTTCTGAATGACTCTTTTAATCTTTAGATTAATTATTCCCTCTTCTGGCACATTTTTAAAAGTTGGGTCATTTGTCCCACAGAGTTTCCCACAATCTGGATTTTGTTGATTGAAACTTTTTGGGGTGATTTAACATGTCCTTCTGACCCCTGTATTTCTCTGTAAATTAGTAGTTAGATATTGGGACTTGATTAGACTTTGGTTATTTATTTATTTGGAGGGGAGGGAGATTAAGAATTCTTCATATATAATGTTATGGCCTCCATCAAAAAGTACATAACTTCTGGTTCTCTTTTTGTAAGGTTAGTAGTCAGGGATGATGATTGTGTACTCTGTTCATCTGAGTTTGAAAAATGGTAATATTCTAATTTTGTCATTTGAATTCTAACATATGATATGTTTTGATCCATTGCAGAGATTATCCTTATTGATGTTCAAAATATCCCATTTTTAGCCAGTGGACTCTGTTCAAGTTAGTTTTTAATGTCTTTTCGACATGACCCTACCATTAGTCATTGATATGTTCCCTGCTTTCTGCTCTGAAAAAATGTTCTAGGATCATCTTAAACATTTCCCGCTCCAGAGCAGGAATTGGCTTTTTTGCCAAGAAGTTCTCAATCCTTTTAATGGGAAAAATGGTATTTAGGGACAACAGTCTGGGCACTAGCAGTGCCTTTTGATTTAGGAATGGTTATTGTCTCTAGAACCTTTCAGTGATACAGCTAAGATAAAGGTTTGCTTATTTGTTGTAATTAATTAATTAATTAATTATTGGCTGAGTTGGGTCTTTGTTGCTGCGCGCAGGCTTTCTCTAGTTGCGGCGAGCGGGGACTGCTCTTTGGGACTAGTCTTCGTTGCGGTGCGCGGGCTTCTCATTGTGGTGGCTTCTCTTGTTGCGGAGCATGAGCTCCAGGTGCATGAGCTTCAGTAGTTGTGGCACTGGTTTTTAAAATTTTTCAGAATATAAAGTACATCATTAGTGTATACTGATATTGTCAATTTAAATTCAGATCTATAGTGATTTTTTCATCAATGTTACTATATTTACATCTCATATTTACACATGGGCTCAACAGTTGTGGCTTGTGGGCTCTAGAGTGCAGGCTTAGTAGTTGTGGCACATGGGCTTAGTTACTCCGCGGCATGTGGGATCTTCCCAGACCAGGGCTCAAACCCGTGTCCCCTGCATTTGCAGGCGGATTCTTAACCACTGCACCACAATGGAAGCCCAGGGTAGTTTTAATTTGCTGTGACCTCTGTTCATATCTGTGGCCCATTTTTTAAGGATTGTGGATCTTTTTCTTCTCTATTTTTTAGAAGTTTTTATATATTAGATAAAGTTTTATTCATGTAAATTACGATTTTTTTCCTTAGTAGTTATATCTTAAAATTTTGCTTACTGTGGTTGTTTTGCCTATATTTTAATTTTAGGTTATCACATTTATAATTCTTTGCCCATTTTACTTCTGGATTTTGAAACATAATGTACTGATTTTTCTATTGCTGCCATAACCAAATTGAGTGGCTTAAGTCAACACCCATCCATTATCTCACTGTTCCACGGGTCAGAAGTCCAGGTACAGTGCAGCTCAGCTGGGCCCCTTGCTCAGGGCCCTACAAGATTGAAATCAAGTTGTTGGCTGGGATAGACTGTTGTCTGGTGGTTCCGTAGGGAAGATTCTACTCCCAAGGTCATTCAGGTTGTTGGCTGAATGCAGTTCCTTGAGGTTATAGCACTGAGGCCTCCCTTTCCTTACTGGCTATCATCTAGGGCCATTTTTGCTCCTAGAGGTTACCTGTATTCCTTCTCATGCTTTCCATGCAGACTCCTCCAGCAAAAGAAAATCAGTTCTCTCTCACACTTCAAATTTTTCTTTCTTTTTTTAAAATTTATTTTTTGCTGTGTTGGGTCCTTGTTGCTGTGCGTGGGCTTTTCTCTGGTTGCAACGAGCGGGCGCTACTCTTTGTTGTGGTGCGCGGGCTTCTCTTGTTGCAGAGCACGGGCTCTAGGCGCACGGGCTTCAGTAGTTGTGGCACACAGGCTCTAGAGCACAGGCTCAGTAGTTGTGGCACACGGGCTTAGTTGCTCTGTGGCATGTGGGATCTTCCCAGACCAGGGCTTGAACCCGTGTCCCCTGCATTGGCAGGCAGATTCTTAACCACTGCACCACTAGGGAAGCCCTCACACTTCACATTTTTCTGACCTCCCCTACTGCCACATCTTTCTGACTCCAGCCAGAGAAGGTTGTCTAGCTCATCTAATAGATTGGGCCCACCTGGATAATCTCCCTGCAACTGTAATTATATTTGCAAAGTCCCTTTTTAGCATAACATAGCATATTCAGGTTCTAGGGATGCAAATATAGACATCTTTGGGGGACCCATTTTGCCTACCATTCAGTTTTAGGAAAGTCTCCCCCATTCCCAGCTTATACTGGGCTTCACCCATGTGTTCTTCTAGTACTTAAATAGTTTACATTTACATCCCTCATCCTTCTGGAATTTACTGTGGTGTGAGGAGTGAATCCAATTTTATCATTAAAATATCTAATATAGTCATCAGTTATAGAGATTCCACTTATTAAAAAGTTGAAGTTCATCTTTTCCTCACTGATTTGAACTGTTTTTATCATATTACTAAATCTCCATATGGATTGTCTACTCTTCCCGTTAGGATATCAATATAATACTTTTAACTATAGAGTCTTTATAGTATGTTTCAATGTCTGTGGGGCCAGCTCCTTCTCATTGTTCTCTTGCAGGATTTTCCTGGCTTTTCTTGCTTATTATCTTTACAAAAGAATTTTACAATTAACTTGTTGACCTCGGGGGAAAAAATTCTGATGGTATTTTTATATGCATAGTGTTAAATTTGTAAGTTAACTTAGGGAGAACTGATTTTGTCAAATGCTTTTTTTGTGTCTGTGGAGGGGATCATGTTTTTATTCCTTAGCTCTATGAATATGAATAAATTTCCTAACATAAAACCAGTTTTGCAAATTGGAATAAAACACACTTGGTCATTTTATTATTATTATTGGTCATTTTATTATTATTTTTTTGCGGTACGTGGGCCTCTCACTGTTGTGGCCTTTCCCGTTGCGGAGCACAGGCTCCGGACGCGCAGGCTCAGCGGCCATGGCTCAGGGACCCAGCCGCTCCGCGGCATGTGGGATCTTCCCGGACCAGGGCAGGAACCCGTGTCCCCTGCATCGGCAGGCAGACTCTCAACCACTGCGCCACCAGGGAAGCCCTGGTCATAACTTTTAAAATGTGCTATTGGATTCCATTTCCTAACATTTCATCTAAGAGTTGTTACAGTGACATTTGTAAGTGAGAATGGTCTGCGGTATAGTCTTTGATAGGTTAAGAGCAATGGTTTACTTTCCTCATGACAAGAATTTTGAAATTTTCCTCCTTTTTAAATGGTCTGAAAAAGTTTAAGAGCCACTGGAATAATCTGAGTTTTACAAGTTTGGTAGAATTTCTCTATTAAATTACCTGAGTCAGGAGTTTTGTTGTGGAGGGAGCGCTTTAGTTTTTCTGTTTTCTTCTAAGGTAACTTGCCATTTAAGACTTGATGTTAGTCTGGTAAATTGTGGTTTTCTTAGAAATTACCCATTCTAAATAAGACTTCAAATTTATTTGCATAGGTATGTAAAATAGTCTCTTATGATACTTAAAATTTCCTCTGTCTCAATAATTATTCCCTATTTGTCATGTCTGATTTTGTGTATTTGTGCTTTCTTCCTTTCCCCATTGATTAATAGGTTAGCTACTGATTTGTTTATGATGATTTTTTTCAAATTTTAGACTTAAAAGTTCTACTGATTTTGTTTTCTAGCTTTAATTTCTAGAAATTAATTTCTCCTCTTATTTTATTCTTTCATTCATTTTTTTTTGAGTGGGAGGATTTCTTTTGTTGTTTCCTAAGATTTTAAAGTTATGTCTGATTTTTTGAATTTCATTTTTTAATGTATTAAATGCTATACATTTTTCTCTAACTCAAAGACATTGATATATTGGATTTTCATTATTTTACGAAATTTTGCAATTTAACTTGATCTAAGAATTATTCAATACTATATTCTTAAGCTTCCAAGTGACAGGCCTTTTAATTTTTATTTTATTATTCAAGTCTCATTTTATTACTTCCAGAAAGGTCATATTTTCCATGTTATTTCTACTCTCTCCAATTTGCAGGTTTATGGAAGTTTTCTTTGTAGCCTAAGATATGGCTAATTTTCTTGTATGTTTCTGTGAGCACTTACAAAAAGGTATATCCTCCATTATCAGAGTTCAGAGTTTATTATAGATCTAAAAGATCTAACTCACTGATCAGGTCATTTTGGTCTTCTCTTTCCTAAATTTTTGTCCACTTGATCTTTCTTACATTAAGATAGGTATGTTAAAGTCTCCTTTGATAGAGCAGTTCTCTTTATCTCTCCTAGCATGTCTTGTAATTTCTCTGATGAAAGCAGTTGCTGTGTTGTTTGGAATTTCCATAACTGTTACGTCTTCATTGTGAATTGCATCCTCTAGCAGTATGAAAGTATCCTCCTTTGTCTCTCTTTTGGTCTGAATTTTGCCTTATCAGATATCAAGAGTGTGACCTCTCATTTCTTTTAATTTGTATTTGTCCACATTTTTATCCCTTTATTTTTAACCTTTCTGAAAATCTCCCCTTCTCCCTTTCCCTCCATTCCTCCTTTCCCCCCTCCCTGAGAGAGTGAGAGCATATGAGTCTATTGTGCATGCAGTATAGTGTTGGATTTTGCTTCGCTAGATAATCCAAACCTTTTTCTTTTTATAAATGAGATAAATTAATTTATATTTGTTGATATATGATATTTATGTTTGGCCTCAGATTTGTCATATTTTTCATTGTGCACACACAGAGTCTATGTTATCTGCCTTATTTAATGTGTATATCTAAACTTTTAATACTTAGGAAGTTTTGTATTCTGATAGTTACATTTATGTCTACATTACATCTGTACCTTTATATAATACCCTTGGCACCTGAAAAAGGGGAGCACAGTCTGTTGGTCTCCTACTGTGAGCCATGCTGGAATTAGCTATTAGCCCATTTTCCTCTTTATCCTTCTTGTCCAGTGTCAGATTTTTTTTTTAACATCTTTATTGGAGTATAATTGCTTCACAATGTTGTGTTTCTGCTGTATAACAAAGTGAATCAGTATATGTATATATATATATCCCCATATTCCCTCCCTCTTGTGCCTCCCTCTCACCCTCCCTATCCCACCCCTCTAGGTGGTCACAAAGCACCGAGCTAGTGGGAAGCAGCTGCATAGCACAGGGAGATCAGCTTGGTGCTTTGTATCCTATGTCAGATTTGAAGTGATATCCCTTTTACTTCCAGCCAGTTTCTATAAGACAATCATGGTAATTATTCTACCCTTATCATTTCTCCACATTTTTTGATAGTTGTACTGTGTTATGTCATTCTCTCCCCTATGACTATTAGTTTTTTATTGTAGTAAAAATAAGCAACTTAAAATTTGCCATCTTAATTATTGATATTTTTAAGTATAAAGTTCACTAGTGTTAAGTATAGTCACATTGTTTTGCAGCAGGTCTCTAGAACTTTTTTATCTAGCAAAACTGAAACTCTGTGCCCATTAAACACTAATCCCCCACCCCCCGTCCCAGCAGCCACCTTTCTGCTTTCTCTTGGACTATTTTTGATACTTCATATGAGTAGAATCCTACAGGATTTGTCCTTTTGTGACTGGTTTCATTACTTAGTTTTATGGGTCGATATATTTATAATGCTCACCACTGGTCTCCATGTAGATGTCTTTCAGTTATTTTGGTTGTCTGAATCTCTTTTTCTTTTAGATTTCCTACGAATGGCTCATGGGAATAATGGGTTGTTTTGGCTGAATATAAGATCTTTGGTTGACATTTTCTTTTCTTGAGTATCTTAAATGTATTACTATATTGTGTTCTGGAATAAATTGCTGCTATAAAAAAGTACAATCTGATTTTATTTGCTTTATAAGGACTTAATGTTTTTGCGTGAATGACCAAAGGATTTTGTCTGTTTGTTTTCTTTAAAGTCCAAGCATTGCATTAGAATATGTCTTGATATTAGCCAATGTGGCTGATTTTCCCAGCTGTGTGATATGCCTTTTAATTTTGCAGTACAAAGTATTTAAAAAAAATTTTCATTAGAGTATAGTTGATTTACAATGTTGCATTAATTTCTGCTGTGCAGCAAAGTGTATCAGTTATACATACACATATATCCACTCTTTTTTAGATTCTTTTCCTATATAGGTCATTACAGAGTATTGAGAAGAGTTCCCTGTGCTATACAGTAGGTCCTTATTAGTTACCTATTTTATATATAGTAGTGTGTATATGTCAGTCCCAGTCTCCCAATTATTCCCTCCTCCACACCCCCTCCCTTTGCCCCCTGCTAAGCACAAGTTTGTTTTCTACATCTGATTCTATTTTGTAAGTTCATTTGTACCATTTTTTTAGATTCCACATATAAGTGATATCATATGATATTTGTCCTGTTCATTGCAGCACTATTCACAATAGCCAGGACATGGAAACAACCTAAATGTCCGTCGGCAGAGGAATGGATAAAGAAGATGTGGTATATACATATACAATGGAACATTACTTAGCCATAAAAAAGAACAAAATAATGCCATTTGCAGCAACGTGGATGGACCTAGAGATTGTCATAAAGTATTTTTTATTTCAGGAAAGTTTTCTTTAGAGTTTTTAATTATTCTGTTGTATTCCTTTGGGTTTTCTTCTTTAGGAACTCTTATTATACATGTGTTGGATCTTTTTTATCTATCATGTATATCTAATACTTTTTCTTGAGTCCTTTTTATCTCATCCTTCACTTTTTTCTCAGATTCAGTAAGTTTTATTCAAGATATACACTTTACTGGGGTATAATTGACATAACATTACATTAGTTTCAGGTGTACAAAATAATGATTTGATATTTGTATATATTACAAAATGATCACCATAATAAATCCATTCATCACCTTACATAGTTACAATTTTTTTTTCTTGTGATGAGAACTTTCAAGATCTGTTCTCCTAGCTAATTTCAAATATGCAATACGAAACTGTAGTCACTATGTTGTACATTACATCCCTATGACTCATTCATTTTGTAACGGAAATTTGTACTTTTTGACTCCCTTCAAACATTTTGCCCACCCCTACCCCCCCACCCCCGTTTCAGGCAACCACCAATCTGTTATCTATATCCATGAGCTCATTTTTGTTTTTAGATTCCACATATAAGTGAAATCATATGCTCTTTATCTTTTTCTGTCTGACTTTTTTCACTTAGCATAATGCCCTCAAGGTCCATCCATATTGTCAAAAATGGCAAGATTTAATTCTTTTTTTAAATGGCTGAATAACATTCCACTGTGTGTGTGTGTGTGTGTGTGTGTGTGTGTGTGTGTGTGTGTGTGTATGGCCCATTTTCTTCGTTCATCAGTTGGATGAAGCAACACTTAGGTTGCTTCAGTGTCTTGGCTATTGTGAATAATGCTGCAATGAACATGGAAGTAAAGATATTTCTTTGTGTTCCTGATTTCAGTTCCTTTGGATTTATACCCAGAAGTAGAATTGCTGGATCATATGGTAATTCTATTTTAATTTTTTGAGGAACCTCCATATCATTATCTGTAGTGGCTGCACCAATTTACATTCCTACCAACAGTGCACAGGCTTCTTTTTTCTCCAGGTCCTCACCAACACTTGTTATTTCTTGTCTTTTTGATGACCACCATTCTCACAGGTGTGAGGTGGTATCTCATTGTGGTTTTCATTTGTATTTCCCAGATGATTAGTGATGTTGAGCACGTTTTCATGTACCCATTGGTCATCTGTATGTCTTCTCTGGAAAAATGTCTATTCAGTTCCTCTGCTCATTTTTTAATCAAATCATTTGTCTTTTTGCTATTAAGTCATTGAGTTGCTCGTAAGTGATTGAATTCTTTATATATTTTGGATATTAAGCCATAATCAGATACATGATTTGCAAATTTTTCTCCCACACAGAAGGTTGCTCTTGCATTTTGCTGATGGTTTCCTTCACTGATTTTTAAAATTTTCAAGTGTTTCCTCCTTTAAATTCTCTATTTATCATAAGGCATTGTGTTTATTTGGTCTTGTGATTCTTCCAGTCTAAACTTCATTTCTAAAATGATTTTTTCCTTTTATTTCTAATTATTTTCATAGTTCTTTCACCTCTAAAAAATCTTGCTTCTATAATCATCTCATTTCTGAGTTTCTCTTATACTGATTTATGTTGTTCTTTCACAACTTCTATCTTTGTATTAATTTATTTAAGCTTATTTTAGAATATTATGGTCAGTTTTCATCTGTTTGTGGGCACTTCGTGGGCACTCCAGATCTTTCTGGAGTGCTTTCACTGTTCATAGGGAAAGTATTTTGCATCTTGTTCTGTTTTGTAGAAGTAACTTTGTATGAGATTTGATTGCAGTCTTTTTTTTTAACATCTTTATTAGAGTATAATTGCTTTACAATGGTGTGTTAGTTTCTGCTTTATAACAAAGCTATCAGTTACACATATACATATGTCCCCATATCTCTTCCCTCTTGCATCTCCCTCCCTCCAACCCTCCCTATCCCACCCAGTCTTCTCTTATTACTCGTTTTTATGAGAAATTTGTTTTTCTATACTTTGAAGAGGCAATGTGGGCCAAGGTAAGTTTTATCTTCATAGTTCTGGAGCTAGCTCATGAGTCTGTTGTGTTCAACTAGTCAAAAATATGGTCTCCTGTTGTCTTAGTCCATTAGGGCTGCTGTAACAAAATACCACAGATGGGGTAGCTTATAAACAGGGAATTTATTTTTTATAGTTTTGGAGGCTGGAAGTCCAAGATCAGGGTGCCAGCATAGTCACACTCTGGTGAAGGCCTCTTCCGGGTTGTAGACTGCCAGCTTCTCACTGAGTCCTCACATGGCAGAAGAAGGTGAGGGATTTCTCTGGAGCTTGTTTTATAAGGGTACTATGTAATCCCATTCATGAGGACTCTACCTTCATGACCTTATCTCCTTCAAAAAGGCCCACCTCCTAATATTATCACCTTAGGGGTTAGGATTTCAATATATGAATTTTAGGGGGACACAAACATTCAGACCATAGCACCTGTATTCTTCCCTTTAATTTCAACCTTTTTTTTTGTGGCCCTGTTGTGTCTGTTATGCTCAATTTGGTCTCTACTCTCAAGTGTTTCTCTTCAGTTTAGGGATTTATCTAGGAAAAGTATTTTGATTTGTTAGTTTTAAACATTTATAGGACCTAGAATCTAGACCATTCCAGTACTTCCATATCTTCCCACAGTTCCTTTGTATCCAAAAATTAGAGCCCCCAGTGTCCCCTCCAGTTTCTGTTGCTGTTCTAAGAGTGGCTATGGGAAATTTTCCAGGTAGTACTTGAGTTCTTTCTCAGAGCCATAATAAGTCCATTACCTTCCCTCTGCTTCTCCCATGAAATCTTTATTATTATTGAGTGAGTGAGTGAGTGTGTGTGTGTGTGTGTGTGTGTGTGTTCCTGCTTTCAAAGTCTGTATTCATGCTGAAGATCAAGATCAGGTGAGCTTTTGCTCTTCTGCTCCATGGGAGCCTTCTGTCCTCCCTCAGGACACCTGCATTACATATCACAGGTGTACAATATCAGTTCAGCTCCCTACCTGTCTCTGTCCCTAGAGTTGTGCCTGGCTGGTATGACTGGGTGCTTGGAGCCAGAAGCAAGAGCCCCTTGGGGGTTACCCCCTCCAATCCCCTTACTGGGTCAGTGAAAAAAAAAGTAAAAGTAGTGGTATTTCAGAGGTGGCCTACAAGGCTGCCCCATACCACCCCTTCATAGGGATGTGGTGGGGGGTGGGGGGGTACCTCCCACTTATACACCTCTTGAGTCTTCTCACTGTGCCAGACTAGAGTGAAGCTCAATGGGGACTCATTTCCCCACTGATTCTGCCAAACCTCTTTCCTTGACTGTGGTTTTGCTGGATAGTAGGTAGGGACAGTGGGAATCTCATTCATCCATTCATGCATGTCCCTAATTAGATGACAAAGCATTTGGCTACTTTAAGAGAGTCTTAGTTACTTCCACCATTTACCAGAGCTTCATTGAATTCCTTCACTTTGACATTCACACCACTAGGTAGAAATCACATTGCATCAACACCCAATATGGGTCTTCGTGAATCCATAAAGATTTTAGTACATTTTGTAGCTCCTGCTGATTTGTTCCAACCCACTTATATTTTGGGGTTCATTAATATGTTGCCACTAGATTTTGTTGTAGATAGATTTTGGGGTTTACTATCTTATTTGCTATTTCTGTTTTATGAGGAGTTTCAAGGAGATTCAAATACTACAGTGATGCTGTCTTTTCAGAATCCTCTGGCAGCAGTGATTCTCATGAAAACAGGGAATAACCCCAATATCCAGCAATAGGATACTGGTTAAACAAATTGTAGTATACCCATACAAATGAATAATATAGCTGTTAAAAAAAAAGAAAGGGGTCAATCTACATATAGACATGTAGCTTTCCAAAATATTTTGTTAAAAATTTTAAAAAGGAAATTTGTAAAACAGGAAGTAATATATGACCATGTATTACCATATTTTCTTAAAATATGTGCAAGGGGAAAAGCTAGAAAAATATGTAATATGTTAAGATTCCTTTTATGGTAGGTGGGTATTATACAGAGCTTTTATTTTCCCAAATTAAACATTTCATCAATGTTTGAATTTTATGTAATGCACATGTATAATTAACTTTCGTCATCAGAATACTTAATAACTCACACATACTTAATACTCATCTAAAATAGGTAATTTAGGAAATGGCCAAACTTAATAGCTTTTTTTCTGAAAATTTATTAGCATAGGAAATTTTAAAACAGAATAAATGGAACCAGATTTTATACTGAAAACTGATGTTTTCTACTAAGGACTACTACAACAATAATGTCATCTAAAAGCACTGAATTAGGTTCATCTAGAAGAAATATTTTAAACGGCAGTGTTTCCACTTATTTATTCTAGCAACTCATTGATAGGGTTTTAAAAAAAATATCAAATACTTTGAGCAAGATTTTAATAAAATCTCTGACATATTTGTCTTTTGAAGCATAGAAATAAATTCACAAAACAAGAACCAAAATAATCTGTTAGAACAAGGGTTGCCAAACTATGGCCAGGCCAAATCCAGCCCACTGCCCATTTTTCTGCAACCTGTAAACTGAGAATAATTTTTCCATTTTCAGTGATTGGAAGAAAGTCAATGGAAGAATATTTTGTGACATGTGAACATTATATGAAATTTATATTTAAGTGGCCATAAATAAAGTTTTATTGGAACACAGCCTTGATCTTTCATTTACATATTGTCTATGGCTGCTTTTGCACAATTGCAGAGTAAGAGTTGAATGGTTGTGACAGAAACTGTATGGCCCACAAATTCTAAAATATTTACCATCTGGAGCTTTACAGAAAATAATTTGGTAACCTTTGCTTAGAATACTTTATTAACCTAGAAAAGCTGGGTCCATTAGAATCATAGGTTTTAAATCACTCCTCTCCAATTTTATTTTGGTTTAAATAGAGTGATCAACAAAACAGTTCGTTTGATCCTCAATTAGTAGTTTTTCATTTTCATACATGACTGAGGTAAATTCTTGAGACCAAAAGGTGAAGTATTTGAAATAGCTTTCTTTCTCCTGAACTAAAATCTTACCTCACATCTGTCATCTAGGAGAAAAGGGATGACTAACATATCATTTTGTGTTGGGCCACATAATTAATGGACCAGTGCACACATTGATGGGTTTAGATGAAAAGTGACTGAAATTTGAACTGTTAGCTTTCCCTTTCTTGTTACTTCAAAACTAGTTTGGGCTTTAAACATCAACTTACAGGTGTTTATCTTTTCTTCTTGTCAGATAAATAGGCTTCCTGAGACGACATTCTGTGGTTTGGTCCACCTCAAAAAGAAAAACCCAAGATTCCTTCAACTGAATCACAGATAAAGACTAGACTACCTCATGCCCCTTAAGGGTGCCTCCATCCATTGACATAGCCTTCATATCCGTTCAGATATGAAAATTAGAAGTGTCACTATGGAATACTAAGTTACTGAGTAATTGCACAAAGGTTTTTACCTCAAATCTGAGCGCTGACTGGAATTCAATTTGGTAATTCATGGTACAAGTATTAAAACCTTTAATACTTATCTAGACATTTGAATTATTACCTTATTGAAATTTAGACCACAAAAGGTATTTTGTTGCAAGTAATGTTTTTGGTCAGATTAGACGGAGTGGATCATGAGAGATTTTCATTGACTATATTGTGCTTTTCTGTACAATTTGTATTTTTTTGATGAGTTCATAGGTTAGTTAAGATTAAGTTATCTAAAATTCAGGAAAGAATATTTAGAATATTATTAGTAAGAAGTCAGCAAACTATAATACTTGTTTTCATCCCTTATTTCAGTCCAAAACTGTGCAATTCTTAGAAAACTATGATGTGAATATATATTTGTTTCTGCATTTATTTTAATATTTTAATGTAAAACTAGGCATTTCTCATAAAATACATCATGCTTTAAAACACAGATTTTCCCAAAGTTTTTTGCAAAGACAGTAAAGGTCTCCAGTGAAACTTTTCATATTATTAGCAATTTTAATTCAGTACATATTGTTAACAGTGTTTTAAAATACTGGTTAAAAACTGCCAACAATTAATAAAATTATTTTTTTCGTCCTCAATCTGAAATAGTTGCTGAACTATAACAAAGTCTGAATTATCTGTGATTTTAAATATTCAATATACATATATGCATAGTGTTTTAAATATTCTTTGCATTGCTCTTCACTATTTGGGCTTTTTATTTAGTTTTTTCCCAGATGGATGCTTTTATGAGCCAAAACATAGGAGTACTTCCTGAATTTACCTTTAGGCATTAAGACAAAAGAAGTATTATAACCTGACTTGTTTAAAACATCACTTTGCTACTTTGAATGACAGTTTACAATTTACAAGTAGGGTGTGGCTAATAAAGTCACTGAAGCAGACATAAGCATAGGTTTTCCCTTATACACAGTTCTGGCCTGTCAGTCACAACTCCTAAATGCTTTGTTGCACAGGCATGCCAATAACTAAAACCACTTTTTGTCATTCTTGTACCCAAAGGCTTTTAAAAGGCGATGCAACCACATCAGTGTTTGAAAACCCGAGATTAAAGTGTAAGTCCTCAAGGAAAGACTTCTGTTCCATCTAAATGAGTAAAATTTCCTTGCAATTAAAATAACGTATTATAAGAATTATAAATATTATATTTTAACAAAATTGTTAAAACTTGGTACTAAAAGTACTTGTTCTGCCTTGCTTCCAAATTTTCTATAAAGTAACTTCTACACATCTAGAAAATGTTAATATGAATGACTTAAATATATATGTATATTATCTTTAGTGGTGTAATGAATATTCTATGCATATTAAGGTATAGTAAAAACAGAATAGCAAAAAAAAAAAAAAATTCTATGACTATGCTGACTATATCTCCTTCCCCTGCTGCCCCAAACATGGCATCCTTAGTAATTTTTTCTTTTTTATTTATTATGTATATTCTTTTTTTTTTTTTTTTTTTGCGGTACGCGGGCCTCTCACTGTTGTGGCCTCTCTCGTTGCGGAGCACAGGTTCTGGACGGGCAGGCTCAGCGTCCATGGATCACGGGCCTAGCCGCTCTGCAGCATGTGGGATCTTCCCGTACCGGGGCACAAACCCGTATCCCCTGCATCGGCAGGCGGACTCTCAACCACTGTGCCACCAGGGAAGCCCTATATTCTGTCTTTTGTGTGGCAATCTGGTACATAGTTTTAACTCAAGGGAATAGATTTTGATGGTAGAAGCATGTGTCTTAGTGCTTTCTAGTTTTAGAAAATTGGTTCCTATTACAGCAGATTTCAAAGCTGGACATGAGGCTGTTGGCAGTTTGTTACTTCTTGCATTCCTTTTATGATTAGAGCATCGGGTGAGAAAGTAACTTGAGAGTTGTAGGGAGCAGCAGAAGAATGGGTGAATCTGACTGAACATGTATAACTCTAAGCTAAATGTGAGGTAGTTGGTTATAACTATGACTCTGAAAGGTTCTAGGAAATTTTTAGCTAAAATTGATAGAATGAATGTGTCCTGAAAGAAAATGTTTTCTCTAGCTTCAAGGATGTCTCCTGATAACTGTTGTATATTGCTTGCCATTTTAGAAAGTTTCCCTGCCTTATTAGGTTTCTAAGTCTGAAGTCCTTCTTAACTAGTGATTGATGAGAGTTTGTACAGTTATCCAGTAGTGCAGAGAAAAAAAAGCAGGTGTGGAAGTAAAAATTATTATGCAGTGATATTCAGCAAATGAATGTAGTAAGTTATTATTTACTGGCCAGTGCTGCACCTACGTTTGAATTTTTCTTTTAGATACTGAGCCAGGTGTATTTGCAGATGATTTCTCCATCTCCTGGCCTATATCCCTTATCTTTAGGGACTTGTCTCTAAATAGCAGTCCCCAACCTTTTTGGCACCAGGGACTGGTTTCGTGGAAGACAGTTTTTGCGGGATGGTTTTGGGATGATACAAGTCCATCACATTTATTGTGCACTTTATTTCTATTATTATTACATTGTAATATATAATGAAATGGTTATACAACTCACCTTAATGCAGAATCAGTGGGAGCCGTGAGCTTGTTTTCACTTGCCACTCACTAATAGGGTTTTGATATGAGTCTGCAAGCAATTGATTTATTATGGTCTCCGTGCAGTCAAACATCTCTGCTAATGATAATCTGTATTTGCAGCTGCTCCCCAGCGCTAGCATCACCGCCTCAGTTCCACCTCAGATCATCAGGCATTAGGTTCTCATAAGGAGCGTGCAACCTAGATCCTTTGCATGCACAGTTCACAGTAGGGTTCGCATTCCTATGAGGATCTAATGCCACTGCTGATCTGACAGAGGCAGAGCTCAGGCAGTAATGCGAACAATGGGGAGTGGCTATAAATACAGATGAAGCTTTGCTCACTCGCCCGCCACTCACACCCTGCTGTGCGGCCCGATTCCTAACAGGCCACGGACCAGTACTTGTCCGTGGCCTAGGGGACCCTGCTCTAAAGGATGCTTGATTGGGTTAGGCATTGCTGTGTGTAGGTGTCCAACTGTTGTTTGCTCCTATTGTCTCAGTTAATTAAAACTGTGGAAAATTTATTAGAATTCAGGTGAAGCCTTATACTTTTTTTTAGAAGGTTCATTAAGCAGGGTAATGAGGTTAGAAAAATGGAAGATGAAATAACCTGTGAAACCCAGAAGAGTTTAAATATTTTTGATGGGGGGAGTTGTTGTCCTATTCTAGGTTGGATCCTTTCCCATAGTTGGATAGAGCATTGCTTAGGAGAGTCACCTCCAGGCTCTCAAAGATGCGTTCTTAGGGGTTGGTCAAGTGGCAGTACTCTTGCAGGCAGTTCAGCCTTACCTGGACAGAGACTCATATAAAGTTGAAAGCTAAGAATAAAAATCAAAATTTCATCCATATATATGATCACTGCTAATATAAAAGATCAATCTTTGGAATCTGGCTGAAGCATTGCATAGGCTTAAGGACATCACAAGTTACTTTTAGCTTAAGAGTATCTGGAAGACTTTTTCACTTACAATTCTACCCTGTAAGTCCAGATTCTTTAAGACTCAGACCATCAGAGCTGTAGGGTATTGGCACAACAGGAGTTTCCCCCTGCCCTTTTTTTTAAAGCAAGACATTGGATAAAATTGAAGATCTCATGTACCACGGCTGGAGATCAGGAATACGGGAAGAGCTGCTGGCTTGGATAATAACTATACATTCTTTGCCATGCTAAGCATCAAGTCTTTTACTTGCAGCTCTAGTGATCAGGTAACTCCTTTTGTCTCCTGGTCTGAGGAGGCCTCAGAGGAGGCAGGATACTTGGTCAGAATTCTAGGAGTGGATAGGGCAGATAGCACACATAAGTAGGTGGTTTTTAGACTATGCTTAAGGCCTTGCTTAGAGGCAAAGCTTGCAGCATTTGAGTCTGCAATACAACACTGATGTATCATCCTGCATTTATAGCTGTTAAATTTACAGTGATTTTATATACATGTATAAGCTACTTAATAATACTTCATTATGCCTTTCAGTGTAGAAATGTCACAAGGACTTATACTTTTTAAATTATAAACTACATTTATTATCTACATTAAAGTTATGACATTGCATTATCTAATTAAAATTATATATGTGTGATATATACATATTCATTATCTATGACTGATTTCAGCAAAGTAAAATTGATGTCATATATTTGTTTTAAAAGAGGAAAAGATCTAAAAATGTTAAGAACAGCTGATCTAACCTATAAAGCATAAGAAAAAATGGGGAAGTGGCTCCAGCAAACCAATTATCTATGTAGACAATATAAAATGGATATATTCTTTAATTCTTTTAGTCCCTCATTAAGCAAAAATGAGAAAGTGACTGTATCAGTACTGAATAAATATAAATATGTCTAAATGCAGTAACCTTAAATTTTAAATGAGAAAATTAGGAATTCCTATTTTAGGGAAACAACCCAGCTCCCATTGATAATGCTCATGAATACTATTCATAGCTGAATGTTAAGTCATCTTGACTAAATTGTGCAATGCATTTGCAACTATTCAGATAATTTCTGATAAATTAAAATCAGCAAAGATCTAGACTCTCCATTAACCTAATAAGTTTATCAGGGAACTTTTATTTTTAATACTTTGTTGTTAAATAAATTTATTTATTTTTGGCTGTGTTGGGTCTTCGTTGCTGCGCGCGGGCTTTCTCTAGTTGCGGCGAGCGGAGGCTACTCTTCTTTGTGGTGTGCAGGCTTCTCATTGTGGTGGCTTCTCTTGTTGCAGAGTACAGGCTGTAGGCATGCGGGCTTCAGGAGCTGTGGCACGTGGGCTCAGTAGCTGTGGCTCATGAGTTCTAGAGTGCAGGCTCAGTAGTTGTGGCACATGGGCTTAGTTGCTCCTTGCATGTGGGATCTTCCCAGACCAGGGCTCGAACCCATGTTCCCTGCACTGGCAGGCAGATTCTTAACCACTGCACCACCAGGGAAGCCCCTCAGGGAACATTCTACCACCCTCCTATGTATCTCTAGACAGCATATTGTCTAGTTTTGAAGATCTGAGTAGCACTCACAAACCTAGCTTTCTAAAGAAAAGACAGTAATGCTACAGTTACATGAAGGCTCCCTGGAAGAGGGAAGCTGAATAGTAATAGTTGAATTTCTGATTCCCTATGGAGTTTATAAGAGCCCCATTCTAGGGAAGTCAGTGGGCAACGTTTGAGTAAATTCTGCAAAACTCAAGACTTACTAGCTTCACATAGGATAATTTCGGGGAGGGATGGAGTATGTGCTGGGAAGCCCAAGATGTATCTTTGTAGATGTAACAGGTCTTTACCACTAGTCTGACTTCGAAATTTCTTTCCTGGAAGTTATGCCCTTACTGCCAGTGTTCTGGGAGCCAACTGGGGAAAGTAGACAAGGGATCTCAACATTTTCCCATTTAGTCGCACACCATCCTTTAATCCCCCTCTTTGTGACATGGTACTCACACTGGGGTCTTTCTCTTTTACCCTCTCCAGAGAATTTAACCTCCACTCCTCTGTGGACAAGGTCAGTCATGCGGTAGAATGGGGCTCAGACTGCTTCTTGAAGAGCTTTCCCCCACTGTCCTTTTTATCTCCCCCACACCCTGATTTCTTAGTGCCCTGTTACTACCATTTTTTTGTATTTTGAAGAGTATCCCTTATAATTCAAAAATTCTAGTGAGCAAATCATTTTTCTTCTGAAGTTTGAAGGCACTGCTCCACTGTTGTCTTACTTGCAATGCTGTTGTTGAAAAGTTCAAAGTCAGTCCAGTCCTTGGGTTTTGTATAATTTGGCGTGGTTCTCAGCCTTCCCCATGCTAGTTTCTTTCTTAGATTTGTCAGTTACTCACCCTTCCCTTCTATTCCTCCTAATTGAAGTTTTAGGAGACAGAAAAATTAGATGAGTATAGACTGCCATTTTCCAGGAGCTTTAAAAAAATTCTTTAAGTGAGTTCTTTTATAACACTGTCTTTCGTACCTTCTTACTGAAGAAAGGATTTTCAGAATTGCATTATTACAGATTAATCATTTAAAACCACTTAAAATACTTGCCTACCTGGATGTTGGAAGGGGTGGCACTGGATTGTGGAAATAGTAGTCCAGAGTCTTTGCAAGTCAGAGTTGCTACATTTTTCAATATGATATTATTAACAAATATTTTTAAGTAGAAAGATTAAGTCTAAAACTAGAAGATACAAAATTTTAAAGATGCCACAACTCAGAACACTTTTATATCCTCAAATATTTCAGTTTTGAACTGAGTCCTTTTGTATCTCTTTTGTAATATTTTGTGTTGTTTTAATAATATTGAAACTGATTTTTTCTTTTGGAAAACACATTCATTTCAAAATATATAAATAGTAAAAAAAAAAAAAAAGTATAGTGGAAATTCCTTTATTCTACCTTCTAGACTTTTATTAGTTAGCCAAACCTGAATGGCCTGTACTTGTCCAGGGAACTCCTACTAATGGGACCACAGTGGGGGTCTGTCAAATGATGACCAGAATTTCACCAAAACCTACAAATAAGAAACGTTTCTAATGGTTATATTGTATGCTTTGAAAGAAATAAGTTACAGGTTTTAAATATAATTTTCGTTTGAGAAGTTAAGCTGAAATGATCATTTTTTTATTAAAAAATTCTAGTCTATGGCAGGAATGGAAATGCAGATGTAGAGAATGGACATGTGGATGTGGGGGGGAAAGGGGAGGGTGGGATGAATTGGGAGATTAGGTTTGATTTAAATACACTACAATGTGTAAAACAGATAGCTAGTGGGAACCTGCTGTATAGCACAGGGAGCTCAGCTTGGTGCTCTGTGATGACCTAGATGGGTGGGATGGGAGGGGAGGGAGGTCCAAGAGGGAGGGGACATATGTATACATATGGCTGATTCACTTCATTGTTCAGCAGAAACTAACACAGCATTGTAATGCAACTATACATTTAATTAAAAAATGTATTTTTTAATGCAACTATACATTTAATTAAAAATGTATTTTAATTGGATACACATCCAATTAAAAAAATTATAGGTGTGCAGAAAAGGGAACCCTCTTGCACTGTTAGTGGGAATGTAAATTGATACAGCCACTATGGAGAACAGTATGGAGGTTCCTTAAAAAACTAAAAATAGAGCTACCGTTCAACCCAGCAATCCCACTACTGGGCATATATCCTGAGAAAACCATAATTCAAAAAGAGTCATGTACAACAATGTTCATTGCAGCTCTATTTACAATAGCCAGGACATGGAAGTAACCTAGGTGTCCACTGACAGATGAATGGATAAAGAAGATGTGGCACATATATACAATGGACTATAACTCAGCCATAAAAAGAAACGAAATTGAGTTATTTATAGTGAGGTGGATGGACCTAGAATCTGTCATACAGAGTGAAGTAAGTCAGAAAGAGAAAAATACCATATGCTAACACATATATATGGAATCTAAAAAAAAAAAAAAAAGGTTCTGAAGAACCTAGGGGCAGGACAGGAATAAAGACGCAGACGTAGATTATGGACTTGAGGACAGGGGGAGGGGGAAGGGTAAGCTGGGACGAAGTGAGAGAGTGGCATGGACATATATACACTACCAAATGTAAAACATAGCTAGTGGGAAGCAGCCGCATAGCACAGGGAGATCAGCTCAGTGCTTTGTGACCACCTAGAGGGGTGGGATAGGGAGGGTGGGAAGGAGACGCAAAAGGGAGGAGAGTCGGGGATATATGTATATGTATAGCTGATTCACTTTGTTATAAAGCAGAAACTAATGCACCATTGTAAAGCAATTATACTGCAATAACAATGTTAAAAAAAAATTCTACTCTATGATAATTATGCTATGATATTTTTCTCTATTAATATTATCAGGAAGGGTACCAATATATTGTCACCCCCCCACTTTGCTAGGTAGGAAACTAAGACATAACAATATTAATTTTTAAGAGATATGCTCATGTAATGAATTTAATAATGCTTAATGTATTATTATTGTATTATTAAGGGCAAGGTAAAAAAAAAAAAAATGCCTTCTTCCTGACCTCTCTCCCACTGCCTCCAAGCAATACCTCTGCCTGAGAAAGAGAAGTAACATGGGGAATACAGCATGAGAGATTAATATTTTCATATTTCATAGAGAAATCATTAGATATACTAATGGAGTGGGTGTTTACTTACACTGTGCCTCTGTGAGCTGTAATGCATATGGCTGAAACAGACGTATCTGCTACACATGCCCAAGATTACCTGTTTACTGTGCATTGTCACAGTACTTCTTGAGAGTGTTGCCTATGACACCTCTGGTATATTCTTCTTTTAGTGTGTATTAGAGCAAAGATAATCATTTGGCTGTTTCATCTTTTGTTAATCCCCAAACAAATGCAAAGTTAGAATTCCTATCAAAATAGATTCTAATACCATTGATTCAAAAAATAAAACAATTAAGATGTTAAATTAACATAATAGAACAAATAACAGTAACAAAAAGACTAAAATCAAAATCACTTTGCAAATAAATACACATAAATAAGATGCTTGTTAAAAATAATTATTTTCCATATTCTAGGCTCCACAAATTAGGTCAAGAAAAGAAATTACATATTCCAAAATTAACCTATAAAGGTGAAAAAAATTTTAAATACTATTAAAATGCTATATATTGGCCTGTCTTGCTGGCACAGTTAAAAAATGAGGGGGATTACTTATTTTTTTAATTATTATTATCATGTTTGGACCTTAACAACTGTGTATACGTTTTTTGTGTGAGAAATTGCTGGATCATATGGTTACGTGTATGATTAGCTTTTTAAGAAACTGCGAAATTATTTTCCAGAGTGCTAGTACCATTTTACATTTCCATGAGCAATGTATGAGAGATCAAGTTTATCTGTACCTTGGCTAGCATTTGGTATTATCGCAGGTTGTCTTTTTTCTTTTTTTAAAATTTTAGTTGTTCTAATAGATGTTCAGTAATAACTCCTTATGGTCTTAGTTTGTATTTCCCTAACACCTAGTGATGTTGAACATCTTTTCACCCACTTATTTGCCACCCTGTGTCCTCCTCAGTGAAATATCTCTTTGTGTCTTTTGCCAATTTTGTAATTGGATTGTTTGTATTTTTACTGTTGAGTTTTGAGATTTCTTTATATATTCTAGATATGAGTCCTTTGTCAGATATGTGGTTTGCAGATATTTTTTCCCAATCTATAGCTTGTCTTTTCAATTTCTTGAGATGGTTCTTCACAGAGCAAAAGCTTTTATATTTGAATAAATCCAATTTATCAGTATTTTCTTTTATACATTATGATTTTGGTGTCATATCTAAGAACCCTTCACCAAGCCCTAGGTCCCCCAACTTTTCTTTTGTCTTACCTTCTGGTGTGAAGTTTAGGTCAAGGAACTTTTTTTTTTTTTTCTTTGTCTATGGCTATCGAGTTGTTCCATCAACGTTTGTTGAAAAGGTGTCCTTACTCCAATGAATTGCTGTTCCACTCTTGTAAAAGGTCATTTGGTCATATTTGTGTGGGTCTATTTCTGGGCTTTCTCTTCTGTTCCATTGATCTGTGTCTATCCTTTCACCAATATAACAGTCTGGATTACTGTAGCTATGTAATAAGTCTTGAAAATGAGTAGACTGATACTTCCCTATCCATGATTTTCTTTTCAAAATTATTTTAGCATTTCTATATAAATTTTTTTTATTAAGGTATAGTTGATTTACAATATTGTGTTAGTTTCATGTGTACAGCATAGTGATTCAGTTATTTTTTTCAGATCATATTCCATTATAGGTTATTATAAGATATTGAATATAGTTCCCTGTAATATACCATAAATTCTTGTTGTTTATATATTTTATATGTAGGAGTTTGTATATGTTAATCCTATACTCCTAATTTATCTCTTCCCCCAAAATTTCCCCTTTGGTGATCATAAATTTGTTTTCTATGTCTGTAAGTCTGTTTTAGTTTTGTACACAGATTCATTTCTGTTATTTTTTAGATTCCATATATAAGTGATACCATATAATATTTGTATTTCTCTGTCTGACTTACTTCACTAAGTACAATATTTTCTAGGTCCATCCATGTTGCTGTAATGGCAAGATTTGCAAATCTTTTTATGGCTGAGTAATATTCCCTTGTGTGTGTGTATATATATATATATATATATATATATATATATATATATATATATATATATATCACATCTTCTTAGCTAGTCATCTGTTGATGGACACTTGGGTTGTTTCCATGTGTTCGCTGTTATAAATAGTGCTGCTGTGAACATTGGGGTGCATGTATCTTTTCAAATTAGAATTTTTGTTTTTTTCTAGCTATATACTCAGGAGTAGAATTGCCGGATCTATTTTTAGTTTTTAAAGGAACTTCCATATTGTTCTTCTTAGTGGTTGCACCAAATTACATTCCCACTAACAGTGTATGAAGGTTCCCTTTTCTCCACATCCTCTCTAGCATTTATTTGTAGACTTTTTGATGATATACATTCTAACTGCTGTGAGGTGATAACCTCATTGTGGTTTTCACTTGCATTTCTCTATTAATTAGTGATGTTGAGCACTTTTTTCATGAGCCTTTTAACCATCTGTATGTCTTTGGAAAAACATCTGTTTAGGTCTTTTGGCCATTTTTTGATTTGGTTGTTTTTTTGATATTGAGTTGTATGAGCTGATTGTATACTTTGGATATTAACCGTCTGTCGGTGACATTGTTTGCAAATATTTTCTCCCAGTTGGTAGGTTGTCTTTTCGTTTTGTTGATGGTTGCCTTTGCTGTGCAAAAGCTTTTAAGTTTGATTAGATCCCATTTGTTTATTTTTGCTTTTATTTCTTTTTCTTGGGAGACTGATGTAAAAAAATTGTATGATTTATGTCAAAGAATATTTTGCCTTTGTTCTCATCGAGGAGTTTTATGGTGTCATGTCTTACATTTAGGTTTTATATTTAGCCATTTTGAGTTTATTTTTGTATATGGTGTGAGGGAATGTTCTAATTTCATTGACTTATATGTAGCTGTCCAGCTTTCCTAACACTTGTTGAAGAGAATGTTTTTTCTCCCTTGTATATTCTTGCCTCCTTTGTTGTAGATTATTTGACCATAGGTGTGTGGTTTTATTTTGGGGCTTTCTATTCTGTTCCATTGATCCAAATATCCGTTTTTGTCCCAGTACCACACTGTTCTGATTACTGTAGCTTTGTAGTATAGTCTAAAGTCTAAGAGGGTTATGCCTCCAGCTTTTTTCCCCGCAGGATTGCTTTGGCAATTCTGGGTCTTGGGTGCTTTCATATAAATTTTAGGATTACTTGTTCTAGTTCTGTGAATAATGTCATAGGTATTTTGACAGGGATTGATTAAATCTGTAGATTGCTTTGAATAGTATGGACTTTTAAACAATATTAATTCTTGCAATTCAAGAATGTGTATTTGGATGTAGCGTCCTGTAGATATAAAGTCCAACTGCTCTATTGTTTCATTTAGGACCTCTGACTTTCTGCCTTACTGATTATCTGCCTGGATGATCAGTCCATTGATGTCAGTGGGATGTTAAAGTCTCCTACTAATACTGGAGCCTTGTCAATTTCTCCCTTTATGTATGTTACTATTAGCTTTATGTATTTAGGTGCTCCTATACTGGATGCGTCTATGTTAATGAGTGTAGTATCTTCACTTTGTATTGGTTCTTTTATCATTCTATAGTATCCTTTTTTATCTTTCTCTATGGCCTTTTTTTTGGTGTGTATTTCCTTTGATTTATTTGTGGCTGCACTGGGTCTTTGTTGCTGTGTGAGAGCTTTCTCTAGTTGCGGCGAGCAGGGGTTACTCTTCATTGCGATGCATGGGCTTCTCACTGTGGTGGCTTATCTTGTGGAGCACGGGCTCTAGGCATGCGGGCTTCAGTAGTTGTGGCTCGTGGGCTCTAGAGCATAGGCTCAGTAGTTGTGGCGCATGGGCTTAGTTGCTCTGCGGCATGTGGATCTTCCCGGACCAGGGCTCGAACCCGTGTCCCCTGCATTGGCAGGCAGATTCTTAATCACTGCGCCACCAGGGAAGTCCCATGGCCTTTGTTTTTTATTTGTGGTTACCATGGAGTTCAAGTATACTGACCCACAACACTATCTACTTTCTTTAAACTGACAAGTCATTCAAGTTCAAACACATTTTTAAAAGGGCTACATTTTTATACTCCCCTCCCCCAAATTTTGTGATTTTGATGTCCTATTTTACATCTTTGTGCTTATCCTTTTACTTTATTGTAGTTATAATCACTTTTACAATTTTTCGGATTGTTTTTTAATCTACATACTGGCTTACTTAAGTGATCTTCAATTCTTTTCTATATTTGTCTTTCCTATTGTGATTTTCCCTTTCCTATAGATTCTTGCTTCTTTTCTATTTAGAGAACATCTTTCAATATTTCTTTTAGGATAGGTTTAGTATTGCTATATTCCTTTAGTTTTTGCTTGTCTGAGAAATTCTTATCTCTCCTTTTATTCTAAATGATAATCTTGCTGGGTAGAGAGCATCTTACTTTGCAGGTTTTTCCCTTTCAGGACTTTGAATATATCATACTACTCCCTTTTAACCTGTAATGTTTCTGCAGAGAAATCTGCTGATAGACTTATGAGGGTTCCCTTATAACTGTTTTTCTCTTGCTGCCTTTAGAATCCTGTCTTTAACTTTTGCCATTTTAATTATATGTCTTGCTGTGGGTCTGTTTGGGTTAATCTTGTTTGGGTCCCTCCATGCTTCCTGTACCTTGATACCTGTTTCCTTCTTTAGGTTTGGGAAGTTTTCAGCCATAATTTCTTCAAATACATTTTCAGTCCTCTTCTCTCTCTCTTCTTCTGGAGCCCCTATGGGTAACTTGGAACATTCTATATAATCTCATACATCTTGTATGTTGTTTTCAATTTTTTTTCTTTTGTTTTTCTGTCTTCTGTTCTGATCGGTTGCATTATTCTATCTTCCATATCACCTAATTGTTCTGTTTCACTTAGTTGGCTCTTCATTGTTTCTGTATTGGTTTTTATCATGGCAATTGAATTGTGTATTTTTGATTGGTCACATTTATAGTTTCTAGTTCCTTGCTATAGTGATCTGTGTTTCTATCAATAAACTTTCTTAATTCTTTTAACATTTTTATTACCACCTTTTTGAACTAAGGGTCTGGACTGGTGATCATTCTTCTTTCAGGGGATTACTTTTGTGTTTTTAATAGGGAGTAGTTCCTTTGCCTTTTCATTTAATTAACTTTCTCTGTCTCCATGATTTAGGAGAAACAGTTACCTATTGTGATTTTGAAGGGTGTTTTTATCCGGGAGAATCTCTGTGTAGACTGTGTGTGTCCAATGTTTTTGGTGTGAGTGCTACTTATGGTATGGATGCCAGCCACATCTTTCCTCAGGGTATGCTGACAGTTATCCCCTTCACAGGAGTTATGGTTATGCAGGGTGTGAGGCAAGGCTTCATCTCTGCTCTGTGGCTATTGCTGCCCTGTCAGGGGTGGGGGTCTTCTCCCCATTTGTTGGAGTAGGAGCCCTGAGGGTAGGGTTTGATCAGGCTCCGTTGCCCTTCAGTGCATGCCCTGCTCCAAAGGAGGTGAATGCTGAAGGAACTGAGGCCTGTGTGGTCACAGAGGACCTAAGTGCCGCCTGTGTAGGTGTCTGGGGTTCCACTCAGAAGCAGCCCAAGGTTGTGTCCCTTTCTCTGTTGTTTTGTCCCAGATATAGAGCAAGGCTGTGATGTGGAGTAGGTTGGGGCTGGGATTTGGAGCAATGTGGCTGCAGGAATAAAAGTGGCTGTGCTGTTTACTGCCTGAGATCTGGGCTGCCTCTGTGTCAGTCTTTTCCCAGGACCTGTCTGCCCCAAATCTAGCACTAAGCTGTGTTGTGGAGTCGGAAGAAGGGGGCACTCTTGCTGGGAGACAAACCAGTGGGTAGTCTTAAGTGTGTTGACATTAGCTGCCACCACCCCACTTGGACCACACCCTAGACCCTCCAGGCTATCTTTGCATAGCTAGATTGAGTTCCCTCCCAGGGCCTATCTGCCAGAGATTCAGCACTTTGCCGCGGTGTGCTCTTGGGTCGCTATCCTGTGAGCACACTGACAACGTCCACTGCTGCCCTGCCCCACCGAGGTCATACCCCAGGACCCCTGTCTCTCCATATCTAGAGTGAATCTTTTCCCAAGGCTTCATTGGCCCAAATCTTACAGCAGGCTGTGGTGTGGAGTGAGTGGGGCTAGGGTGTATGCCCCTTTGGATTGGGAAGTGTGGTGAGGCTGCAGCTGCCAGTGCATGGCTTTCTCCACCCTGATTGTTGGCAAGTGAGCATGTGCTCACTTCTTGCAAGTAAAGGCTAGGCTTTTCTATCCCTTCTGTCTGGCCCAGTGGTTTTTCCCAGCAGGCAAGGGGCTTTGTCTTCTCTGCGCAGGACCCCAGGACTGGGATGCCCAGATTATGGCTCGACCTGCTCACTCCCCAGGGTGTGGGTCTACCCGTGCAGACCTCTTCCTTAGATCCCTCCCAGGGGCACAGATCCCAACCCAGTGATTTTTTTATCCCCATCCTACCAGTTACATGGACATCTTTCATGCTGCTTTGGTTGTATAGGAGTTCTGCAAGTTTCTAGTTAGTATTCCATGAGTATTGTTCCACATGTAGATGTATTTTCAATGTTTTAAGGTGTGTGTGGGGGTAAGTGAGCACCACATACTCCTACTCCACCATCTTGATTCCACTGCTCCATACAAATTTTTGAATGATCTTGTCTGTATCTACCATTAATCTTCCTGAGATTTTGATAGAAATTGGTTTAAATCTATATAACAATTTGGGGAGAACTGACATCTTTTTTTGGCTGAGTTTTCCAATTCGTGAAGATGGTATGTTTCTACATTGATGTAAATTTTTGATTTTTTTCATCAGTGTTTTGTAGTTTTCAGCAGAAAAGTCTTGCATTTGTTTGTCAGATATACACCTAAGTATTTTATCGTTCTGAGCAGTTGTATATAGTACTGTATTTTAAATCTTGGTGTCTATGTGTTCATTGTCAGTCTATGGAAAAACAGCTGATTTATTTTTCAGCTTGCTGCAACCTTGCTGAACTCATTTCTATAGTTCTAAAAGGTTTTACTGTTTTTAGATTCCTTGACATTTTCTATATAGACCATCATGTCATCAGCAGATAGAGACAGTTTTATTTCTTCCTTTTCAGTCTGTATGCTTTTTATTTCCACTTCTTGCCTTACTGCACTGGCTAGAACTTCAAGAACTTTGCTGAGTCACAACGGTATGAGTGGATATCTTTGCCATGTTCCCAACTTAGGGAAAAAACATTCAGTCTTTATCATTAATTATGATGCTTACTGTAGGTCTTACATAGATGCTCCTTATCAAGTTGGAGAAGTTCCTCTCTTTTTCTGAGAGATTTTTTTTTTTTTAATCATGATTTGGGTGTTGAATTTTCTCAGGTGCTTTCTCTGCAGTGATTGATATGATCATGTGATTTGGCTTCTTTAGTCTGTTCGTAGAGTAGATTATATTCAAATACTGAACCAGTCATTCATGCCTGGGGTACCCCACTTGATAATATATTTTTATATATTGCTGAATTTTGTTAGTTAATATTTTGTTAAGAATTTTTTTGTCTCCATGAAGAGTATTGATTTATTTTGTTTTGTTTTTTTTTGGCCACTCAGCACAGCATATGGGATCTTAGTTCCCCAACTAGGGATCAAATCCACACCCCCTGCAGTGGAAGCACAGTCTTAACCACTGGACTGCCAGTGAAATCCCTGTTCTTTTCTTTTTTGTATTCTGTTTGCCTGGCTTTGGTATCAGGGTAATTCTGGCTTCATAAAGTGAGTTGGAAAGTGTTCTTTTCTCTACTTTTTTCTTAGAGATTGTGTAGAATTGGTGTTCATTCTTCTTTTAAGTTTGGTAGACTTCTCCAGCATAACCATCTAGGCCTGGAGTTTTTTTTTCCTGAAGTTTTCAAATTATGAATTTGATTTCTTTAATATCATAAGACCATTCAGATTATCCATTTCATACTGGTAGTTCGTAGTTAGATATAGAGAATTATTTGTGGTATTCCTTTATTATCCTTTTGATGTCTGCAGAGTAGGAAGAGACCATTTTCTTCCCAATAGTGATAGTACAGAAAGTCTTTTTCTCTCTCCCTCTCTCTTTTTTTGG
The DNA here is from genome assembly GCF_011762595.2 of Tursiops truncatus. Lineage (NCBI taxonomy): Eukaryota > Metazoa > Chordata > Mammalia > Artiodactyla > Delphinidae > Tursiops > Tursiops truncatus. Next base: position 36,190,497 of record NC_047047.1, on the reverse strand, counting down.
TCAGCCTTGCTAGAAGTTTTTTTTTATTGATCTCTTCAAAGAACCAGCCTTGTGTTTCTCTTGTTTTTCTGTTTTCAATTGTATTGAGTTATGCTCTTCTTATTACATCTTTCTTTCAGCTTACGTTGGTTTTTTTTTTTTTTCTCTCTTCCTTTTCTAGTTTCTTGAGGTGACAACTTAGAGTAATGATTTAAACTTTTAATCTAATAGAAGCCTATGCCTTTTGGCATTTGTGTCCCACAAAGTTTCAATATTTCATATTTCATTTTTATTCAGTTCAATTTATTTTTAAATTTCCTTTGAGCCTTCGTCTTTTTTGACTCATGGATTATTTAGAAGGGTACTTTTTAGCTTCCAAGTCTTTGGAGATTTTCCTGTTATATTTAGATTATTTTTCTATATTATTGGTATCCACTTTGACTTCATAAAATCCAGAGAACACACACTCTGTGGTTTCAGTTCTTTTAAATTTGTTGAGATTTGTTTTTTGCTCAGGATATGGTCTCTCTTGGTGTATATTTCACAAGCAATGGAGAAGTAAATACATTCTGGAGTTGTTGGGTAGTTGATGGTGATGTTGAGTTTTCTGTCCTTGCAGAATTTCTGTCTAGTTGTTCTGCTGTTGTTGAGAGAGAGGTGTTGATGTCTCTAACAACCATGGGCTTGTCTAATTCTTTCAGTTCTGTCTTTATTTATTTAGCTTCATATATTTGGTAGCTCTTTTGTTTAGTGCATACACAGTTAGGCTTAGTATGTCGTCTTTTTGGGTTGCTCTTTTATTTTTTTTATTTTTTATTTTTTTGGGTTGCTCTTTTATGATTATATAATATCCCTCTGTGTCCATGGTAATTTTGTTCTCTTTGAAGTCTACTTTATCTGACATTAGTAGAACCAGTCCTGATTTCTTCTGATTAATGTTTAGATAGTATATATTTTTTCTATCCTTTTACACACAGCCTACCTGTACCATTATATCTGAAATGAGTTTCCAGTAAACAGTATATATACTGGGTCATTTCTTTTTAATATTCTGCAAATCTCAGCTATTAAAAATTTTTTATTTATTAGTGTATAGTTGATTTACAATGTTGTGTCAGTTTCTGCTGTACAGCAGAGTATATCAGTTATGCATATACATATATCCACTGTTTTTTAGATTCTTTTCCCATACAGGTCATTACAGAGTACTGAGAAGAGTTCCCTGTGCTACACAGTAGGTTCTTATTAGTTATCTATTTTATATATAGTAGTGCGTATTTCTCAATCCCAGTCTCCCAATTTATCCCCCAGCCAAATCTCTGTTTCTAAATTGATGTATTTAGACCACTGACATTTAATTATTGCCATGTTAGGGCTTGCTTACGTATGTAATTTCATATTTTGTTTTCTCTTTGTTCTCTCTTTTTAAAATGATACATAATTGACATGACATTGTACTAGTTTAGGTGTACACATGATTTTATTATGATATGTATCACAAATATATAAAGATTAAAAGTTTAGTTAACATCCACTACCATACACAGTTAAAATTATTTTTCTTGTGATGAGAACTTTCATATTTACTCGTGTCAACTTCTCAATATACAATACAGTACTGTTAAGTGTAGTCACCATGATGTACATTACATCTCCAGGACTTATTTATCTTACAACTGGAGCTTTGTACCTTTCAACAACACTCATTTCATCTAGCCCTGCCTCTGGTAACTACCAATCTGTTCTCTGTATCTATAGGTTTTTCTTAGTCTCCACACATATGTGAGATCATACAGTATTTGTATGTCTCTGATTTATTTCACTTAGCATAATGCTCTCAAAATTCATTGTCACAAATGGCAAGATTTCCATCGTTTTTATGGCTTAATAGTATTACATGTCTGTGTGCACACATGTATACATACTACGTCTTGGCTATTGTAAATAATGCTACAGTGAACATGAGCACGCAGATACCGTTTTGAGTGTCTTTGTTTCCTTCAGATAAATGACCTGGAAGTGGAATTACTTGATCATATGATAGTTCCATTTTTTATTTTTTGAGGAATCTCCATACTGTTTGTTTTCCATAGTGGCTGCACCAATTTATACTCACACCAAAGGTTCATAAGGTCCCTTTCCTGATATCCTCACCAACACATGTTATTTCTGGTCTTTTTGAGAATAGTCATTCTCACAGGTGTGAAGTGCTGTCTCATTGTTGTTTTCATTTGCATTTTTCCCTGATTATTAGTGATGTTGAGCATCTTTTCATGCACCTTTTGGCCATTCGTATGTATTCTTTGGAAAAATGTCTATTCAGATCCTGTGCTCATCTTTAATTGGATTGTTTAATTTTTTTCTATTTAGTTGTATGAGTTCTTTATATATTTTGGATATTCACCCCTTATCAGAAATATGATTTGCAAATATTTTCTCTCATTCTGTAGGCTGCATTTTTATTTTGTTGGTGGTTACAGTTCGTTTGATGTAGTCCCACTTATTTGTGTTTGCTTTTCGTGTCAAATCCAAAATACCATTGCCAAAAATGATGTCAAGGAGCTTACCTATGTTTTCTTCTAGGAGCTTTATGGCTTTATTCAAGTATTTAACCCATTTTGAGCTAATTTTTTTGTATGCTATAAGATAGTGGTTCTGTAATTCTTTTGCATGTGGCTGTACAGTTGTACAGTCCTAATACCACATATTAAAGAGACTGTCCTTTCCTCGTTGAGTATTCTTGGCTCCGTTGTTGTAAATTAGTTGACCATATTTGCATGGATTAATTTCTGGGCTCTCTATTCTGTTTCATTGGTCTCTGTGTTTGTTTGTTTTAATGCCTGTACCACTCTGTTTTGATTACCACAGTAACAAGGAAGTGTGGTGTTCCAGCTTTGCTCTTCTTCCCCAAGACTGCTTCTATATTAGGGGGTCTTTTGTATTTCCATACAAATTTTAGGATTGTTTGTTTGATTTCTGTGAAAAATGCCACTGGAATTTTGATAGGGATTGCATTGAATATGTAGATTGCTTTTGGTAGTATGGAAATTTTAACAATATTAATTCTTCCAATCCATGAACATGATTTATCTTTTACTTATTGTGTGTCTTCAATTTCTTTTCAATCTTGTATAGTTTTCAGTGTTCAGGTTATTTACCTCTTTGGTTAAATTTATTCCTAGGTATTTTATTTGCTTTGATGCAATTGAAAATAGGATATTTTTCTTAATTAATTTAATTTTTCTTTCTGATTGATAGATCAATATTTATTAGTTTATAAAAATGCAACAGATTTTTGAAAACTGATTTTGTATCCTGAAAGTCTACTGAATTTATTAATTCTAATGGTTTTGTTGGCGGGGAGTCCTTAGGGTTTCCTATATAATATGTCATCTGCAAGTAGGGACAGTTTTCCCTTCTTCCTTTTCAATTTGAATGTCTTTCTTTTTCTTCCTTAATTGCTCTTGTTAGAAGTGCTAATACTATTTTGATTCAAAGTGGCAAGGGTGGGCATCCTTGTCTTCTGCCTCATTTTAGAGGAAAAGCTTTCAGCTTTCCACTGTGGAGTATTATATAAGCTGTGGGCTTGTCATATATGGAATCAATAGCAGAATAAATGAGGGAGAAAGAAAAATGAATAAGTGAGCTGGAAGACAGAGTGGGGGAAATCAGTACCACAGAACAGAATAAAGAAAAAGGAATGAAAAGAAATGAGGACAGCCTCAATGACCTCTGGGACAACATTAAACACACCAATATTTTCATTATGGGGTGGCAGAAGGAGAAGAGAGTGAGAAAGGGCCTGAGAAAATATTTGAAGAGATTATAGTCGAAAATTTCCCTAACATGAGAAAGGAAGCACACAGGTCTCATACAAGGTAAACCCAAGGAGGAACATGCTAAGACACATATTAATCAAACCGAGAAAAGTTAAAAAGACAAAGAGAAAATATTAAAAGCAACAAGACAAAAGCAACAAATGACATACAAGGGAATCCCCATAAAGATATCAGCTGATATTTTTTAGCAGAAACTCTGCAGGCCAGAAGACAGTGGCAGGATATAATTTAAACTGATGAAAGGAGAACACCTACAACCAAGAATACCTAGCAAGGCTGTTGTTCAGACCTGATGGAGAAATCAAAAGCTTTACAGACAAGCAAAAGCTAAAGAATTCAGCACCACCAAACCAGCTTTACAACAAATGCTAAAGGAAATTCTCTAGGTGGAAAAGAAAAGATCACAATTAGAAAAAAGAAAATTATGAATGGAAAAATGCACAGGTAAAGGCAAACATAAAGGCAGGAAATCATACACACAAAAATATGACATCAAACCCAGGAGTCGTGGGAAGAGGAGAATATAAATGCAGGATATTGGAAATGCATTTGAAATTAAGAGACCGGCAACTTAAAACAATCTTGTATATATACAGACTGCTATATCAAAACTTCAAGAGAACAGCCCACCAAACATCTACAACAGATACAGACACAAAAAAGAAAAAGCAATCCAGACACAAAAAAGAAAAAGTAATCCAAACATAACACTAAAAATAATCTTCAAGTCACAAGTGAAGTGAATGAAAGAGGAAGGGAAGATAAAAGACCTATAAAAACAAATCCAAAACAATTAACAAAATGGTAATAAGAGCATACATATGGATAAATACCTTAAATGTAAATGGATTAAATGCTCCAACCAAAAGATACAGACTGGCTGAATGGATACAAAAACAAGACCCGTATATATGCTGTCTAAAAGAGACCCACTTCAGATCTAGAGACACATACAGACAGAAGGTAAAGGGAATGGAAGAAGCTATTTCATGCAAATGGAAATCAGAAGAAATCAGGAGTAGCAATACTCTTATCAGACAAACTAGACTTTAAAGACTGTTACAAGAGACAAAGGACACTACATAACGATCAAAAGATCAATCCAAGAAGAAAATATAACAATTGTAAATAATATGCAGCAAACATAGGAGCACCTAAGTATATAAGGCAAAATGCTAACAGCCGTGAAAGGAGAAATCAACAGTAACACAATAACAGTGGGGGAACTTTAACACCCCACTTTCTTCAGTGGACGGATCATCCAGACAGAAAATCAATAAGGAAACACAGGTCTTAAATGACACATTAGACCAGATGGACTTGATATTTAATACCCCATGGTAAAGTGGGATTTATCCCAGGGATGCAGGGAGTTTTCAGTATCCGCAAATCAATCAGTGTGATACACCACATTAACAAACTGAGGAATAAAAACTATATGATCATCACAATAGATGCAGAAAAAACTTTTGACAAGACTCAATATGCATGTATGATAAAACTCTACAGAAAGTGGGTATAGAGGGAACCAACCTCAACACAATAAAGGCCATATACCACAGCCCACAGTAACATCATTCTCAACAGTGAAAAAGTGAAAGGATTTCCTCTAAGATCAGGAACAAGACAAGGATGTCCACCCTTGCCACTTACTCAACAGAGTTTAGAAAGCCCTAGCCACAGCAATCAGAGAAGAAAAAGAAATAAAAGGACCCAAATTGGAAAAGAAGAAGTAAAACTGTCGCTCTTTGCAGATGACATGATACTATATAAAGAAAATCCTCAAGATGATATGAGAAAACTACTAGCGCTCATCAATGAATCTGGTAAAGTTGCAGGATACAAACTTAATACACAGAAATCTGTTGCACTTCTAGACACGAACGACTAAAGATCAGAAATAGAAATTAAAGAAACAATCCCATTTACCATCACATAAAAAGAATAAAATACCTAGGAATAAACCTACCTAAAGAGACAAAAGACTTGTACTCTGAAAACTATAAGATACTGATAAAAAAATTCAAAGTTGATACAAACAGATGGAGAGATATACCATGTTCTTCGATTGGAAGACTCAATATTGTCAATATGACTATACTACCAAAGACAATCTACAGATACAATGCAATCCCTATCAATTACGAATGGCATTTTTCACAGGACTAGAAAAAAATCTTAAAATTTGTATGGATCCACAAAAGACCAAACAGCCAAAGCAATCTTGAGAAAGAAAGAGCTGCAGGAATCAGGCTCCTTGACATCAGACTATACTACAAAGCTACAGGCATCAAAACAGTATGGTACTGGCACTAAACCAAAAATATAGATTGACTGAACAGGATAGAAAGCCCAGAGATAAACCCATGAACCTATGGTCAATTAATTTATGACAAAGGAGGCAAGACTACACAAAGGAGGAAAGACAGGCTCTTCAATAAATGGTGCTAGGAAAATTGGACAGCTACACGTAAAAGAATGAAATTAGAACATTCTCTGTAACCATACACAAAAATAAACTCAAAATGGTCAAAGACCTAAATGTAAGGCCGGACACTCTAAAACTCTTAGAGGAAAACGTAGGCAGAACACTCTTTGACATAAATTGCAGCAACATGTTTTTGAATCCACCTCCTAGAGCAATGAAAATAAAAACAAAAATAAACAAATGGGATCTAATTAAGCTTAAAAGCTTTTGCACAGCAAAGGAATCCATCAACAAAATGGAAAGACAACCCACAGAATGGGAGAAAATATTTGCAAATGATGTGACCAAAAAGGCATTAGTCTCCAAAATTTACAAATAGCTCATGTGGCTCAATATAAAAAAAACAAAGAACCCAATCAAAAATGGGCCAATGACCTAAAAAAAACATTTATCCAAGGAAGAAAGATGGCCAAGAGGCACATGAAAAGATACACAACATTGCTAATTATTAGAGAATTGCACATCAAAATTACAATGAGGGAATTCCCTAGTGGTCCAGTGACTAGGACTCCATGTTTTTAGTGCTGAGGGCCCAGGTTCAACCCTGGTTAGGGAACTAAGATCCTGCAATTCGTGTGGCATGGCCAGAAAAATAAAAGCTACAATGAGATTACTACCTCACACAAGTCAGAATGGACATAATCAAAAAATCAACAAACAATAAATGCTGGAGAGGGTGTGGACAAAAGCAAACCCTGCTGTGCTCTTGGTGGGAATGTAAACTGGTACAGCCACAATGGAGAACAGTATGGAGGGTCCTTAAAAAGTAAAAATAGAGCTGCCATATGACCCTGCAATCCTACTCCTGGGCATATATCCAGAGAAAACAATAATTCTAAAAGATACATGCACCCCAATGTTTATTGTAGCAATATTTAGAGCCAGGACATGGAAGCAACCTAAATGTCCATTGATAGATGAATGGAAAAAGAAGATGTGGTATATATATAAAATGGAATATTATGCACCCATAAAAAGAACAAAATAATGCCATTTGCAGCAACATGGATGGACCTAGACATGATCATACTGAGTGAAGTAAGTCAGAAAGAGAAAGGCAAATATCATATGATATCGCTTATATGCGGAATCTTAAAAAAAGATACAAATGAACTTACCAACAAAAGAGAAACAGACTCACAGACTTAGAGAACAAACTTACGGTTACTGGGAGGGATAGATTGGGAGTCTGGGATTGACGTGTACACACTACTATGTATGAAGTAGATAACCAACCAGGACCTACTGTAGAGCTACCTAAAGGGAACTCTGCTCAATATTCTTTAATAATCTAAATGGGAAAAGAATTTGAAAAATAATAGATACATTTATATGTATAACTGAATCACTTTGCTGTACACCTGAAACTAACACATTGTTAATCAGATGTGCCCCAATATAAAAAAAAAATTTTTTTAAATGACACGTTAGACCAGATGGACTTAACTGATACTTATAGAACATTCTATCCAAAAGCAGCAGAATACATTCTTCTCAAGTGCACATGGAACATTCTCCAGGATAGATCATATCTTGGGCCACAAATCAAGCCTTGGTAAGTTTAAGAAAACTGAAATCATAGCAACCTTCTTTTCTGGCCACAACTCTATGAGGTTAGAAATCAATTACAGGAAAAAAAAACTCTAAAAAACACAAACTCGGGGAGGCTAAACAATATGTTACTAAACAACCAGTGGATAATTGAAGAAATCAAAGAGGAAATTTAAAAATACCTAGTGACAAATGACAATGAAAATACAACAATTCAAAATCTGCAGGATGCAGCAAAAGCAGTTTTAAGATGGAAGTTTATAGCAGTATAATCTTACTTAAGAAAACAAGAAAAATCTCAAATAAACCACCTAACCTTACACCTAAAACAACTGGAGTAAGAACAAACAAAACCCAAAGTTAGTAGAAGAAACTAAATCATAATGATCAGAGCAGAAATAAATGAGAGAGAAGAATAAAACAATAGTGAAGATCAATGACACTAAAAGCCGGTTCTTTGAAAAGATACACAAAATTGATAAACCTCTGGCCAGATGCATCAAGAAAAAAAGGAAGAGGGCTCAAATCAATAAAATTCGAAATGAAAAAGGAGAAGTTACTACTAACACCACAGAAATACAAAGGATCATGAGAGACTACTACAAGCAACTCTGCCAATAAAATGGACAAGCTGAAAGAAATGCACAAATTCTTAGAAAAGTACAACCTTCCAAGACTGAACCAGGAAGAAATAGAAAATATGAACAGATCAATCACAAACACTGAAACTGAAACTGTGATTAAAAGTCTTCCAACAAACAGAAGTCCAGGACCAGATGACTTCACATGGGGATTCTATCAAACATTTAGAGAAGAGCTAACACCTATCTTTCTCAAACTCTTCCAAAATATGGCAGAGGGAGGAATACTCCCAAATTAATTCTGCAAGGCCACCATCACCCTGATACCAAAGCCAGATGTCACAAAAAAAAGGAAACTACAGGCCAGTATCACTGATGAACATAGATGAAAAAATCCTCAACAGAATACTAGCAAACAGAATCGAACAACACATTAAAAGGATCATACACCATGATCAAGTGGGGTTTATCCCAGGAATGCAGGGATTCTTCAGTATAACCAGATCAGTGTGATACACCATATTAACAAATTGAAGAATAAAAGCTATATGATAATCTCAGTAGATGCAGAAAAAGCTTTTCACAAAATTCAACACTGATTTATGATAAAAACTCTCCAGAAAGTGGGCAAAGAGGGAACCTACCTCAACATAATAAAGGCCATATACAACAAACCCACAGCCAACATTATTCTCAATGGTGAAAAACTGAAACCATTTCCTCTAAGATCAGGAACAAGACAAGGGTTCCCACTGTCACCACTATTATTCAATATAGTTTTGGGTTCCCACTCTCACCACTATTATTCAATATAGTTTTGGAAGTTTTAGCTGTGGCAATCAGAGAAGAAAAAGAAATAAAAGGAATCCAAATCAGAAAAGAAAAAGTAAAGCTGTCACTGTTTGCAGATGACATGATACTATACATAGAGAATCCTAAATATGTTACCAGAAACTACTAGAGCTCATCAATGAATTTGGTAAAGTAGCAGGATACAAAATTAATGCACAGAAATCTCTTGCATTCCTATACACTAACAATGAAAAATCAAAAGAGAAATTAAGAAATCACTCCCATTTACCATTGCAACAAAAAGAATGAAATACCTAGAAATAAATCTACTTGAGACAAAAGACCTGTATGCAGAAAACTATAAGACACTGATGAAAGAAATCAAAGACTATACAAAGAGATGGAGAGATATACCATGTCCTTGGATTGGGAGAAAAATGATTATACTACCCAAAGCAATATACAGATTCAGTGCAATCCCTATCAAACTACCAATGGCATCTTTCAAGGAACTAGAACAAAAAATTTTACAATTTGTATGGAAACACAAAAGATCCCGAGTAGCAAAAGCAATCTTGAGAAAGAGAAACAGAGCTAAAGGAATAAGGCTCCTTGACTTCAGACTACACTACAAAGCTACAGTGATCAAGATAGTATGGTACTGGAACAGAAACAGAAATATAGATCAATGGAACAGGATAGAAAGCTCAGAGATAAACCCACAAATCTACGGTCAATTAATCTACGACAGAGGAGGTAAGACTACACAAGGGAAGAAAGACAGTCTCTTCAATAAATGGTGCTGGGAATACTGGACAGCTACATGGAAAAGAATGAAATTAGAACACTTCCTAACACCATACAGAAAAATAAACTCAAAATGGATTAAAGACCTAAACGGTAAGGCCAGACACTATAATACTGTTCAAGGAAAACATAGGCAGAACACTCTATGACATAAATCACAGCAAGATCCTTTTTGACCCACCTCTTAGAGTAATGGAAATAAAAACAGGAAGAAACAAATGGGACCTAATGAAACTTAAAAGCTTTTGCACAGCAAAGGAAACCATAAACAAGATGAAAAGACAACCCTCAGAATGGGAGAAAATATTTGCAAATGAAGCAACTGACAAAGGATTAATTTCCAAAATTTACAAGCATCTCATGCAGCTCAATATTAAAAAAAAAAAACAACCCAATCCAAAAATGGGCAGAAGACCTAAATAGACATTTCTCCAAAGAAGATATACAGATTGCCAACAAACACATGAAAGAATGCTCAACCTCACTAATCATTACAGAAATGCAAATCAAAACTACAATGAGGTATCACCTCACACCAGTCAGAATGGCCATCATCAAAAAATTTACAAAGAATAAATGCTGCAGAGGCTGTGAAGAAAAGGGAACCCTCTTGCACTGTTGGTGGGAATGTAAATTGATACAGCCACTATGGAGAACAGTATGGAGGTTCCTTAAAAAACTAAAAATAGAACTATCATATGACCCATCAATCCCACTACTGGGCATATACCCTGAGAAAACCATAGTTTAGAAGGACACATGTACCCCAATATTTATTGCAGCACTATTTACAATAGGCAGGACATGGTAGCAACCTAAATGTACATCGACAGATGAATGGATAAAGAAGATGTGGCACATATATACAATGGAATATTACCATAAAATGAAACGAAACTGAGTTATTTATAGTGAGGTGGATGGACCTAGATTGTGTCATACAGAGTGAAGTAAGCCAGAAAGAGGAAAACAAATACCGTATGCTAACGCATATATATGGAATCTAAAAAGAAATGGTTCTCGTGAACCTAGGGGCAGGACAGGAATAAAGACACAGAGATAGAGAATGGACTTGAGGACACAGGGAGGGGGAAGGGTAAGCTGGGACAAAGAGAGAGTAGCATTAACATATATACACTACCAAATGTGAAATAGATAGCTAGTGGGAATCAGCTGCATAGCACAGGGATATCAGCTAGGTGCTTTGTGACCACCTAGAGGGGTGGGATAGGGATGGTGGGAGGGATGCTTAAGAGGGAGGGGGTATGGGGACATATGTATACAAGTAGCTGGTTCACTTATACAGCAGAAACTAACAAAACATTGTAAAGCAATTATACTCCAATAAAGATGTAAAAAAAAATATCGTATGATAAACCATAATGGAAAGAATATTTAAAAAAAGAATGTATATATAGGTATAACTGAATCACTTTGCTCTACAGCACTAATTAACACAACAATGTAAATCAGCTATAATTCAATTAAAAAATATGTAAAGAAAAAAAGTAAATTTTGCTTTCAGGTAGGGTGGAACAGTGTGCAGCACACCAGTATCCCATCTAAGAAGAAATAGAAATCTGTACAAAATTTTAAAATATTTATCTCTTCCATTTTAGTGACACATGAATTATATAATACAGACTACATATAACATTATTATATATATCTTTGTATATGTATGTACACACACACACATTATAGATATAGAGGAAGGCTGGAGGTAGACAGAATTTTATCAAAATTACAACCCAGCATCAATTTAGCACAGTCTCTGATTTGATTAAGGTTGTCATCCGTCATTCTTTCTACCTAGCAGAGGAAAAGGAAAGAGGAATATAACATTATAGATGACTCTATAATTTTTTGAAATCAAGAATTAGAATTCAATAAAAATAACTGGCAAAGCCAAGAGAGAAGATCATACCAATGAAAAACCAGAGATCAGATAGATAGCAGAAACCAATTCACAGGTGGTTCAGGTATGGGCCACTACTAGACAAGGACCACTATAATTTGGTTATTAGTTTTGTTTGTTGATTTCAAGGAACATAAACATAGTCTCTCTCAAGTAACCTCATGAGCCGCCCTGTATTTCCCTCTCGATGCTCTATGTATCTGCTCAGTCTCTTTTTTTTTAAATCAGTTCATATAAGACAAATATACTAAGATTTATTTTATGTTTATATTTAAAAAAAGCATACAAAAAATGAAACAAAATATGCCATTTACAATAGCTTAAATATCCTAAATATTTAGAAATAAATTTAAGAACCTCTGCATTGAAAATTATGAAATATTAGGAAAAACTAAAGAATTAAATAAGTGGAAAGACATATAGCATGTGGAAGACTCAATGTTCTCAAGATGTCAGTTCTTCATAAGCTGATTTTATAGATTCAATGCAAACCCAATTAAAGTCCTAACAATATTTTTTGTGTAAATTGACAGTTGTTTATAAAATGGAAATGAAAGTGCAAAGGACTAAGAATAGTCAAGGCAATTCTGAACAAAAACAAAGCTAGAAGACTTACATAACCAGAAACCCAGACCTTTTACAAATTTATAGTTATTGAAACAATGATAATATAGTGTAGTTACCTGATTTACAGCAAAGGTGCCACTGCAGTGCAATAGAGAAAGGATGATCTTTTAAATAAGTTCTGCTGGTTCTTGTGGATATCCATTTGGTTAAAACGAACATTTTTAAAACCCTGCCCAGTGTATATAAAACCAATACCCAGTGTATACAAAAACCAATTCTATATGGATTATAGATCTAAATATAAAAGGTAAGACAGGGACTTCCCTGGTGGTCCAATGGTTAAGACTTACCTTTCAATGCAGGAGGTGTGGGTTTGATCCCTGGTCAGACAGCTAAGATCCTACGTGCCTTGCAGCCAAAAAAACAAAACATAAAACAGAAACAATATTGTAACAAATTCAATAAAGACTTAAAAGTTAAGACAAAGATCTTAAAGAAAACAGAAGATATCTCTTTATAACATAAGATATCTCTACAAACTGTTTTAAACAGGGCACAAAATGTAATCAACATAATGGAAAAAAATGGGAAAGGTAGCATATTACTACTAAAAACTTCTGCTCAACAAATTACAATATTAAAAAAGCAAAAAAGGGAACCCAAGAGTGGTAGAAAATATTTGCAGTAATAGGTCAGGATTATATAAAAGACTCCTGAAAAATCATAAGAAAAAAGAATGATAATGCAGTGGAATAATGATCAGAAGTCTTGACAGGCACTTCAAAACATACTCAAATTTCCGGTAAACATATAACTGGATGCTCAATTTCATGAGTCATCAGGGAAATACAAATTAAATCTATAATGTAATACCACTATCCACCCTTCAGAATGAGTAAAATGGTGGCAGGGGATAACAACTTCTGGCAAAGATGAGGCTAAACTGTAGTTCTCATGTACTGATAACAAAAATGTAAATCGTTTCAGCTACTGAATAAATCTTTGGAGGTATCTACTAAAGTTGAATGTATGCGCAAATGGATAGGTATAGTTACAAAGGATATTTAGAAGAACATTTATAAAAGCCCCAAACTGGAAACAACTGAAATATCCATCAGTGACAAAATGATTACATTTTGTTACATATTGCTATATACATAATAATATGGGTGTATTTCACAAAAGTAATGTTATGTGAAATAAGTCAGACCTCAACCCTGCCCAAAAGACCCTACTAGTCATCTCCATACATTACTAAAGTACATACATTTATGAGTGAACCTATTTCCAGAGAAGGACAGATGATTCTCTTACAAGGTCAAATAAAACTGACTTGTAGTACTAGAAGTCAGAAATGTTTATCCTTTGGAGGCGTGAGAAGTTGGGACAAGGGAGCCTTTTTAGAGTGCTGATGAAGTTCATTTCCATTATCTGGATGTTACATGGGTATGTTTACTGAGCTGAAAACTTACAGTATGTACATTCCTCCAAATGTATGTCATACTTTACCACTTACTGAAGTACACACTTATTTTCCTATGATAGAACCAAAATTCAGCCCTTTAGAAGCAAATCTTGTGATCTAACCATATTCTTCATTGAAACCCCATGCTTTGGGACAGGAGTTTGTAATGACAGCTATATAATTGCAAAGGCTTCAGAAAAAAAGGAAAAGCAGGTGATGGAAACATCAATTTATCATTGAATTTTTTGGTCAACAAATAGATGTATAAATTCTAAATAAACAGATGTATCTGCTGGTAGGCACTCTAACAGTAAAGGAACCTAGAGATTTCTCCCCTACCCTAATTGGCAAATATTTACTTTTTTCTGAGTAAAAGACTTTCCTAAACGTTTAAGCAGTTGAACTCAATTCTTTGATAGATAACAGGGTAAAAAAAAAAAAAAAAAGACTATATACTCTACAGATCTTTATGTACTATTTACTTAAGTCCTTTTAAAAGGTATTATTTTTAAGATTTCTTGAAATTCCTGACCTGAGTCATCTCTGTGATATATCACACCCTGTCACATCAAGTTAACTTACATTGGATAAAGAGAAGAAAGGTTATAAACTTAGCATGCATACCACCTGACATAAAACATTTGCCAGCTATTTCTTCTGCTTAAATGAATGCATTCCAAATATCTAGACTATTACCTATAAAAACTATAAATTTTATTAAAAAATAATGAAACAATCATCTCTACACATTATTATAGTGCATACATTTATGAGTACACCTAATTCTAGATAAGGAAAGAGTTTTACTAGAAACAACATGTTTCTCTTTCACATTTTGTCTTCACCTTTGACCCTGCATATGAATGTATGTGCACAAACCTGTTTTACTTCCTTCTTAGAGGCAGTCTGACCAGGAACACGGTAACTATCTAATTATAGAATTTAGAAAATAAAGAAAAAATAACTAACTGAATTTTAACACATTTGCCCCGAAGTATTTACAGTGCTTAGGTTAACATGCCATTTGTTATGAAAACGTTTTATGAAGATCTAAACACTTTTACTTCTGATTACTAAGGCAACATGAAATGAGAAGTTCATAAGAATTTCAGGTAATGTAGGAAAAAATAATTTTTCTGACTGAAGCAATCACTCTTCACCCACACTTAATGGTCTCCACTAATGTAAATTATTTAGCTACATTATTAGCAAATTTACTGTAATAATGCCTCTATCTCATTTTGTTATTATAAATACATCTTTAAATCAACATACCCACTGAATGAACAAGTCAATTTCCTTTAACTTTGGAGAAATTGCTGAAGTTTACCACTGAATAGGTGAATGAACTGTTCAGCTCAAAGGCTAAGGTAAAGAAATTCAGTTCCACAGTAGTACTATAATCTTCCAGCTCACTGCTCAAAGTTATTATAGAGATTGTATGACACACTGCTCAAAGCTACTTTCCTGCATTATGCTATGAAAATGGTGTACCTGCTCGTGTTTGGCACTGTTAGGATAATATGGTAAACAAAGATGACAAAGAAAACCTTCTATCTTTTTTTTAATACCAAAAAAAACCCAAAAAAAGAAATCCCACAAAAAGCAAAACAACTCAAAAATAAGTAAAAAGTAACATTAGGCAGTAAGGAATATGGGAAATTACAGTGGATTTGAAATAAAAAAGAATGGCAAAGTGGTTCGGAGTATGAGATTAGGAGTCAAATAGGAATGGTTTTAAATTCTGCTTCTGTCACTTTGAGTCTCTGTCCTTACTTATAAACGGGAAAACTAATACTTAACTCTTACGGTTGGTTGTTATAAATGTGAAACATGACAGTAATTGCAGAGCTTAGCACTATGCTGGGTAAATAACATGTGTTAGTATATAGTAATTTTTATTTTTGATGAAGATTGGTTCCTTTATTCTCCTACCCTGATAATAGTCCATTTCTAGATTCAGCACAGTAGAGAAGTTACAAACACATGCTTTGAGAAAAAAGGACTTATGTGTAACAATCTTTCTGCATCATACTTCCTTCATCTAAGATTACTGTGACCATTTAATGAGATAATGCATGGTCTTCAACATATTCTCCAGTTTATAGTATGTATTTGATAAATGGTGGCTAAAATCATAAGACCTGAATTCTGGCTCTAGCTGTTGCACTGATGAGTATGTAATTATGTAAACAAGGCACTCAGCCTTTCTGAATTTTATGCAAAAAATGGGCATAACATCTGTCCTGTTTATCTTTTAGGGTTGCTGAGATAATAAAATGATGCAGGTAAGCACGTAGAAAACAGGAAAGCCCATAAAAATGGATGGTGTTACTATACTTCTGATGGCAGTTTAGAGGTTAAGTACCATAAAAATGGGATTTAAAAATCTTTTTTATATAATCAAGAAAGCTGTGCTTGACTCTTGTTTCACAGACAATACACAAGTGATGAACATTATAATAGAAGCACCATTTTTCTCTGTTGAGATTAATTTATTGTACTCAGGATCAGAAAAGTTACTTAAAGTGAATATTTTGTCTTGTTCAACCTAACACTTTGATTTATATACATTGTAGTATAGAGTATATGACAAGTAGATTGAAGGTTTTTGTTATGCAGAAAGGCCTTCTTTGACCTCAGGAATTCACTAACAGGAATGATACATTATTATGTTATAAGATTAACTACAACTGGTAAAGCCCTTTAAAAGTGAAAAACACTCTATAAATGCTTAGCATTTATAGCTACTAACATCTCATAAGGTTAAGCTCTTCTTCAAAATGAGCTACTGCTTGATGAGTTGGTTTTTAAATAAGCTGACATGCCACAAGTGGCAGCTGCTATATCATGTGAGTGATTTCATGATTATTGCAATCATTAGAATGTCTATTATTAGTTATAATTATTGATTGATTATTCCTTTAAGATTATTATTGTCTCAGAAAACTGAGGCACCGAAAAGTGAAATAATCCATTTGATTCCACTCATCAAGCTAGCACAGCATAAGGCTCAAGCTTCTGGAAAACCCCTGAGGTGCCGGTGCTGTACAGCTGCTGTCCAATATGGTAACTACTATTAAGTGTGGCTATTGAACTCTTCAAACATGGCTAGTAAGACTGAGGAAAAAAATTTTAAATTTCATTTATTTAAAAAATTTTAAATTTAAAAACTGATACTCAGTTCAGTAATTGTAAAACTTTTAAGGATGTATGGACCAACTTGGGTACATGAAATTACTTCTTCAACTGAAAACTTTATGAAATCTAAATACAGATAAAGTATTTCTGATGAAAATTTAACATCTAATTTGAGATGTACTTTTAACATACAGTAGAAAATTTAAGGGTATGTGGCTTGCATTGTATTTCTGTTGGACAACATTGCTATATAGGTTCAAAGACAAACAATAAATTATGTATGATATGGACCCTACGCCCTCTTATATCCATCTGGAGAAGGATATATGAATGTTCAAAATTCAGTTCCAGGAACTGAATCAGGAACAGTTATAGGTCTTTTCTTTGATAGTGGACACTTGGCTTCAGGAACCATAACCTGGGATTACCTCAGTTACGTGCTGTTAAATTACTAACAACCAGCTCCCAAAATCAACCAGTTTCTTGATTTCTGTGGTGTAAATTATTCCTACCATGGCCAGTTTTGAGCTACCAACATGATGTCCCTGAACTTAGAATTGGGAAGAGATACCCTTAATTGGCACTTGGAAGGCCACAGGAGCCAGCCCTAGTGCATCACTGGAATACTTTATGAGTTCCTGACATCTGTATTTCTTGAAAGTTTTGTAGGTATGTATGTCTGTTGTGGGGGCTGAAGTAGATCGGCTTTAAACTGAGTTCTACCCCATAGCAAATTGTAGGATGATTAGACCTGGGAATGAAGGGCATTTTATTTTCTTTAAGCCTAAGGGATGTAAGTCACTAGAAAAACCCTGACTCTTCCTTTACTCCCATTGAGAATACAGATTTATGGTTACATGAAGCCATTTTGTGAACTATAAAATGGTTAAAAGCAGGTAAACATACTAAATTTTGATAAGACAGATGCATGATTTTAACTCATAAACTTTATATACCAACTGTATAACAAATACTTCCTTTTGCAAAGAGACATCTTGGGGACATGGTAAGAATATAGGAAGAATTGATATAAATTCTGACACATTGTGAAGAGAATTTAATACATGTAAAATATCTGTAAGACTTCCAAATTCAGCTCTAAAGTTCAATAATTTTATGACTTTTGTTAGCGACTATATGTGAAATCATTCTGTTTATTTAGAAGTTACTCAGTTTCTGTTAGCTCCTTTGCTTGGACACCTTGATGTTACGTCTCATGCTAGAGTAAATTTCTGCATAAAGTAAGTCTTTTAAAGGCAGTATTTAAGAGGATTTAATTCAAAAGTATTTTTTTAAGATTTTTTTTTGATATGGACCACTTTTAAAGTCTTTATTGAATTTGTTACAATACTGCTTCTGTTTTATGTTTTGTTTTTTTGGCCATGAGGCATGTGGGATCTTAGCTCCCTGACCAGGGATCAAACTCACACCCCTTGCACTGGAAGGCGAAGTCTCAACCACTGCACTGCCAGGGAAGTCCCCAAAAGTGTTTTTGAATAAAGCAGTTCACCTTCTAAGAGAATATTCAAACTTATTTTTTCAGTATGGGTTTGTACTATTAGGTGGATATGCATAAATGATTTGTTTTTCAGAGTCGTATGTTGTCTAGAATTTTGCAGTGTTTTAATTTGGGTTCTGTCTAATCATATGTCATCATATACATAGAATTTTAGTGCTGAAAAGATTTAGACTCTTCTAGTTATATCTTATTTTATAGTTGAGCAAACTGAGACCCCAAAAAGTGACTTAAGATGTCAGATGGTTAGTCTTGACTAGTTTAACTAAAACTAGAACTCAGCTTTCCTGACTGCCACCTTAGTAATCTTAAAGTTTGTAGCATCGTACTGCATGAATCTATTTGTCTATCCACATTTCAGGATTATTGGTACAAATTTTTTTTGCTGTACTCCATACTAGCCAAGTTAGCACATATTCCATTTATTCTTATCTTCATGGTTTCATTAGCTACTCTTAATATAACATACCAATCCTCAGGCAAAATTCTTCATTATTTACTTGCAGAAAATGTAACTGGGAACAATTCTGTCCTGTATCAGCACAGTTTACTAGTCTAACTAATAAGTAAGTCAGAGAAGAAGGTTTGAGACATTGACTCCTTTCTGAAAAGGAGAAAAAGTAGGGGAAAGCCCAAATAGTTTAATGTTTGCACCTTTCTCCATAGGAAAAGATTATTGTTATCTTTTGCTAAGTTACTGTAAATTTATGACTAGGTGAGTCCTGAAAAGATGACACCTTGTTTCATAATATTGTGTATTTCAGAATTCAAAAACATGTTAAATATTTAAATGATAGAAAGGTTTGACCTCAAAATCAATACCTAATTTAGAGAAAACCTATATGTAAGGGAATTAAGAATTGATATTACTTAATATGTCACATTGTGTGATTGACAACATTATGTCACTACAGAAAGTAACAAAGTTTGGATAATCATGCATTCTTAGGAATTTTACTGAAAACTTTGTCTCTTTTAAGTTATACAAGTGATACAGTCTTGTGTAGATCTCTGCAGCTAAGCAAAGCAGTTAGTCTTTGATGCACTTATAATTATGAAGGGTTTAATAATTATGAAGGGTTTAGGGTTATGTCTTTTGACAAAGACGCCTAGATAGGTGGGAAGGTATAGGTCAAAACTGACATCATGACACAATTAATATAAGATAGGTAAAGTAGAGCCAAAATTAGGTTAGCATGAATACATCTCCTAAGTCAAACAAGTAATATAGCTTCTAAACCACAATGTAGGTAAACAGTTAACCACAACTTCAAATATTAATAATGAGATTTTAAGTATAAGAGAGTCTTAACTTTCATGCTTTTATCATCTATAGGTATAATTTTATACACTTGTACAATGGTACCATGATTTTATAGTAAAACCAATAAGGTATTTAGGAAGAAGATAACATAAAAAAATTCAGGCTTTTGAATGGTGTTTAATGACATGGGAATGTAGGCACAATATACCACTGGGTAACAAAAAGGAAGATAAATAAATGACTTGAGTTTTGTTAAATATATGCATAAGAAAAAGAAGTTAACTAATATTATCAGTTATCTCTGGGTGATAATATAATAATTTTTTTTTTTTTTTTTTTGCCACACAGTACAGCATGCAGGATCTTAGTTCCCTGACCAGGGATCGAACCTGTGCCCCCTGCACTGGAAGCGTGGAGTCTTAACCACTGGACTGCCAGGGAAGTCCCCAATATAATGAGTCATCTTTATACTATATTTTTAATATTGTATTCTCTAAAGTTCATCACTATGCACAAATAATCTTTCATATCAATTTCAAAATATATTTTAAAAGGAGATGGCAACTTATAAAGCTACAGCCTTTTATAGCATAGTATCTGAAAGATCATATATGATAAATGTATTTGGAAATATAATGCACTTGGAAGAATTTCTTAATATTCAGACAGCCACATTACGTGCAGCTGGGAATTATTTTTGAATAGGGTTTTTAAATTATTTCCATTTCTGTGCATATGAGGATTATATAGAGCAAGTTGTCCCCCCATTTTGCTTATTTGCTTCTTCTAAATACTATTCTTCAAAATTCATTGTAACAAATGAACTTGTAGCTTTCCCCCTAAGTGGTGATTGCTTTTAGTTATAGGTGTTTTGCTGGGTGTATGCTCACCTCAATTAAGATAGTTCCCAGACTTTGTTACAGTTAGGTGTAGCTTTGTGACCAGGATCTGTCCAATGGGATATGAGCAGAAGTGATGTGTAACAACTCCTGGGTTGTACCTAAATGAGAAAAGAGTGTGCCTTCCTTCTTTTTCCTCTTTCTTGAAGGCAGGACTGTAAATCTTCAAAGATACAGAAAAAATACCCTAGATATAACAAAGCAACACGATAGAAGGAGCCTAGTAATGTGATACCAGGATGCCTTACCAGTCCTTACCACCTCCCAATAAAATTCTTTCTTAAATCATTGTGGTCTCTTGCTACAGCAGCCTGACTGTTACATACTTAACATTGTGGTGGCATTATACCACCACTAGCACACTACCAATGAAGCTCATTTTACCCTGGCAAGTTTGATTCAACATTGTATTGGAGGTCCTAGCTAGAGCAATCAGGCAAGAAAAAGAAATAAAAGGCATTCAATTCAGAAAGGAAGAAGTAAAACTGTCTCATTTTGCAGATGACATGATATTATATGGAGAAACTAAAGAGGCCACCAAAAAAAATGTTGGAACTAATAAAAGAATTCAGTAAAGTTAGAGAATACAAAATCAATAAACAAAAATCAGCTGAGTTTCTATACACTAGTAATGAATTATGAGAAAGAGAAATTAAAAAAGCAGTCCCATTTACAACTGCATAAAAAATGAGAATAAATTTAACCACAGAAATTAAAGATCTATACACTGAAAACTATAAGACTTTGATGAAATTGAAAATGACACAAATGGAAAGATAGCTCATCTTCATGGATTAGAAGAATTAATGTTAAAATGACCATACTACCACAAGCTATCAACAGATTCAATGCAACCCCTATAAAAAGTTCCAATGGCATTTTTTAACAGAAATAGGAAAAACAATCCTTAAATTCGTGTGGAACCACAAAAATCCTTGAATAGACAAATCCTGACAAAGAACGAAGCTGGAGGCAGCACACTTCCTGATTTCAAACTATACTATAAAGCTATAGTAATCAAAACAGTATGGTACTGGCATAAAAATAGACATGTAGATCAATGGAATAGAATAGCTACATCAGCTAATATTTGACAAGGGAATCAAGACTACTCAACAGGGAAAGGATAGTCTCTTCAACAAATGTAGTGGGAAAACTGGATAACTGCATGCAAAGAAGTGAAACTGCACCCTTATCTTACACCACTCACAAAAATTGACTCAAAATGGATTAAAGACTTAAACATAAGACCTGCAAACATAAAGCTCCTAGAAGAAAACATAGGGAAAAAGCTCTGTGACACTGGTCTTGGCAATGATTATTTTTGAAATGACAGCAAAAGCACGAGCGACAGAGATAAATAAGTGGAACTACATCAAACTTAAAAGCTTCTGTGCGGCAAAAGAAACAGTAAAAACAATTGAAAATATCGGCAGAAGACCTGAATAGGCATTTTTCTTAGCGAGACATACAGATCGCCAACATGTTCACGAAAAGGTGCTCAACACTACTTTTAACCAGGGAAAATGCAAATCAAACCCACAATGAGTTATCATCTTGCACCTTTTAGAATGGCTATCATCAAAAAGAGAAGAGATAATAAGTGTTGGTGATGACATGGAGAAACGAGAACCCTTGTGCACTGTTGGTGAGAATGTACACTGGTACAGGCAATATGGAAAACAGTATGGAAGTTCCTCAAAAAATTACAAATAGGACTACCATACAATCCAGAAATTCCACATCCGGGTATATTTACAAAGGCCATTAAATGGATATTGAAAAGATACCTGCACTCCCTTGTTTACTGCAGCATTGTTCACAATAACCAAGACACAGAAACAACCTCAATGGATGAGTGGATAAAGAAGGGGCTGTGTGTGTATATAACTACATACAATGGAATATTCTTCAACCATGAGGAGAAGGAAATCCTGCCATTTGTGACATTTGGATAGACCTTGAAAGCATTATGTTAAATAAGTGAGACAGAGGAAGACAGATAGTACTTAATACCGCTTATATGTGGATCATAAAAAGCTGATCTTGTAGAAGTAGAATACAGTGGTGGTTACCAGGGGCTGAGGGGTAAGGGAATTGGGGAGATGTTGGTCAAAAGGTACACAATTCCAGTTATAAGATGAATAAGTTCTGGGTACCTAACACACAGCACTGTGATTATAGTTAACAGTACCGTATTGCTTTATTAAAAATCACTAAGAGTGGGGCTTCCCTGGTGGCACAGTGGTTGAGAGTCTGTCTGCCAATGCAGGGGACATGGGTTCGTGCCCCGGTCCAGGAAGATCCCACATGCTGCGGAGCGGCTGGGCCCGTGAGCCATGGCTGCTGAGCCTGCTCATCTGGAGCCTGTGCTCCACAATGGGAGAGGCCACAACAGTGAGAGGCCCGCGTACTGCAAAAACAAAACAAAACAAAACAAAAAAACACTAAGAGAGTAGAGTTTATTCTCACAACAAAAAAGAAATGGTAATTATCTGATGTGATGGAGGTGTTAGCCAACACTATGGTGGTAATCATATTGCAATATATAAGTGTATCAAAAACACACTGTGCATCTTAATTTACACAGTGTTATATGTCAATTATATCTCATTAAAGTTGAAAATCAATAAAAAAACTATCAACAGAAAATAAGTTCATAGGAATAAATATTAATAAAAGATGTGCAGAACAATTATGAGAAATTAATGAACATCATTAAAGACGGTCAAAGACCTGATAAAAGGAGAGTATGCCACATTCATGACAGGAATATTCAGTACTGTAAGGATGACAATATTAGCTTTATGCAATTTCACTTAAAATACCCATGAAGTTTTCATGAAACTTGACAAAGTAATTCTCAGTGAAGCTCATATGGCAGAGCATAGCACATGAACAGCTAAGGAAATTTTGAAGAAAAACAAGGTGGGGGGAGATATCTATTAGGTATTTCTTACACAATTTTTGACGAAAGACAGTGTGGATTGGTACAGGGATATACAAATAATCTATGCTTAAAAGGCTTTCTTCCCCTGAAAACCCATCTGCTCACTGACTTTTAAAATTTTCTACTTTTCCTTTTTTTTCCATTTTAATTTTGTATTATAACTCTTTCCTCATGCACTCCTGTATTCATTCATTCAACAAATACTTATTCAGTTACTTATTGTGCAAAGGTCTATACCAAGTGCTATGGATTCAATTTAGCCTCTGTTTATTAAAGTCCGACATCTGGGCTTCCTCAGAGGCTGTTTCTACTGATTGTTTTTTTTTTTTTTTTTTTAATGTTTATGGGTCATACTTTATTTCATTAAATGTCTTATCATTTTTTGTTCAAAATTGTGTTAAGGGGGGATCATGATGGCAGAGGAGCAGGAAGTGGAGCTTACTGCCTCCGACAAATACATAAAAAATACATCTACAAGTGGAATGATTTGTACAGAACATCTACTGAATGCTGGCTGAAGACCTCAAACTTCCGAAAGGGCAAGAAAACCTCCACATAACTGGGTAGGACAAAAGAAAAAGAGCGAAAGGAATCAGGATAGCACCTGTGCCCCAGGGATGGAGCTGTGGAGGAGGACAGGTTCCTGCACCCTGGGAAGTCCCCTAACTGGTGGGGAGATCAGCCTGGATGGAAGAGTAGCTTTGGAGCCTCAGAGGAGAGCGTAGCAACCAGTTTGCTGTAGGCAAAATGAAGAATGACATGCAGAAACGGTTGGTACTGCCACCCTGTGCTCCTCAGCCTCAGACGCTCAACCGTTGGTGCAGGTAGGGGCTGGGTGCTGAAGTTCAGGCTTTGGAGCTCAGACCTGGGAGAGGACCACAGTTGGCTGTGCGGACACAGCCAGAAGAGGCTGGAGTGTGGCAACTGAGGGTACACTCGGAAGAAGCTGGGGCCCACCAAAGAGGCAAGGCTCCATTGGGGGTGCAAGGGAGAGGGGTAGGAGTGGGACCTCCATAGGAGCCTCTTTCTCTGTGTTCACTCTCAGGCAACAGGACACCATCTACATGAGCTCCAGGGGTGGGTGCAAGCCACCAATGCCATCCTGGGTTCCAGAGATGGGCATATGCTGCCACCTCCGCTAAGAGTCCTGCAAGTAGGTGCCAATCACTACCCCCACTGTCCCATGAGTGCACGGACCACCGCTGCTGCTTTGAGACCCACAAGAAGACGCTAGTCACTGCCCTCACTGTCCTGGGAGTGTGTGAGCTGCCACCACCACCAAGAGACATGAGAACAGGTGCCAATCACTGCCCCTGCTGTTGTGGGAGTGCGCAGGCAGCCGCTTCCACTAAGAGATGTGGGCACAGGTGCAGGGTGCTGTACGTGCCATCCTGGGAGCATGCACAGGCCACCACACCTGTACACCCCCATTTCAAGGGGATAACAGCCAGCACATGCTGAGGAAGGAGGCATAAAGAATCTAAACTAAAAGCAGCCCCTTGATTGTGGACAAGATGGCAAAGTAGAAGAACTTGAGCTCACCCTCTCATGAAAACATCAAGATCACAGCTAACTGCTAAACCACCACCGACAAAAAAGATTGGAACCTACCAAAAAAGATATTTACATCCAAAGACAAAGAAGAAACCACAACGAGATGGTAGGAGGGGTGCTTTCATGATATAATGAAATCCCATACCCACCGGGTGGGCGACCCACAAACTGGAAAATATATCACAGAGGTTGTCCCACAGGAGTGAGTTCTGAGCCACATGTCAGGCTCCCCAGCCTGAGGATTTAGGCTAGAGCATTTGGCTTTGAAGGCCAGTGGGCCTTGAATGCAGGAGTTCCACAGGGCTGAGGGAAACAGAGACACCACTCTTGAAGGCGCACACAAGGTTTCACATGTACAGGGACCCACACAAAGCAGGAGCCAGGGCTAAACTCACCTGCAGGTCTTGGAAAGTGTCCTGGGGAAGCAGGGGTCAGCTGTGGCTCACTGTGGGGGCAAGAACACTGGTGGCGGAGGTCCCAGGGAATACTGATGGGTGTGAGCTCTCCTGGAGGTTGCCATTTTGGCACCAAGACCTGGCCCCACCCAACAGCCTGCAGCTCCAGTGCTGAGACACCTCAGGCCAAACAACCAGCAGGGTGGGAACACAGCCCCACCCATCAGCAGACAGGCTGCCTAAGTTGTACTGAGCTCACAGCCACCTCTAAACACACCCCTTGACATGACCATGACCACCAGAGGGACAAGACCCAGCTCCACCCACCAGTGGGCAGGCATCGGTCCCTCCCACTAGGAAGCCTGCACAAGCCCCTGAACCAACCTCACCCAACAGGAGGCAAACACCAGAAAGAATAGGAACTACAACTCCGCAGCCGGTGGAAAGGAAACCACAAACACAGAAAGTTAGACAAAATGAAACGACAGAGAACTATGGTCCAGACAAAGGAACAAGATAAAAGCCCAGAACAACAAGTGAAGTGAAGTGGAGATAGGCAATCTACCTGAAAAAGAATTCCAAGTAATGATAGTAAACATGATCCAAGATCTCGGAAAAAGAATGGAGGTACAAACCAAGAAGATACAAGATATGTTTAACAAAGAGCTAGGGGCTTCCCTGGTGGTGCAGTGGTTTAGAATCTGCCTGCTAGTGCAGGGGACACAGGTTCGAGCCCTGGTCTGGGAGGATCCCACATGCCGTGGAGCAACTAGGCCCGTGAGCCACAACTACTGAGCCTGCGTGTCTGGAGCCTGTGCTCTGCAACAAGAGAGGCTGCCAAAGTGAGAGGCCCGCGCACTGCGATGAAGAGTGGCCCCCGCTTGCCACAACTAGAGAAAACTCTCGCACAGAAACAAAGACGCAACACAGTAAAAAAAAAAACAAACAAAAAAAACAAACTAGAAGACTTAACAAACAAACAGAGATGAACAATATAACCGAAATGAAAAATATACTACAGGGAATCAACAGAATAAATGAGGCAGAAAAACGAATAAGTGAGTTGGAAGACAGAGTGGTGGAAATCACTGCTACAGAACAGAATAAAGAAAAAGGAATGGAAAAAAATGAGGACAGTCTCAGAGACCTCTGGGATAACATTAAACACACCAACATTCACATTATAGGCGTCCCAGAAGGAGAATACAGAGAGAAAGGGCCTGAGAAAATATCTGAAGAGATTACAGCTGAAAACTCCCCTAACATGGGAAAGGAAAGACTCACTCCAGTCCAGGAAGTACAGAGTCCCAGGCAAGATAAACTCAAGGAGGAACATTCCAAGACATATTAATCAAACTAAAAAATATTAAAGACAAAGAGAAAATATTAAAAGCAACAAGGCAGAAGCAACAAACAACATACAACGGAATCCCCATTAGGATATCAGCTGATTTTTCAGTGGGAACTCAGCAGGCCAGAAGGGAGTGGCACCATATATTAAAAGTGATGAAAGGGAAACTCCTACAACCAAGAATACTTTACCCAGCGAGGCGGCTCTCATTCAGATTTGACAGAAATTAAAAGCTTCATAGACAAGCAAAAGCTAAGAGAATTCACCATCACCAAACCAGCCTTACAACAAATGCTAAAGGAACTTCTCTAGGTGGAAAAGAAAAGGCCACAATCAGAAACAAGAAAATTACGAATGGGAAAGCTAAAGGTAGGAAAGACTCCACACACAAATATAATATCAAAACCAGCAATCGTGAGGACAGTACAAATGCAGGATATTGGAAATGCCTTTGAAATTAAGAGAGCAGCAACTTGAAATAATCTTGTATATATGTAGACTGCTATATGGAACTGCACACCAAAAATCTACAACAGATACACAAAAAAGAAAAAGCAATCCAAACACAATACTAGAAATAGTCATCAAATCCCAAGAGAAGAGAACAAAAGAGGAAGCAAAGAAAAAAGACCTACAAAAACAAATCCAAAATTAACAAAATGGCAATAAGAACATACATATGGATAATTACCTAAAATGTAAATGGATTAAATGCTCCAACCAAGAGACACAGGCTTGCTGAATGGATACAAAAACAATACCCGTATAGATGCTGTCTAAAAGAGACCCGCTTCAGATCTAGGGACACATACAGATTGAAAGTGAGGGGATGGAAAAAGATATTCCATGCAAATGGAAATCAAAAGAAATCAGGAGTAGCAATACTCATATCAGACAAAATAGACTTTAAAATAAAGACTGTTACAAGGGACAAGGACACTACAAAATGATCAAGAGATCAATACAAGAAGCAAATATAACAATTGTAAATATATATGCACCCAAAATAGGAGCACCTCAATATATAAGGCAAATGCTAGCAGCCATGAAAGGAGAAATCAGCAGTAACACAATAATAGTAGAGTACTTTAACACCCACTTACATCAATGGACAGCTCTTCCAGACAGAAAATCAACAGGGAACATATTAGATCAGATGGACTTAATTGTTATTTATAAAACATTCTATCCAAAAGCAACAGAATACACATTCTTCTCAAGTGCAAATGGAACATTCTCCAGGATAGATCACATGCTGAGCCACAAAGTGAGCCTCGGTAAATTTAAGGAAATTGAAATCACATCAAGCACCTTTTCCAACCACAGTGCTATGTGATTAGAAATCAATTACAAGCAAAAAAGTAAAAAAACACAAGCACGTGGAGGTTAAACAATATGTTACTAAACAACCAATGGATCACTGAATAAATCAAAGAGGAAACTAAAAAATACCTAGAGACAAATGACAATGAAAACACGACAATCCAAAACTATGGGATGCAGCAAAAACAGTTCTAAGAGGGAAGTTTATAGCAATACAATCTTATATCAGGAAAGAAGAAAAATCTCAAATAAATAACCTAACCTTACACCTAAAGTAACTAGAGAAAGAAGAACAAACAAAACACAAAGTTAGTAGAAGGAAAGAAATCATTAAAGATCACAGCGGAAATAAATGAAATAGAGAAGAATAAAACAGTAGAAAAGATCAATGAAACTAAAAACTGGTTCTTTGAAGAGATAAACAAAATTGACTCATGAAG
Organism: Tursiops truncatus; assembly: GCF_011762595.2. Lineage (NCBI taxonomy): Eukaryota > Metazoa > Chordata > Mammalia > Artiodactyla > Delphinidae > Tursiops > Tursiops truncatus. Next base: position 36,161,677 of record NC_047047.1, on the reverse strand, counting down.
AAGAAAAGAGAGGGCTCAAATCAATAAAATCAGAAGTGAAAAAGAAGTTACAACAGACACCACAGAAATACGAAGGACCATAAGAGACTACAAGCAACTATATATCGACAACCTAGAAGAAATGAACAAATTCTTAGAAAGGTACAACCCTCCAAGACTGAACCAGGAGGAAATAGAAAATATGAACAAACCAATTACAAGTACTGAAATTGAAACTGTTGATTTAAAAACTTCCAACAAACAAAAGTCCAGGATCAGATGGCTTCACAGGCAAATTCTATCAAACATTTAGAGAAGAGGTAACATTGCAGAGGAAGGAACACTCCCAAACTCATTCTATGAGGCCACTGCCACCCTGATACTGAAACCAAAGATACCACAAAAAAGGGCTTCCCTGGTGGCGCAGTGGTTGACAGTCCACCTGCCGATGCAGGGTACATGGGTTCGTGCCCTGGTCTGGGAAGATCCCACATGCCGTGGAGCGGCTGGGCCCGTGAGCCATGGCTGCTGAGCCTGCGTGTCCGGAACCTGTGCTCCGCAACGGGAGAGGCCACAACAGTGAGAGGCCCGCGTACCGCAGAAAAAAAGAAAGATACCACAAAAAAGAAAATTACAGGCCAATACCACTGATGAACATAGATGCAAAAATCCTCAACAAAATACTAACAAACCAAATTCTAACCGAATACATTAAAAGCATCATACACCATGATCAAGTGGGATTTATCGCAGGGATGCAACGATTCTTCAACATCCACAAATCAATAAATATGATACACCACATTAACAAACTGAAGAATAAAAACCATATAATCATCTCAATAGATGCAGAGAAAGCTTCTGATAAAATTCAGCAATGACTTATGAAAAAACTCTCCAGAAAGTGGGCATAGAGGGAACTTACCTTAACATAAAAAAGGCCATATATGAAAAACCCACAGCTAACATCATTCTCCATGGTGAAAAACTGAAACAGGAACAAGACAAAGATGTCTACTCTCACCACTTCTATTAAACATAGTTTTGGAAGTCCTAGACACAGCAATCAAAGAAGAAAAAGAGGGGCTTCCCTGGTGGTGCAGTGGTTGAGAGTCCGCCTGCCAATGCAGGGGACACGGGTTCGTGCCCTGGTCCGGGAAGATCCCACATGCCGCAGAGTGGCTGGGCCCGTGAGCCATGGCCGCTGAGCCTGTGCGTCCAGAGCCTGTGCTCCGCAATGGGAGAGGCCACAACAGTGAGAGGCCCACGTACCACAAAAAAACAAAAACAAAAACAACAGAAAAAGAAACAAAAGGAAACCAAATTGGAAAAGAAGAATAAGACTGCCACTCTTTGCAGATAACATGATACTACACATAGAAAGTCCTAATACGTTACCAGAAAACTACTAGAGCTCATCAATAAATTCAGTAAAGTTTCAGGATACAAAATTAATACATAAAAATCTTGTGCATTTGGGGTTAATATATACACCACTATATATAAAATATGTAATCAACACGGACATACTGTATAGCACAGGGAACTCTATTCAATATTCTGTAATAACCTATATGGGAAAAGAATTTGAAAAAGAATGGATATATGTAGGTTTATAATTGAATCACTTTCCTGTACACCTGAAACTAATACAACATTATAAATCAACTATACTGCAATATAAAATAAAAATTAAATTTAATTAAAAAAACAAAATTTTGTTGAAAAACTGCATTTAAGTAATATGTTTAAATATTATAAATATTTAATAAATGTGTAAATGTTAAATATATTAATATATTTAAATATAATGTGGCAACTCTGTAAATCACTCTTCTTCAAGGTTTGTTGTTGCTATTTGTTGTTTGGTAACTTTTGAACTAATTCTGTAAAGTGTATATCCTTTGTTGTGTGCAGCCACTGAAATCTCTTTTCAGTTACCTAAATAGTCATCTACAGATTGGATAAAGATTTTTAATCCTAGAATCCTATCTTGGAATCTTTTTGGGTGGGGGTTCTGTGTTTTAGGGAACCCCTTGAATGCTCAGCTAGGCATTTTACAACTCAGCTTTAGCCTCCACTGCTTGCATGCATAGAGCCTCCAGATCAGCCAGAGGGGAGAATTCAGGTGACCATCTCATGTATTTCCTAAGAATGCACACAGTCCCGGGCATGCACACAGTAGTATACAGAGTCCCAGAAAGATTTTCGAGCTTTTCAAATCTCCTATGGATATCTTATTCTCTAGAATTTCCTTTTTAGCTTTTTGGTTGGCTTATTGTTTGCCCCAGTACTTATTTACCTTCTCAGGCAGCCAAAATCTTAAACAACTGCCTCTAATAGTTTTCCACAAAGCACCCTGGGGAAAAGGCTTTTTCACAAAGAGTGAGCTTCCAATCAGGTCAAATAAAGAAAGGCTTACACAAGAGGTCTTCCAAGGAACCATCAGTCAAATAATGATAGTTATCTGGGATTGGGACTTTGAAGGACCTCCAATACTGTTCTTTACTCTCTGCTGGCTCCTGGAGCTGCTGATTTTCACCTGGATTATGGGCTGTGGTTTTCAAGGCTACTGTGGAGCTGGGTGGTGGGGCAGATGGGAAAAGGGCAAGTTAAAACACTACAAAGAACTTCCCTGGAAGTCCAGTATGTAAGACTCCATGCTCCCAATGTAGGGGGCCTGGGTTCAATCCCTGGTCAGGGAACTAGATCCCACATGCATGCTGCAACTAGGAGTTCCCATGCCACAGCTAAGAAGTCCACCTGCCACAACTAAACAGGCCGCAACAAGATCCCACATGCTGCAACTAAGACCCAGTGCAGCCAAAATAAATAAATATTTAAAAAAACCCAACAACACTATAGAACTTGCTGTTCTTACATGAAATTCAGTTGTTTTTCTTGAAACCCTCCCCAGATTGCTGCATTTGGTTAATTTACAGAAGTCTGATAAAGACAAAGCAATAAAGGAAACTGAGAAGGAATGGCTGGAAAAATGTTAGGAAGAAAATCATGCAAGAATGATGTCAGAGAAATCACAAGAAGAAAATTTCGACATGGAGGGAGTAGTGAATAATATTTAACTACTGTTGTAAAGGTTATATAAGTTGAGGACTTAAAAATGCCTACTCAATTTACTGTCATGGTGGGATAGGGAGAGGGGAGTCACTGTAACATTGTGAAAACTGTTTTGGTGGAATAATTTGATAGCAGCCATATAGGCATGGTTTGAGGAGCGAGTGAATGGGTAGTAGAACAGCTCTATGTGTTTGTTTCCCCAAGGTTCTGTATCCTTTATTTCTCACTCTTTATTTCTTTCCTTGGAAGTCTCTTCAGCTCAAATCCTGATATACGGTGCTGATCCTTCCCTTGTCTTAGATATTCAAATGATTGTGGGACAGCTTGTCCTCTAAGAGCCTTGAATCAGAATACCTGAAAGTACACCTATTTTCTTTCTTTTAAAGGTGATCTTGCTGGCCTGCAGGATGGAGTCATGTTTGGTTCTTTCCTTTACCTCTGAAGTAGATGTCTATAGGATTATCTGCCTAATACCCTTGTCCTAAAAACTGACCCCCATATCATATCCAATTGTGGGAGCCTTTTTCTTGGAGCTATGTGACCCAGCCCTCTGGCCATAGTTGATGGGAACAACTTGGGTAAGGAAACCAGCTGAATCAAAGTCCTTCTCTGGAAATTCTGGAACAAGAATGAGAATAATTTTTCCCTCTGCATGCCTCAACTAAAGGATGCAGAGTTTGAGTCCTACTGGCAAACTTGCTTACTGCCTTAAAAACTTGAGAAGACGAAAATGGTCTTTGGAGAAAGAAAATATTGAAGAAAGTCCAAACAGCTTTTAAGTTTCTGGTTACAGCTATGTCTCAGTTACACCTGTATTCCTATCCTTTGGTACTAGCATATATCCCATGATGCCAATGACATTCCTATTTTTACTTTAGCTATTTTGAGATGGGTGTCTTTCACTTATCCTCACCCACATAAACTCACCAGTCAAGTCCTACCTACAACCTCTTTGCTCTGTGCAGACTTGACTGGAGAGTTTATTCCATTATATTTAAAATAACTACTGATAGGGAAGGACTTCTCCCATTTTGTTATTTAATTTCTGTATGTCTTAAAGCCTTTTTCCCCCTTATAGCCTTTTTCCTCCTAATTTCCTCCATTACTGCCTTCTTTTGTGTTTAGTTGATATTTTGTAGTGAAACGTCTGAATTTCCATTGTGTATATTCTATAGTTATTTTCTTTGTAGTTACTATGGGGATTACATGATAACATCCTAAATTATAATAATCTAATTTGAATGGATACCAAGTTACCTTAAGTTGTGTTCCTGTGCTCCAACTTTATGTTATTGAGGTCATGAATTACATCTTTATATACTGTGTACCTACTAACAGATTTATAATTATTTTCTATGCATTTGTCTTTTAATTCCTGTTGAAAATAAAAAGTGTAGTAAAATATTATAATAATAATTGTTTTTATATTTGTCCATGTATTAATCTCTATTGGAGATCTTTACATTCTTCATATGGATTCAAGTTGCTGTCTACGATCCTTTCATTTCAACCTGTAGGACTCCCTTTAGCATTACTTTTAGGGAAGGTAATGAACTCCTTCACCTTTTATTTAGCTAGGAATGTCTAAATTTCTGCCTCATTTTTGAAGGAAAGTTTTGCTGGATATAGAATTCTCCATTGACATTCTTTTTTGTTTCAGCCCTTTAAATATGTCATTTTATTGCCTCAGGCCTCCAAGGTTTCTACTAGAAACTTGCTAATAATATTATTGAGGATACCTTGTATATGATAAGTTGCTTTTCTCTTGCTGCTTTCAAGATGCTTTTTTCAAGCTGAAAAGCTTTTGATAGTTTGATTATAATTTGTCCTAGCATGGGTCTCTCTCCTGGTTGATTGTATTTGGAGTTCACTGAGGTTGGATTTGTAGATCCATCTCTTTCCTCAAATTTGGGAAGCTTCCGGTCATTATTTCTTCAAATAGTCTCTCTGTCTCTTTCTCACTTGTCTTTCTGAGACTCCCATAGTTGTTGGTATGCTTGAGAGTGTCCCATAAGTCCTTTAGGCCCATTTCACTTAATCTTTTTTCCTTTTGCTCCTCAGACTCAATGATTCTAAATGTTGTATCTTAAAGTTTGCTGATTCGTTTTTTCTGTCTGCTAAATATAAGTGAGAGCCACCCCAGTTTTCTGGAACAAAAGTGGAGTAGAACATTTATCTAAGCTGTTTACCTCTTGATAGTTACTGTTGTTATTAAATGGATCTTTGACAAGAGATAGTAATCAAAGCCATAGGATAAGGCCTGAAAAAAAGCTGAGAAATGGGGAGTAACAGGGTTTCAGTGAAAAAAAGGTATTTACTAGAAATGAGGCAGGGCTCAAAGGGGGAACACCAAACTCTTTGGCTAGGAATTATCAGCTGGCCTAGGTAACCTGATCAAAATATACACAGGGCACAGGATGCATTTTGGTGAATAGTGGAGTTTCTTCATTTTTCTGAAATTTCGTGGTAATCTCTTCATATTCCTTTTCACTCTTAGTAAATTTAAATAGCTTTAAAATGCAAAAATTGCCTCCATTATATCTGAAACCCTGGTGGAAAAGGCAGTGTACATGACAACTAAGGAAAATTCTGATAAAATTTGCTATGAATTAACCTCCTACTGTGTTTCCTAAATGGCAAGAGGGATGGGGATGGAGGATGTTTGTATCCCCATGATGTAACACAGCAATTCCTATTAATAGGGTATGATTTCATTATTTAGTTATAAGTGACTTATCACAAATATAAATTGTACCTGCCTCAAAGAATTACGGTGAGGCTTAAATTAGTAAATGTAGTTAACAGAATAGTACATGGCCCACAGTAAGCATTCAGTAAATATTAGCTATTATTGTTTTTATTGGGATGCACATCACTATCCTTAGCAAGTAACAATATACACTGATAGGTCAACTGAAGTTACTCTTATCTAATATTATATTAATATTGAATATCCTTTATCCATTAGGAATGAAGATTTGAAAGTGGTCTACGCATCTTTTGGGTTTGATCAGTTTGGAACTTTTTCAGGGTGGGGGAGGGAGAACAAAATCATCTTTCTGGTAAACAACTGTCAGCTTTGGTATTCAGCTTTAGAGCTACCCTGGTAGTATGGTTTTGAGTCCTTCAGTACCAACTGGAAGACTGGGATCTCTGGTGGTGATGTTAGAGAGAAGCCAACAATTGCTCCTTTTGGCTGCCAACATTACAAAAACAAAGCACAAGATGATCCATCAATGGATAATCAATGTTATAATATTTTCAAGCAACTTACCAAGTGGAAACCTTACTGAAACTTCTTTGTTTTATAGGAGTTCCATGAAGAAATAAATTCTATTACAATTTCTGAGGGTCCTCTGCCTAATTTAGGAATAGGAAATACCAGGAACAATAAAAATTGGGATGTCCAGAGATCAGTACTTTCAGAGTTGGTGACATTAGGATAAATTGAGTTTAGAAAAAGGAAACTCATGCTGATATTATTATAGTTTTTAAAGACATCATTTTTCTATATTATAAAGTTTTGAATGGACTTTTAGATTCAATTTAGGCTTTTGATTTATCTTCTTTGGAAGACTCACAGTAAAATGAATCTAGTGGCTTCTAAATTAAAAAAAAAAATCACCCATCAAACCTAAATTTCACGTGAAGTACTTTGTCTGATATAGGAGGGAATTCTTCTGAGATGTGACATGTCTATGTATAAAAATAAAGGATTATATAAGTTCCTGTGTTGGTTAATTTTAATAATAGCACTAATAATAATAAACTGTTTTCCTTAAAATCTTATGAAAAGAACAGTGACTTTTTAACTTTTTGCTAAGTAGTTATTAATTACTGATTATTAATTTGCATATTAACACAATTCCAAGTTAAATATCCATATTGTACTATTTACCCAGGCTTAATTCTTGTTTTTTCTAAAAAAAGACACTGTCTTCACAAAGAAAATAATTCAAATTAACCAGCCATGCCCTACAAATGTAAATACAAGTGATACTGAATAAGTATTGATTAAAATAAAAAGCACTTTAAAAAAACAGCATTAAATCTTACCAACTCCAGAGGTTATTGATTCTGCATCAATGTCACTAGCTCTCTTTCTTGCCACTTCAGCTAGTGCCAATTCGCCCTTTTCTAGTGCAAGGTAATGGATGTCCTTTGGAAATAAAGCAAGATAAAAGATTAATCCAAAATGTATCTTAGTCAAGTTACAAAGGAGATTTTGAAAGAAAGAACTTACTGTTCTTTCAAAACAGTAACAAAAATAGATTACAAAACAGACATGGCTGATGATAAAATACAAAAATTTTGTATTTTAATTTTCTCAGTTTTCTAATACAAGCAAATTTTCTTGAATTGGAAATCATAGCTATAACTAGTGGCAGTTATTTAAATAAATTAAGTCTTTAGGGAAAAAAACAAGCTTTTAAATCCAATGTTTGATGTACTTAGTTTTGTCAGGGAATAAAAATCTTAGTGGCTATTTTCTTTAATGAAATTTTACTATCTGAGATAGCTTCTTCAAAATTCAATTGTTCATTATGATAAGCATTTTATAAGGAATACTATTGTACAAATTTGTCTCTGATATTTATGTGTCTGGCACATGTTACTTTATTAATATTATTAACACTACTATCATCTTGAACTTATTCAGTCAACAAATAATCAGTGCCTATTAAGTTGTGAAAAGAGAGATCAATTACAATACTGTTTCTCAACAAGCTTTCAGCCCAGTAGGGAGAAAGACAACTGTAAACAACAGTTAGTAACATAGTGTAATAGGTTTTATGGCAGAGTTAAGAATGGTGTAGAACCAAAGAGGAGGAACTGATCCTTGATCTGCATCTTGAAGGATAAATAAGAGTTATAGTAGAAGGGAAAATGGAGAAAAGGCAACAGAAAATGAATGATACCTGGTGCACATACATAGAGAAGCTTGAGAAAACACAGTTCTATCAAGCAATGGCAGGTCTTTCAATACGGAAGGAATGTTGGTTGTGTGGGAGAATGCAGTGGAAAATAATTCTAAAGAAGTAGACAGAGCCACTAAAAAGGACTTTGAACTCTTTTTGGTACACAGGGTGACTGTTGGAATGAGAATTTTATTGCAATAAAAATGGAAAAAGAACATGAACAACAAGTTTTCAATGATGAAATATAAATGGCCTATAATCATGAAAAGGTATTTCACTGTCCTAATGTTCAAAGTTGAAAAAATGTAATTTCAAACTGGACAGATTTTTTAAAGTTATTACTTACTGGTTGCAAAATTTGGGGGGAAACAGGCACTTATTACATTTACTGGGAATATAGACTTTACAGAGCAGGGGTCAGTAAACTATGGCCTATAAGCCAAATATAGCCTGCCTTTTGTACAGCCCTTGAGTAAAGAACGGTGTTTACCTAGCATAATGCCCTCCAGGTCCATTCATGTTGCTGCAAATGGCAAAATTTCACTCTTACTTATGGCTGAGTAGTATTCCAGTGTGTGTGTGTGTGTGTGTGTGTGTGTGCTTTTTTTTATGACTTTTTTTTTTTCAGCTGCGTTGGGTCTTCGCTGCTGCGCGTGGGCTTTCTCTAGTTGCAGCGAGCGGGGGCTACTCTGCGTTGCAGTGCATGGGCTTCTCATTGTGGTGGCTTCTCTTATTGCGGAGCATGGGCTCTAGGTGCCCGGGCTTCAGTAGTTGTGGCTCAAGGGCTCTAGAGCACAGTCTCAGTAGTTGTGGCACACGGGCTTAGTTGCTCTGCGGCATGTGGGATCTCCCCGGACCAGGGCTCGAACCCATGTCTCCTGCATTGGCAGGGAGATTCTTAACCACTGGACCACCAGGGAAGCCTGATATGTACCACAATCTTCCTTATCCACTCATCTGTTGATGGACACTTAGGTTGCTTCCATATCTTGGCAAATGTAAATAATGTTGCTATGAACACTGGGGTGCATGTATCTCTTCGAATTAGTGCTTTTGTTTTTTTCACATATACACTCAGGCGTGGAATTCCTGGGTCATATGGTAGTTCTACTTTTAGTTTTCTGAGAAACCTCCATACTGTTTTCCACAGTGGCTGCGCCAGTCTACATTCTCACCAACAGTGTATGAAGGTTCCCTGTTTTCTACATCCTTGCCAACATTTGTCATTTATGTTCTCTTTGATGACAGCCATTCTGACAGGTGTGAGGTGATATCTCATTGTAGTTTTGATTTGCATTTCCCTGATGATTAGTGATGATGAGCATCTTTTCATGTGCCTGTTAGCCATCTGCATTTCCTCTTTGGAAAAATGTCTATTCAGTTCTTCTGCCCATTTTGTTAACCAGGTTGTTTGTTTTTTGATGATTAGTTGTATGAACTATTTATATATTTTGGATATTGACCCCTTATCATATTGTTTGCAAGTATTTTCTCCCATTCAGTAGGTTTTTTGGTTTTGTCATTATGCTAAGTGAAATAAGTCAGACAGAGAAAGACAAGTACTGTATGATATCACATGTGGAATCTAAAAAATACAACAAACTAGTGAATATAACAGAAAAGAAGCAGACTCACAGATATAAAGAGCAAACCAGTAGAGAGGGAAGAAAGGGCATTATAGGCATAAGGGATTAAGAGGTACAAATTATTAGGTATAAATTAAGCTACAAGGGTATATTGTATAACACAGGGAATATAGCAAATATTTTATAACTATAAATGGAGTATAACCTTTAAAAATTGTGAATTGCTATATTGTACACCTGTATATATAATACCGTACTCATCTATACTTCAATTTTAAAAGAAAATGGTGTTTACATTTTTAAATGGTTGGAAGAACTGTGCTCAACCACTCAACTCTGAATGGCTTTGGAATTACCTTATGCTGAAGACTTGAAAGTGTTTCAATCTGAAACTATTAAAAGCAAAACAGTACTTATATGTGAAACTTATATTGTGATAAAGTCATTTCAGTGAGAACGTTGTTTGACTTGCAAGTAATAGGCTGTGTTACAGGCTGTGTTATACACTTCCTGCACTGTCAAAAGTTAAAAAAAGAAGTGAGATCTCCATTCATATACAAATTCCCAGCAATGTATTTCAGTCCACAGCAGCATTTTTCAACCTTGATACAAGTGCAAAGATAATGTCCATATTCCAATGTTGCAATTAAGGAACTTTAATAGGAAGTAATTAATTTGCAATGTAGTAACATGTTAAAAGGCAGTCTAGCCTTTAGCTAATAGAATTGTAAAAATGCCTTCTGATCGGTGAATATGTGCAATTAAACCATACGCTCATGGATTGATATCAGTATTTGGCAGTACTTATCTACGAGGAAAGAAATTTGCAAAGTTGAAATACATAAAATCTCATCATAGATCAGTATTCACAGATGAACATTTGCAACAGATTTTGTTGTTAAGGAAAACCACCTTTCAACCCTTATTAAGAGAAATGTTATCCCTCCACAAAAGAATTCCATTATTCACATCTGTAGAACTTTATTATGAAAACTGTACTCAATTAATAGATTTTTAATTTTATCAATAAAGATTTGTGGAAATTTGTTTTCTATCATACTCAATTATTACATTTAAAATTTTATCAATAAAAATCTATGGAAATTTGTTTTCTCAAGTACCTAAATAATAACCTCAATTTTTCCTTTTGGCCCACAAGCTTATAATATTTGCTGTTTGGTCCTTTATGGAAAAAGTTTGATGATTCCATATTTTAGTAATACATCAGAATTCAAATTTGCATACATATACTTTTGGAAAATCTTCTTAAGGAAATGATGTGACCAATCTTATGTCCAAGATTGGTGATGACAGCAATACTTTTTTTTTTTTTTGAGACTATCTTTTTTTATTTTTGGCTGCACCATGCAGCATGTGGCATCCTAGTTCCCCAACCAGGGATTGAACCCAGGCCCTCGGCAGTGAAAGCATGCAGTCCTAACCACTGGAACACCAGGGAATTCCTGACAGCAGTACTTACAACGATAAAAAATCAGAAGCAACTTAAATGTATATCAATTGAAAAAATCATGTTGATTTTCTTTTTTAATCCAAGAGTGGCATGATACTTTCATAATAGATCCTTATATTCAATGAAGAAATTAGCAGTAATTTAAAAATATATATACTCCGGTATTCAGTTTGCTAGTGTTTTATTTAATACTTTTGCATTTATGTTTTTTTTTTACTGAGGTATAGTTGCTGTACAGTATTATATAAGTGCGTCTGTGTTCTTAAGAAATTCTATCACTTTACTTGCACTTGACTGCTAACAAGCCCTCAACTAGTATCAAAGTTATACTAGCCTTACAAATAAGCTAAGGCAGCTTTTTTTCCTATCTTCTTGTCTCTGGCAAAATTTATATGTGATTCTTCACTGAAAATAAGCAAAAGATATACAATGCATTTAAGAAGAAATTACCACCCATTACTGAGTGACGTAAATGAACACCTGATTAAAATACAGATATACACCTGCTTATGGCTGAAAAGATTATACATCATAAAGATATCAATTCTGACCCCAAATAATCTGTAAAATTCAGTGGAATTCCAATCAAAATCCCTTAATATTTTTCATGGAACTTGACAAGTTGATCTTAAAATTCATATGTGAAAGTAAATGGTCAAGAATATCTAAGACTTATTCTAGTTAACATTAAGACTATATAATAGCACTAGTATATAGGCATATAAATCAGTGAAAAAGAAAGTTACCCATAAAAAATATCAGTTTTTTTGTGAGTTACTAATGTTAGTATTTTATGTTTAACAGTGATGTAAGTGTTGGCTATGAGATCTGTGGTCCACAAATTATTTCTGGAACATATTCTCTCTCTCTCATTCTTAATTCTGTGATTTCTACTCTTAATTTTTTAACTGTTACAGGGAATTTGGGGTCATTAATTTCAAGAAGGTAATAAGGCTTAACAGTTCTTGAGTTGATATTATATCTGTACCATGAAGGTTTTCATTTCTGTGGACCTTCTCACTATTCATATATATGAATGTAGTTTTTAGTAAAATGCAGTAGAGAGTATATTTCTGTAACTCCATACCTCTCAGTTTGAGACAGTTCATGCATGAATCTTTACAGTGTGATAAAAGACATCTAGTATCTAGTATCTATATCACCCCCCCCCCAATTGGCTATCCTCTGGATACATTTATTTTTTAACTTTTAGATAGTTTTAGTGTTTCAATTTAGTTTAAATGTTGGATATATACAGTTAAATATGTTCATATACCCCTGGGAAATGGTCATATTCTAAATAAGTCAAGAAAGTAAAAGCCACTTGGCTTTGTATTTCATTTTCATGTCTTTTACTTGATTAGGACAGCACATACAAGAATACAGGACATGCAGTAAAGCTGGTTGAGACTAAGGCTAAGGTACTGTTAAATGATATATTAAATACACTGCAAGAGACCACTACTGGGAAAGTCATGCCCTTCTCATCTTGACTTTAAATTTAATTAATACTTATTAATCAAAAATTATTCCACAAATAATTATGGAGTGTTTACTACGTGCCAGATGCAGAGGTAAATTTACTACAAAGTTTATAAAGCATAAGCTTCTCTGCCTCTTATTTGTACATATCCTTCCCAGTACCTACTTTTGTACTTGAAATGTTAAATTTTTTTTTTAACTTTCTTTTTTAAATTGAAGTATAGTGGATTTACAATATTATAATATTTTCAGGTGTATAGCATAGTGATTCAGTATTTTTATAGATTATACTCCATTTAAAGTTATTATAAAATAATGGCTATATTTCCCTGTGCTGTACAGTATATCCTTGTTGCTTATCTTTTTTATACATAGAGGTTTGTATATCTTAATCCTATACCCCTATCTTGACCCTCCCACCCTTCTGTCTCCCCACTGGTACCATTAGTTTGTTTTCTATATCTGTGAGTCTTATCCTGTTTTGTTATATATATTTATTTTTTATATTCCATATCTAAGTGATAATATACAGTATTTGTCTTTCTATGACTTATTTTACTAAGCATAATATTCTCTAGGTCAATTAAATTATTTTTCTTCAGAAGTATAAGTTTCAGGCCCCATAAAACATGTATCTACCCCCTGATGACCATCCATCAAGGTTTTCACATACTAGTGAACTGTGTTACCATACCATACTTAGATGTTTAGAATCACGTGTCTCGGAGGCACATGGCACAAGGAGACATTGTAAGTTGTACAGTCCTTTTTTGTTTCCTTGGTCTCTTTTTGGAGAGTTATTGTATAAGATTAAAATGGCATGTAATGGGTCTAAAGGGATAACATAGATGACAATAGATCTGAAAAGTGTCATATTGATAAATCCCAACCTTTACTGCCACCCAATCAGGATTACCTAGTTATGAATGGTTTTATTATAAAAGTGTTACTAATGTGGAAGCAAGTTTTCAGAAAAATATTCAGAAGAATGAACTATTTAGTTTCTGTCATTCTCAGCGACAATTTTTAATTTACTGTTTGCCAAACTGACTTATATTAGTAACATCTTTTAGCACTATTAAGTGAAATTGGCTTCCACTGAACAAAAGATGACAAACACTGAGAGTCTTTGGCTATGATCCATGTTTAAAAATTGACACATATTCTCTCTGTATCATCTAAGATCTGGAATAAAAGACTTGTTATTCCTGGGAGCTCATTACCTTTCACAGGTGGTATTTAATGTACTACTATAATGAATATGCAGATTTACAACAAAAAGCATTTAAAGCTAAGGAGTCCCTGGTGGTCCAGTGTTAGGACTCGATGCTTTCACTGCTGAGGGCCCGGAATCAGTCCCTGGTTGGGGAACTAAGATTGTGCAAGCCGTGCAGCAAAACCAAAAAAAAAAAAAAAATATTCAAAGCTAAAAAAAAATCCTGAGTAGATTTTCATCTTGAAATCATACTTTGGACTAGTCACTGACAGATAAGTTTAACTATTATAATGTATTGATGTTGTTATAACCTTTTCTAATTTTTGTTAGGCTTCTGGGGATTGATAGGTTTGTATGAGATAACAGAAGCACTTACAAAGACATGCAACAGCTTCTACACATTTAAGACTACCATGTTCTGGCCCTCCCTGCTATAATATTTTACTTAGTTCAAATCAGTTGATAATATAAATTTTAAATTCATTAACTACAAGCTTTGCAGCTTTAAGCCTTGTCCAAAACTGCTTTCAGAACATTTAATTTCATGCTGCTTTATTTCAAGTAAAGTAAAATGTTGATACACTTCTCTTTGTACTTATTCAAAATAGCATTTCTTTTCATAGGACAAATCTGGTTAATAAGAAGTTTTAAGAATTAGGAATAAAATATTTCTGATAATGTGTTAATATTTTAGAAATATCATATTTGTAGATTTGAGGGAAAAGTAACTTTCAAGATAAGGAAGTCTATGAAATAATTTATCTCATAAGTTACATTAATAATATAAATTTTAGTAATCAGTTCTTAATGTCTACATAAGTATCTACATAAATAATCTTTTTTATATAAGAACAATGAATAATTATTTTAAATGTGAAAATATATGTAAAGAATTTAGATTTTGTTACCAAATGGAGAATTTACTTGGAATGACACTTATTTTCATGTTAGAATAAGTTTTTAAGTTTTTAATTCATAAATAAAACCTACTGCTTTTTTTAGGAGTTATATTTTTGGCTTGTTTGAATTTTGTCCTTGGAGCTACTGGTTTATTTAAATTCATCTATTTTAATCAATTCAAGTTTTTCATTTTATTCACATTAACTAAGTTTTCATGTTTATTGCACTGTTGTATATATTATCATACTTTTTAAAATTCTTCTGATCATTTTATATACTGCTATATAGAATGATCAGAGTTATTCCCAGGATATTATAACAAAATTAAGTTACTATATATAGAAAACCCTAAAGACTCACAAAACTACTGATAAATGAATTCAGCAAGGTAGCAGGATACAAGATTAACATACAGAAATCAGTAGAGTTTCTTTACACTAACAGTGAAATATCAGAACAGAATGTAAATAAACAATCCCTTTTAAAATCACATCTAAAAAAAAAAAACTTAGGAATAAACCTCACCAAGGAGGTGGAAGACTTACTTATATGCTGAGAACTACAAAACATTAGTAAAGGAAATTGAAGATGATTTAAAGAAATGGAAAGATATGCCATGCTCTAAGATTGGAAGAATTAAAATTGTTAAAATGACTATTCTACCCAAAGCAATCTACAGATTTAATGCAATCCCTATCAAATTACCCATGACATTTATCACAGAACTAGAACAAATAATCCTCAAATTTATATGGAAACATAAAAGACCCAGAATTGCCAAAGCAATCCTGAGGAAGAATAACCCTCCCAGACTTCAGACAATACTACAAAGCTAGAGTAATCAAAACAGTGTGATACTGGCACAAAAACAGACATATGGATCAATGGAACAGAATAGAGAGCCCAGAAATAGACCCACACACCTATGTTCAATTAATCTTCAAGAAAGGAGGCAAGAATATACAAATGGGAAGACACAGTCTCTTCAGCAAGTAGTTCTGGGAAAGTTGGACAGCTGCATGTAAATCAATGAAGTTAGAACACACCCTCACACTGTACACAAAAGTAAGTTCAAAGTGGCTTAAAGACTTAAATATAAGACATGACACCATAAAACTCCTAGAAGAGAACATAGGCACAACATTCTCTTACATAAATCACGCCAGTGTTTACTTAGGTCAGTCTCCCAAGGCAATAGAAATAAAAGCAAAAATAAACAAATGGGACCTAATCAAACTTCTAAGCTTTTGCACAGCAAAGGAAACCATAAACAAAACAAAAAGACAACCTACAGACTGGGAGAAGATATTTGCAAATGATGCAACCGACAAGGGCTTAATTTCCAAAATATATAAACAGTGCATACAATGCAATAACAAAAAAGCAAACAACCCAATCAAAAAATGGGCAGAAGACATAAACATTTCTCTAAGGAAGCCCAACAGGCACATGGCCAACAGGCACATGAAAAGATGCTCATCATTGCTGATTATCAGAGAAATGCAAATCGAAACTGCAATGAGGTACCACCTCACACCAGTCAGAATGGCCATAATTAAAAAGTCTACAAATCATAAATGATGGAGAGGATGGGGAGAAAAGGGAACCCTCTTACACTGTTGGTAGGAATGTAAATTGGTACAGCCACTATGGAGAACAGTATGGAGGTTCCTTAAAAAACTAAAAATTGAGGTACCATATGATCCAGCAATCCCACTCCTGGGCATATACCCAGACAAAACTATAATTAGGAAATATACATGCACCCCCTATGTTCATAACAGCACTATTTACAATAGTCAAGATATGGACATAATCTAAATGTCCATCGATAGATGAATGGGTAAAGAAGATGTGATATATGTATACGTACGTGTATGTGTATATATATATTTACACACACACACACACACACACACACACACACAATGGAATATTACTCAGCCATGAAAAACAATGAAATAATGCCATTTGCAGCAACATGGATGGATCTGGAGATTATCAAACTAAATGAAGTAAGTCAGAGAGAGAAAGACAAATACCATATGATGCCACTTTATGTGGAATCTAAAATATGACACAAAAGAACAAATCTATGAAACAGACTTACAGACATAGAGAACAGAACTGTGGTTGCCAAGGGGTGGGGGGGAGGAAAGGATTGAGAGTGTGAGATTAGCAGATTCAAACTATTATATATAGGATGGATAAAGAACAAGGTCCTACTGTATAGCACAGGGAACTATATTCAATATCTTGTGATAAACCATAATGGAAAAGAATATGAATAAGAATATATGTATAACTGAATCACTTTGCTGTACAGCAGAAATTAACACAACATTGTAAACCAACTATGCTTCAATAAAATTAAGAAAAAACAAAAAACCATCAAGTTGCCAAACAATGTTTTAATATGCTACTAAAACACTAAAACAGAAGTTTTATTTAAAAACAGGGATATAGATGAATATATATGCATCTTTAGTTTTATATATATATACACTATATATATATACTATATATATAGTATATATATATAGTGTGTGTGTGTGTGTGTGTATATATATATATATATATATATATATATATATGTACTATAAATGAAGGATAAAACCGAAAGTGATGACCTCACTTTTGGTGAGAAGGACTAAGAAGATGTGACCCTAACCAGGAGAAAAAATGGTCACTTGAAACAGACCCAAATGCACTAATGGTTTACAGGAAACACAGGAGACAGAGGAACATATTAATAAGCACTCCAAAGATATGAGGTTGGCACATGTCAAAATATGAGAAACTCTATACGGCAAATGGTTCAGTTTATTCAACAGCAAAACTGCAAAACAAGTGGGGAAAAGAGAGAAAGCTGGAAGTCAGATTAAAATAAACCACTGAGGGACTTTACTGGTGGCGCAGTGGTTAAGAATCCACCTTCTAGTGCAGGGCACATGGGTTCAATCCCTGGTCCGGGAAGATCCCACATGTGGTGGAGCAACTAAGCCCATGTGCCACAACTACTGAAGCCTGCGGGCCTAGAGCCCATGTTCCGCAACAAGAGAAGCCACCACAACGAGAAACCCGCGCACCACGACGAAGAGTAGCCCCAGCTCACTGCAACTGGAGAAAGCCCACGTGCAGTAACAAAGACCCAACACAGCCAAAAAATATATATATAAATAAATAAATAAATAAATAAAATTTTAAATAAATACAAAAAAGAAAAAAAATAGACTTTAAACCACTGAGACACATCAACCAAATGTAACGTTGGACCTGGTTGATCCTGAGATACAACTACCTTTTAGATTTTTTAAAATAAATACTTCTGGAGATAACAGAGAAATCTGAACATCAATTGGATTATTTGATGATATTAAGAAACTAAGGGTATAACTGATTCACTTTGTTATAAAGCAGAAACTAACACACCATTGTAAAGCAATTATACCCCAATAAAGATGTTAAAAAAAAAAAAAAAAAAGAAAGAAACTAAGGGGAGAGACTTCCCTGGTGGTCCAGTGGTTAAGAATCTGCCCTGCAATGCAGTGGATGCCGGTTCCATCCCTGGTTGGGGAACTAGGATCCCACATGCCACAGGGCAGCTAAGCCTGCGCGCCACAATTAGAGAGCCTGCGTGCTGCAACGAGAAAGCCGACGCACTCTGGAGCTTGCACACCACAACTACAGAGCCCACTCACTCTGGAGCCCGTGAGCCACAACTACTAAGCCTGCGTGCCACAACTAGAGAGAAGCCTGTGTACTGCAACAAAAGATCCTGCGTGCTGCACCTAAGACCTGATGCAGCCAATAAATAAATAAAATAAGAAACTAAGAGGGATTTCTTTAGATTTAATAATAGTATTGTGATGATGTTTCTTTAAAAAAAACAACAACAAAACTTCTCTTTCAGAGATATATAATGAAGCATTTAAAGTAAAATAATACGTTGCTTCAAAATAATCCAAAATGGGATGTAGGGTGGTTGGAAATATAAATGAAAACTGTTTGGTCATGTATAGGTACTTGTTGAAGTTAGGTGATTGGTATATGGCAGTTCATTATTTTATTCCCTCTGTTTTTTATCCATGATAAAAATAAATTCAAAACAAAATTAATAGTATCCTTCTCTTTAAAAACAAATTTCCTTTGCCGTAGTTATGTCCTTTTCAATCCTAGTTTGTGTGTGTGTGTGTTTGTCTTCTTTTTCTAAGCCTTGATGATATTTTTCTAAACTATTATCTTACAGGTCTTTTCTAGAAAATGGCTTTGATTTTATTGAGAAATTCTACTTTAAAAAATTTAATTCTTTTATCTTCATTCATTTCATTTCTCTACATTCTTTGGATTTATTTGTCTTTGTTCTCTTGAGATGAAAGCACAGGTCATTTATTTTCAATCTTTTAAAAAAAATAATGAATTTAAGGCTATGAAATTTCTTCTGAGTATTACTGCTTTGGCTGCAAGCCACAGACCTTGATATGTAATATTTTCATTGCCATTAAGTTACAATTTCCACTTTGAGATCACCTTTAGCCAAAGAGTTATTAATAAGTATGTTGTTAAATTTGGGGGCACATGTTATTTTTTATCAGGGTGATCTTTTTTTAAAAATTTTATTTATTTATTTTTGGCTGCGTTGGGTCTTCACTGCTGTGCACGGGCCTTCTCTAGTTGTGGTGAACGGGGGCTACTCTTTGTTGTGGTGCACAGGCTTCTCATTGCAGTGGCTTCTCTTGTGGAGCATGGGCTCTAGGCACGTGGGCTCAGTAGCTGTGACTTGTGGGCTCTAGAGTGCAGGCCCAGTAGTTGTGGTACACAGGCTTAGTTGCTCTGTGGCATGTGGGATCTTCCCGGACCAGGCCTCCAACCCATGTCCCCTGCACTTGCAGGTGGATTCTTTTTTTTTTTTTTTTGCGGTACACAGGCCTCTCACTGCTGTGGCCTCTCCCATTGAGGAGCGCAGGCTCCGGACGCGCAGGCTCAGCGGCCATGGCTCACGGGCCCAGTCGCTCCGCAACATGTGGCATCTTCCCGGACCAGGGCACGAACCCGTGTCCTCTGCATCGGCAGGCGGACTCTCAACCACTGCACCACCAGGGAAGCCCTGGCAGGTGGATTCTTAACCACTGCACCACCAGGGAAGTCCTGGGGTGATCTTTTTATAGTTAGTTTTTACTTTTACTGCACAGAAGTCACTGAATATGATTTCTGTGGTAGAAATATGTGGAATATGTTGATATTTCCTTGGTGGCTTAGATATGATTATTTAAAATGACTTTATTAATAATATGCATTCTTTAATATGTTTAATAATATGTTTATTAAACATATCTTCATTAGGTCAAGTTTTCTAATTATGTTCTTAAAATCCTTAATATCCTTACTGTCTTTTTCCTTCTCAGTGTATGGTTTTCAGAGAAGGGTGTGCTAACATCTTGCACTTTGTGGATTTTTCAACTTTTCCTTGAAGGTTTTTTTTTTTTAGAATATATTTTGGAGCTCTGTAGTTAAATGAATAGTGCTATCTCTATTTGATGGATTATTTCTATGATTATCAACTATGTTATTATAAAGGATCTCTCTCTATTAGTTATCAATTGCTGCACAACAAATTACCCCCAAAGTTAGTAGCTTAAAACAATAAACATCAATTATACCATAATTTCTGAGGGTCAGGAATCCAAGAAGACTTAACTGGGCAATTTGGACTCAGGGTCTCTCATGAGGTTGCAGTCAAGATGTTGGCCAGAGGAGCAGTCATCTGAAAGTTTGTGTATGAAGGCCCTGCTTCTAGATGGCTCATTCACATGGCTGGCAAATGCAGTTCCTTACCGGCCATTTATCAGACGCATCTGTATCTCACTGCATAGGCCTCTCCATAGGGCTGCTTGAATGTCCTCATGACATGGCAGCTAGCTTCCCCCAGAGCAAGTGATCAGAGAGAAAGGGGCAAAAAGGAAGCCACAACACATTTTATTACCTAGTTTCAGAAGTCACACTTCATAGCTGAAGTTAGTTACTACGTCCAGATCACATTCAAGGGGATGAGAGGATAAGGCACCACCTTTCGAAAAGAGGAGTATCTGGGGCTTCCCTGGTGGCACAGTGGTTGAGAATCTGCCTGCCAATGCAGGGGACACCGGTTTGAGTCATGGTCTGGGAGGATCCCACATGCTGCAGAGCGGCTGGGCCCGTGAGCCACAACTACTGAGCCTGCGCGTCTGGAGCCTGTGCTCCGCAACGAGAGACCGCAATAGTGAGTGGCCCCCGCTTGCCACAACTAGAGAAAGCCCTCGCACAGAAACGAAGACCCAACACAGCCAAAAATAAATAAATAAATTAAAAAAAAAAAAAGAGTATCAAAGAATTTGAGCACATGCTTTAAAAGTGCCTCACCTTCTTTTTCCCTTTTAATACTTTTGTCTTCAGATATTTTCTTCTGACAGTTGGTTTTGGAAGCATTTATTATATATATTTTTCCATTTGAACCATGTTATTTTGGGTTTGGAGTGTTTTATATATGCAGCACATGCCTGGATATTTAAAAATCCAATTTTGTGGTCTCTGATTTTCAGTAGGTGAATTTAATTCATTGACATTATAATTACTGATGCTTAGACATTCTTGCCAGCTTATTTTTTACTTTCTATTTGCCACACCCTTATTTATTTCCTTTTGATTATTTCCTATTTGTTCTGTAATAATTTATCAAGTCTTCTTTTTTGTGTTTTTATTTACTGATTCTAAAGTTACGCCATTTGTATTGGTCTGTTAGGGCTGCCATAAGAAAATACCAAAGTCTGGGCACATTAAACAAGAGAAATACTATTTTCTCACAGTTCAGGAGGCTGGAAGTTCAAGACGAAGCTGCTGACAGGTTTGGTTTCTCCTGAGGCCTCTCTCATTGGCTTGCAGGTGACCACCTTCTTGCTGGATTTGCCTCTGTGCACATGCATCCCTGTTGTCTCTTCCTCTTCTTACAAATACACCAGTCATATTGGATTAGGGCTCCACCTCCACGACCTCACTTAACCTTAACTGTATCTTTAAAGGCCTCACTTCCAAATACAGTCACATTAGGGGTTACAGCGTCCACATATCAATTTGGAAAGACAGGGGGACACAATTCAGTTCATAAAATCACCCTTCATATTTTTCTGGTGAATATTCTTTAATTCTTAACATACTCACATCACCTTATTTTTCTAACAATACCTGGGGTTTATCAGTATTTACTTACTTTGACTTCTCCACTCACCCACCTTGCTACAACCTGATTATTCACCCTTGCTATCCCAGGAACATTTTTCTGATTCCTAGTATCCCCTTTCCCAGGGCATGGAGAACTTTTGGTGCTTCTTTCAACTTTGGGAGCCATCTTATCTGGACATTTAGGTTTCTGCTTTCTTTTTTCAATCTTATTTTGTGTGTTTTACAGTTTTCAGTGGATTCCTCACAGCTTCCGGTCTCTTATGTATTCTTGATTTGAATTCCAGTTATAAATTTTAACCACACACACATATGTTCCATCATTTATAGAGATGTGGCACAGGAGGGAGAAGTTGATGTATACACTCAATCCAGTGTCTTAAAACAGAAGAGGTACATTTCATTTATAGATTAATTCTTCAGAGTAGAGACTTCTGACTGGGAAAATTTGAACTTGGAAATCCAAGATAGGTTTGAGTCAATAGAGGTCAGAAAATTCTATATTCATAATATTGTATATAATTATAATGTATATAGTAAATGTCAATTCTTGCTTCAGAAGTTTACAGGTATAAAACTCTTCTAAATAAAAACAGTGCCAAAGAAGCTATTTTATGTCAACTTGATCACCAATTAAGTGCCTAGGA
The DNA here is from genome assembly GCF_011762595.2 of Tursiops truncatus. Lineage (NCBI taxonomy): Eukaryota > Metazoa > Chordata > Mammalia > Artiodactyla > Delphinidae > Tursiops > Tursiops truncatus. Next base: position 36,139,187 of record NC_047047.1, on the reverse strand, counting down.
GCGGCAGATGTAAGCCACGCTATAGAAATAATGCCAACGGAAGACAAACTACGCAATAGTATCATGCCAAGGGAAGGCACAGATGGCTGGAGAGCAGCAGCTATAGGTCTTTTTATAGCATTATCAAACAGCACACACTTGACATTCCAACTGGTCCTGTGCCAATGGCCAAGGTAATTAGGGATGTCAACATGAGAAAGTTCAGAAGGCACAGTCATCCTCATGCCATCCATTTGGGGCCAGAGAATCAATCCTGGGTAGTAAATGACTGTCTTTTATGCCACAGTAATAATTAAGTTGGAGAGGTCACTTGAATTTTGAAAAGCAGAATAAGGTCCCAAAGACACAGAATTAAAAGTATTTCTGTGACCAACAAAAATAGACTTCAAAACCACACAGCTTCTACTTAGAGAAACAATGTCTAGAGCTGTGACAATAGTGAAAATTTAAAATATTCTCAGTTTAGAAAAGTTTCAAGTACAGTACAAAGATCTTTTTTTTCTGAATTATTGGAGACTAAGTTGCCAACACACTCTTGAATACATTAGTGTTTATTTCCTATAAATTTGGATATTCTCCTACATAACCACAATCAAATCATGAAATTAACATAGATAACATTACTCCCACTTAATCACTGAAATTTCACCAATTGTTCCAGTAACAGTTCACAGCACACAGATCCGTTTCTTGATAGATTTAGTTGGTATGTATCTTTAGTCTCCTTATTTAGTATAAAATAGTTCAGTCTTTTCACTGATGTGAACTTGGAATTTTTGAAGAGTATAGGCTAGTTATTAGAATGTCCCTTAATTTGGGTTCAATTGGTATTTCCTCATGATTAGATCCAGATTTTGCACTTTTTTTTGCAGGAAAGCCACAGAAGGGCTGTTGTGTTCTTATAACAATATATAAGGTAGCAAATTATTTTTATTTGCTCCATTTTGATCATTTGATTAACATGGTGTCTACCAGCCTTCTCCACTGTAAAGTAACTTTTTCCTTTTGTAAATAATACATATTTTGTGGGGAAATATTTTGAGACTATGTAAATAATATCCTGTATCTCATGAAACTTTCTCTCACAGTTACAGCATTCATTAATGACTGTTGCCTTATTCAACTATTACTATGATGTTTGCCAAATTGTGATTTTTTTTTCATTTTATCATTCCTTTTATATTTATTAAATGGCTTTCTTTATTTGTGTACTTACTTGTATCAGTATGGAGTCAGGGTGCCTCATTTTATATAATGGATTACAGGTATACTCTGGAGATATTGTGGGTTCAGCTCCAGACCACTGCAATAAAGTGAATATTACAATAAAGCAAGTCACAAGAATGTTTTGGTTTCCTACTGCATATAAAATTTATGTTTACACCATACTGTAGTCTATTGAGTGTGCAGTAGCATTAGGTCTTAAAAAACATTGTACATACCTTAATTTTAAAATGCTTTACTGCTAAAAAAGAAAATGCTAACCATCATCTGAATCTTCAGTGAGTTGTGGTAGTAACATCAAAAATTACTGTTCACATATCACCATAACAAATATAATAATAATGAAAAAGTTTGAAACATTGCAAGAATTACCAAAATGTGACACAAAGCCATGAAATGAGCAAATGCTGTTGGAAAAATGGTGTGTGTGATAGACTTGCCTGAGGTAGGGTTGCAACAAACTTTTAATTTGTAAAACATGCAGTATCTGTAAAGCACAATAAAGTGGAGGCGCAATATAATGAGGTACGCCTGTATAATCATCCCATACATTTTGATATGTTCATAACATTTTGTTATGAACAAATGTTCATAACATTTTGATATGTTAATTTAAATTCAATTAAAAATATTTCCAAGTTTCTCTTGTGATTTCTTTGATCCATGAGACTTTCAGAGAAGCGCCGTTTAATATGCAAATAGTTGGGAACTGTAGATATATGAATGTTATTGACTTGTAATTTAATTCCTTTGGTGTCATATTTCAGTCTACTAAAGTGTATTGTGCCTTATTTTATGGACCAGCAGATAGTCTATGTTTAGTGAATATTCCACATACATTTGAAAAGAATGTGCATTCTAAAGTTGTTGGATGTGGATTCAAAAACTGTCAGGGTTAATTAAGTTGGTTAAAAGGTTCACTAATCTTTATGGATTTTTTTTTTTTTTTTTTACCACTTGTTCTGTGAATTACTACATTTGTCTATTCCTCTTTTTTGTTGTCAGCTTTTGCTTCACATATTTGAAACTCAGTTATTTTGTACATAAACATTTAGAATTATGTCTTTCTGCTGAACTTTCATTATCACAAGTGTCCTTCTTTGTCTCTAGTAATACTTCCTTTGTCCTGAAGTCTAATTTGTCTGATACCTTACTGTTTGCATGGTACATCTTTTTAATTTCAATTTATTGTGTCATAATAACTGAAGTGTTTCTCTTATACACAGAATATAATTAGGTCTTGCTTTTTATCCAGTTACACAATCTTGGACTAGAAAAAAAATTCAATCTCTGCTTTTTAATTGTAGTGTGCAGTTAATTTGAATTTAATGTAATTATAAATGTTTGGGTTTAAGTATACCATCTTGCTTATTTGTTTTCTGTTTGTTCTCCTGTACTTCCCTCTTTTGGGTTGAGTATTTTTAAATTTCCTCTATTGACTTTTTAAAGTTGCATATCTATTTAAATTTTTAAGAAAATCCTTTCAGCACTACAATACGCAATCTTAATCTATCACAGTCTACTTAGAATTAATATTATACCACTTCAGGTAAAAGGTACGAACGTTACAGCAGTATAATTTCATTTATCCCAAACCCCCGTGATGTTAGTGTCATTCATTTCATATCTACATAGGTTATAAACACCATAATGTATTGTTGGTATTTTTCCTCTAAACAGTTATCTTTTAAAGAAATTTTGGCACGAGGAAAAAATACTTTTATGATTAATCCATGTTTACCATTTCCAGAGCTCTTTATTCTTTTATGTATATTCACATTTGGCATCATATTTGTTCTGCCTGAAGAATATCCTTTAATTTTTCTTATGGTGCAGGTCTGTTTGTGCTGAGTTGTCTCAGCTTTCATTTATTCAAAAGTGTCTTTATTTCATTCTCATTTTATGGTAATTTTCACTAGATATAAAATTTTGTGTTGAGAGTTTTGATTTTTTCAGTACATTAAAGGTGTTGTTCCATTATCTTTTGGTATCATTGCTTCTGATGAGAAGTCAGCGATAATTCCTATTAGTTGCTGATCATTTTACGTAATTTTTTTTTCTGGGTATTTTAAAGACTTTTCTCTTCATCATTGGTTTCAATAGTCTGGATATGCTGTGCGAAGATGTTGTGTGCCTGGGTAAAGCTTTCTTCTATCTGGAGTTCACTGAGCATCTTGGATCTGTAGACTGATGTTTTCCACCAATTACATGTATTTTAGAGCACTTGACTTTGTCTCACATGTTAGTTCTTGTTCATTTTTTGCAATATTTTTCTTTCTTTTATTCAAATTAGATGATCTCTATTGAACTATCCTCACTAATCCTAAGTCACTAATCCTTTATTATACAGTGTCTATTATTTTTCTAAGTAGAATTTTTGATTTCAGATTTCATATTTTTCATCTCTAGAATTCTTCCCCCCATGGTTTTTAATAGTTTCTATGTCTCTGCTAAGAATCCCTATATATTCAGTCATTATGTTCTTCTTTTCTTTTAAAATCCTTGAACATATTTATAATAGCTGCTCCAAAGTGCTTGTCTGCTCATTTCAACATCTGGGTCATCTCAGGGTCTGTTACTATTAGCTTCTCTTTCTCTTCATAATACATCACATTTCCCTGCTTCTTCACACACCTAGTAATGTGCGACATTGTTTATGCTTGACATTGTGGATATCACATTTCAGGGAGTTTGGATTATACTGTCCTTCTTTAAAGGATATTGAGTTTTGTACCAGCAAGGCACTAAATATGCGGTAGATTCTTTTGATCCTGTCAGATTGGTTTTATGATATTTAAAGGCAGATCTATTTCAGTTTTGTAAATAGTATGTGGTCCTTATTCTTAAAGCATGGCATTTCTGAGGTTTCATATAAATGCTCAATGAGGTTGCTTCACATTGGCTGAACCAGAATTAAAGCATGTCTCAGCACTCTGCAGCCTCTCCATTCACTCTCATTGTCACAGCAGAGGCTCTTTGATAGGCCTTGTCTACTTGCAGCCTACTCTCCCATCAAGGACCCAAAGGGAACCACCATGAAGACTTCTGGGTCCCCACTCTTCACACAGATTCTCCCTTTCTGGTATCTTGCCCCACAAATTCTAGACCCCTCATCATCCCTGAATTCTGAACTCTTCATCTCTGGCTCTTCAGCTGAGTGATATCACTGGTCTCTGCTCTGGAAGTTGTATACAGGGCTCATCTGTGTATTCTCCATTTTTTGAGGAATCATGGTCCTGCTGTCCTTATTGTCCACTGCCTAAATACAGTTGTCTCATATATTTTGTCCAGTTTCACAGTAGGAGGGCAGGTCTGAAAACCAATGTCTCCATTGGCTGGAAGTGGAAGATTCCCCCTTCCCTTACCTCACCAGTAATATTTTAAAACAGTTGAGCCAATATTAATTACATCATGATTTCTCTTTGTTTGGGTTTTAGTAAGAAACAGCCTTGAACTATAGGGACCAATGAGAAGCTGATGCTTTTCTAAAGGACAAGAGATTGGGGATGGACACAAAAAGTGTTACACCTGTCCAGTTCACATGACACTCTAAGATACAACTCTTCTTTGTGTCTCCCAAGATGCAGATGGGTTCTCAAAGAGTAGATTCATGGTTCTGGAAGATCTGTCAATATGATGACTAGCATAAACCACATCTACCTGAAAGAAAATCATGCCTAAACATGTGAAAGTGTTCTTTCCTGGAGACATGAATGAGAAAATAGGGAAATAGGCAATTGGTGCTACTTTTCTGTGATCCTTTTCATATTCACTGCACACAACAGACGCTTCCCTTTTACTACAGACAAACTTTAAGAGCACTTAATTTGGATGAATCATCTCCCCAATAAGCTGGGGTTCTGTAAATCGTTCAAGCAAGATCAGATTATCATGTAGATTGTCATTCTACAATAAGCAGTCTTACTGAAATCTTTGTGCATTTTCATAAAAAATAAAAGGGAAACAATAGCTTTCTTAGACTTAGTTATGGGTAGTTACCAAGTCACAAATTGCTAACTTTTGTAGAACTTCCAAATCTTTTGTTTATATAAGCAGTTTGGTATAATTGGAAATGACATGGAGTTTAGAGTCAAACACATCTGAGTTTGAATCACGATTTTCAGTTTTCCTTATCAGTTTTGTCAACTATAAAATAGGTATAATAATTCTGTTGGTTAGGATTATTATGAAAATTAAATAAGATAACATGCAAAGCCTCTGGCATAATGCCTGGCATTTTGCAGATGATTAAGAAAAGTTAACTTCTTTAATTTTTTGAGCTGTAATGATTTTGTTCCTGATAATCATAAAGCACTTGCATGCCCTCAAGCAAGACAGACTATAAATTTAAGCAGGCATAATCACAAATATCTCCTACTGTTATCAAAGGAGAGACTTGCATTATTAATCCTACAAGATTAAAACAATTCTTGAACTTGAAGAGCTGTAATTTTTTTTTTTACTTTCTTGAAAATGAGTTAAAATAGGAAAAAATTAGGTTCTTCTCTTTAGTTCTTTTACTTTAATTGAGTGATAAGCCCTAGTATGCAGTATTTTATAAAATTTCATTTGATCCATTTGGGGCATAAAACTGATGACATGTTATGCTTAAAAGTAGAATTTGTCACATTTAAGGCTCTTAGTGATTAATAGTTCAAACATAATAGCACACTGCAGGGAGTTATACAGAATTGGAAAGTAGCTAGTGCCAAGTTTAACACTTCACTCACCTTCCAAAAATATACTGCAGAACTTCTGATTCCAGTTATCCAGATAAGGATATAAAAGAGAATACTCTTACTGAGAATGACTAGAACAGCTGGATAAAGTAATTTCTGAAATTCTGTTTGAAGACACTGGAGACCTACCAAGACAGTGAGTATCTGAAAGACCCAAGTTCCTAGACAGAAGCAAAGCCCAGAGAGGTATAAGCCTGATATTTGGTGCTGCTTTTGCTTTCAAAGCATTTGCCAATTTGTAATTGGTGGCCAAGAGCCTGAGAAAATGCACAGAAAGTAGTGTTTGAAAAGTTGAGAAACTGCACAGAGCTTTAGGTAGAGTTTCAGGTACTGGGCTAAAAGTACAAAGTTATACTTCAGAGATTGCTGAGGCAGAGCTTTCAGCTGGGACTCCTGAAGGGCTACATTCTTGATAAATATAAAGTGGAAATAAACCACCTCTCAGACTGAAATTCAGCTTCAAATAAATTCAACTCCAGAATAGATTAAAATGTTGTTTAACCTTTACCCTAATTATTTGCCAGAAACAAAAATAAGTTCTTTCTGGAGGAAAATAACATCATATACAGCCTCAAATTATCACTAAATTTTAAATATCTTATGTCCAAAATTCAATTTAAAAAAGGAAAGAGATAAGAGTAAATGACCCCCAAACAACAGCAACAACAAAAAGGCCTACCAAAAAGACATTAGTCAAGAGGAAAAAACTACACTAATGAAAGAGAAGAATGGAATATAGTTAATACTAAGAAGGCCAAGGATGGTTAAAGGACATAGAATAAGTCGGACATACAGAAAAGAAACAGTTGTACTATTATTTATGTTATACTTCAATTAAATATTCCAATTAAAAGACACAGCTTGTGAGAGTTGATTATAAATATCCAACTCTATATTGCTTACAAGAGATACAACTTAAATATAAGGAAACATGGATTATGATATATGAAGGATATAAGTAAACACAAACCAAAATAAAGCTGGTTTAGGTATACTTTGAGATATGAAGTAGGTTTTAAGGCAAACATTTCTAGAAAATAGAAGAATGTTTTATAATGATAAAGGTGCAATATACCAAGAAAATATAACAGTTCTAAACTGGCATGCACCTAACTACACAGCCTTAAAACAAATAAAATAACAAAAAAGGCAAACAGAACCACAATCACAGTGGAAATTTTTAATACATCAGTCTGAGTGAAGATATAGAAGAATTGAACAACATGACTAACAAACTTGATTTTATATAGAATACTGTACCCAACAACTGTAAACTGTAGAGTACATATTCTTCTCAATGAACATGGAAACTTCACTATTGACCATATAATGAGCCATAAAGAAAGTTTCAACAAATTTCAAAGGGTTGACATAATACAGTAGGTTAAGGGGTGTGTGTGTGTGTGTGTGTGTGTGTTGTTTGAAATTAGTTGAAATTTAAAGAAACCATGGGCAAAGAAGAATTCACAACAGAAATGTTAGAAATATTTTGAGCTGAATGATAATGAAAAATATGACATAAAGTGTCAGAACACAAAGCTATGCTTGAATGGAAATTATCCCCTTGAATGCATACATTGGAAAATAAAGCCTAAAAAAATCCATGATTTAAGCATCTATCACAAGAAGTTAGAATAAGAACAACACATTTAAACAAAGTTGGAAGACTTATGCTACTGGATATAAATACTTAAAAAGGACAATAATTAAGACTGGTCTTGGTACAGGGATACAGACCTAAACGTATATATGGGAACCTGATTTATGACAAAGGTGGCCATGTAAAGCACTAAGCAAAGGACAGTCTTGTTAATAAACAGTCATAGGTCAACTGGATATATGTGTGTGTGTGTGTGTGTGTGTGTGTGTGTGTGTGTATGTGTATATATATGTGACAGAAATTAACTTTGAGCCATACCTAGGTGGATCATAGGTTTGATTGTTAACATTAAAATAATAAAACTTTTAGAAGATTAAAAAAGGAGAATATTTTCAAGACCTTGGGATAATAAAAGATTTTAAAAACAGTATACAAAGAGCACTAACTAGCCTCTAGCAATTACCCTTCTGCTCTTTATTTCTATGAAATCAGATTTTTCTTTTTAAGATTCCAGATATAACTGATACCACACAGTATTTGTCTTTCTCTATCTGGCTTATTTCACTTAGCATAATGCCCTCCAGGTTCATCCATGTTATAGAAAATGGCAAGATTTCCTTCATATTTTGGCTGAACAATATTCCATAGTCTGTGTGTGTGTGTGTGTGTGTATGTGTATATATATGTATGTGTGTGTGTGTATATATATATATATATATATATTTCTATGTATTATATTTTCTTCATCCACTCATGTCAGTGGACATATAACTTGCTTCCAGATTTTGGCTCTTGTGAGTAATGCTGCAGTGGACATGGAAGTACATATATCTCTTTAAGATATTGATTTTGTTACCTCTGGATATGTACCCAGAAGTGGGAATACTGGATCATATGGTAGTTCTATTTTTAATTTTTTGAGGAACTTCCATATTGTTTTCCATAATGGCTGTATCAATTTACAGTCCCACCAACAGTACAAGGGTTCCCTTTTCTCCACATCCTTGCCAACATTTTTTGATCTTATGTCTTTTTTGAAAAAAGCCATCCTAACAGGTGTGAGGTGATAGCTCACTGTGGTTTTGATTTGCGTTTCCCTGACGACTGCTGTATCTGTTGGCCATTTGTATGTCTTCTTTGGAAAAATATCTCTTCAGGTCCTTTGCACATTTTTAAATTGCATTATTTGAATTTTGGTATTGAGTTGTATGAGTTCATTACGTATTTTGGATATTTACTCCAGATCAGATATATGATTTGCAAATATTTTCTCCCATTCCATAGACTGCCTTTTCTTTTTCTTGTTTGTTTCCTTTGCTGGGCAGAAGCTTTTTGGTTTGATGTAGTCCTACTTATTTATTTTAGCTTTTTTTGCCTTTGCTTTTGGTGTCTTATCCAAGAAATTACTGCCAAGACCAATGTCAAGTGGCTTTTTCTCAATGTTTTCTTCTAGGAGTTCTGTGTTTTCAGGTATTACATGTAAGTCTTTAACCCATTTTGAGTTAATTTTTGTGAGTGGTATAAGGTAATTTTTGTGAGTGGGCCCAGTTCCATTCTTTTGCATGTAGATATCCAGTTTTCCCACCACCATTTACTGAAGAGACTATCCTCTCCCCATTGTGTGTTCTTGGTGCCCCTGTCAAAGAGCAGTCGACAGTATATTCATGGGTTTACTTCTAGGCTCTCTATTCTGTTCCACTGGTCTATATGCCTGCTTTTATGTCAGTACCACCCATAAAATGGAATACAATGTAACCATTAAAGTAGTGATATAGGTCTATATTTATTTTTATGGAAAACTGTCACTATAACATTGATGAATGAAAAAAAAACTAGTTATAAATAAAAAATTTAGTAAGTGTGTATACTTATAGAGGTATTTTAAAGGATGTTCATTTCTGGATAAGAAAATTTCAAGTGATTTTTTTTTTTTTACTTTGTTCTTTATATTTTATGGTATTGTTTTTATTATATTATTATTTACTCATAATCTAAATAGTTCATTTTCATCTAAGGGCTTACTGAATCATATTGATTTTGCTTACAAAATATCTTCTCTTTTATATTCATGTAATTCAGGCCGTTTCAGGTCTTCATTATTTCTTGCAACTGGCATGTAAAAACAACTGTTGCTCTCTCTTAATAGTAATGACACATAATATCTGTTTAGTACTTCCTAGTTTACAAAGTACTTCCAATACAGTATCTCCATTAAGATTCAAAAACAATCTCAAAATGGATTAAAGACATAAATGTGAGACCAGATACTATGAAACTCCTAGAGGAAAACAGGCAGAATACTTAAATCATGGCAATATATTTTTGGATCCATCTCCTAAAAGGAAAGGAAACAAAAGCAAAAATAAACAAGTGAGACCTAATTAAACTTAAAAGCTTTTGCACAGCAAACGAAACCATCCACAAAAGTGAAAAGACAACCTACTAAATGGGAGAAAATATTTGCAAATGATGTGACCAATAAGGGGTTAATATTCATAATATATAAAAAGCTCATACAACTCAACATCAAAAAAAACAAACAACCTAATTACAAAATGGGCAGAACTGAATAGCCAGTTTTTTCAAATGAGGACATGCAGTTGGCCAACAGGCACATGAAAAGATGCTCAACATCACTAATCATCAGGGAAATGCAAATCAAAACCACAATGAGATACCACCTCACACCCGTCAGAATGGCTATCATCAAAAAGACCACAACATATGTTGGTGAGGATGTGGAGAAAAGGGAACCATCATACACTGTTGTTGAGAACATAAATTGGTACAGCCACTGTGAAAAACAGTATGGGGTTTCCTCAAAAAACTTAAAATAGAACTACCAGCAATTCCACTCCTGGATATATATCCGAAAAAAAACCCCAAAACCACTAAGTCAAAGAAGATACATGCACCTTAATGTTCATAGCAGCATTATTTATAATTGCCAAGGTATGGAAGCAACCTAAGTTTCCATCAACAGTTGAATGGATAAAGAAGGTGTCTTATATATATACCTTGGAATACTACTCAGCCATAAATAAGAATGAAACTTTGCCATTTGCAGCAATATGGATGGACTTGGAGGACATTATGCTAAGTGAAATAAGTCAGAGAAAGACAAATTCTGTATGATATCATTTATATGTGGAATCTAAAAAATACAACAAACTAGTGAATATAATAAAAAAGAAGCAGACTTATAGAGAACAAACTAGTGGTTACCAGTGGGGAGAGGGAAATAGGGAGGGGCGATATAGGAGTGAAGGGAAACAAAGGGTTATTATAGGATTACATGAAATCATCTGTGTGAAACTTAAAAATTATAAAGCACTACAGAATTCAAAGATGCTTTTATTCAATTAAAAAACTCAACCTATGGGTAGGTACTATATTATCATCGTCATTTATATACATTTTAAAAAACTCAAAAGTTACTGATCTTGAAGACAACTTATGACCCAAATTCCATGTATCTACCATTACACCTTCCCATTACACCTTGCTGATTTGGGGTAAGGATAAACCCAAACTCCTTAACATGGTCTGGATATAATAAGGAGTAGAGTACATTTCCCAGAACTGAAAGAAAGCTGATGTAGCTGGAAAGCAGAGAGATGAGAATGGAGGGACCTTAGCTGCCATATTAAGGAGTTAGAATTTATCCCAAAGGTGACGAGAAGCTGCTAAAGGGTTTTAAATAGAGGAGTGAAATTATAAATTATGATTTTTTTGACAAGGGGTCTGCAAACTTTTTTTGTAAAACACCAGATAGAAATATTTTAGGCTTTACAAGCTATATAGTCTCTTGCAACCACTCAACTCTACCATCATAGAATAAAGCAGTCATACACATTACATAAATCAGTTTGGCTGTGTTCCAGTAACATATCACTTATGGACACTGAAATTTGAATTTCACTATCATGTATTTTTAATATCATATATTTTAAAGTGTTTTGATACTATTTTTCTTTTGATTTTTTTCAGCGATTTAAAACTGTAAAAAGCCATTTTGGGGCTAGATTTGGCTGGCAGGCCATAGGTTGCTGACCCTAATTTTAGAAGATGTTCACTTAGGCTACAGTGTAAAGCAGACAAAGAGGTCCTTTCTGGCCCATTTCCTCAGGTCCAGTACCCACATACTGACTTTTTAATATTCAAGGCCTATTGATATCATATATGTCTTTTATCCTTCTATCTCTGATAGATGCTAATGCAAAAAGAATATTCTCAGGTTAACCATTATGCTTTTTTGGTGACCCCTTTGCATTCAATGTGGTCATATTTTTATTCTTTAAGGAAGAGATATCTTGGTGAGAGAAGATAATTTACATGTAGGAATAATCCTATTTTAAAAACTTTTAAATTCAAAGAGGTAATATTTCTCAGTATATAGGCTAGATGATAATTTAAATACTAATATGTGATCTATTAGAAAGCATGATAAATTCTTTAGACAATTTCAATATGGAGCTTCAAATGTATATAGTAGAATCATGAGCTTAAATGGAGCTTTGTTTAAGGACTTAATGCTCTCTTAAGGCTCTTAATGCTTCCTTAAGGCAAATCTTGGGCTATAAATAAGCAAAGTTACATAGGAAGAATAAGGATGTAGCATTTTGATTGTTCACTTTTACAAATAAAAAGGAAAGTAAAACTATTTCTCTCATTCCCTTATTTTAGGTTTTTACCTTTTACTAGTAAATATCCTTATGGGTTAGGGTTAGGGTTAGCCTATCAGCAGAAAGCCTATTTGGCTTTAAACTAACATGGAGACTTTCTTTATATTGTTACTGCCTAACTGAGACTAAATGCTGAAACAGATAGGATTTGAAAAAAATTTATAAGATGGCTTTGATGATTATTTATTAATAGCCAAAGAAGCAAAAATTACAGAGCAATATAATAATACATTGAGAAAGAAAGTTTACCAGACACTAAATATTTAAATACTCATCTCTTCAGTTCTTTTCTTCGCTAGAAAAAAGACTGGGACTATAGACATAAAAAAAATAAAGAAATATGAAGAAAATCTACCTTTACTTGTGAGTAGTGTCAGAGGTGAGAAGGTGGAGATAAAGAGTGAAAGTCATTGGGGTCAGAAAATCTAAAAGGTGTTGTAATTAAATTTCTGACACTGTGATGTCTGCATGCATAGACTTTGGTGAAAATAATAAAATGTTCCCTTCATATACTAATATGCCTGATCAATGACCTAATAAAATACAGATGACCAACAAAAGGCGCATACATGTGAAGTATGATCAATGAAAGCACAATTTAACTGAATGATGCAAAATTAGAATTTAAATAACAAATTCATTCCAAAGTCATGAACCCATATTAACATCTAAAGCATCAAAGCTTAATTTAAACTATAAAATGTCTTCATTTGTGCAGAAAATTCAGGTAAAAGAGCCTTCCAGAAGTTTTTGTTGTTTTCAAGAAGCTTTTGCTTCGTTGTTTCATTGACAACAGTGAAATCTCTGTGGAGCACAATATGCTGGAAAACCAGGAACCCCACCTTTGTTTATCTGATCTCAATGGACGCTGTGGTGAAAGATCTTATAAAATAAGAACCTGATACAGAGCACAAAGATCTGTAAGAAACTGGTTGATTTTACTGTTCCGTAGCTAATAAATGGAGGATTAAAGCATATTTGAATTTATATCCTCTTGGATCCACTTTGCACTGTGGATACTTTAAAAATACAAGTGAGAACATTCATAATATGTTACTTCTCACTAAAATCGAAGGGACAAACTGAGCACATTCAAGATCTAGGGGACATGTTTTGCCCTATGTCCTGGTTTCTGAAGCTGTACTTCTTTAGAGAATGGATTAGAAAGACATTTAAGCTTGTTAGATAACAAAGGTGTCATCCCCTCACATCAACGTACCTGAGGAGAAATGTTCAAGAATTATAAATTCTTAGAAAACTAAAAAACCCTTTGGGTCTGGCAAGGAAAATGTCAACAAGTCAAAAGAGACTAGATGGCTATTGACCAGTTTCATGAAGGCAGAGCTGCAAGCCAGGATGGAATAATACTTTCCCACCATGTGTCGAAGGCACAAATGACACTAATCCTTTTTAATGGTCACAAAAGCTGACAACTTACTCAGCCTTAGAACTGAAGGCACAAAATCATCTCTGGGAATGACTCACCATAAACAGGTCACGAGCACCAATGTCAACAGCTAACAGAAATGCCTTTTCAAATCTCTGGTACCTATAAGGTAGAAAAGAAATGTTATATGTTGTGAACAAAACTACAGAAGAGGAGAGATCAGTTTGTTTAATTTACTTACGTGTTACTGTTTTTGTTCTGATACGAAAAATATTCTCAAACAGGAGGGACTTTGCCTTCTGGGATCTTCCCTATGTGAACTCTTATAGTACTTAGGAGGAGCTGAGGCACACAGCCCTGTGGAGGTGTTCAGTGCAACTTTCAAAGATAAACATAACAAGATTAGGTGCTGCTGAATGTAGAGAAATGATAGCTTAGGAAATAATGTTTCTCATTATATTTTACTTTGTTGTGTTTTGTTATGTAGGAGAAAAGTATGGGGATATGGAGAATATAGCAGGATAAGAGCAATTAATCATATAATTATACTTTTATGTTTCTTAGGTAAAAGTTAAGAAGTCAAATGTTGCATTATTACAAAACTTTCATATTTGTGAGTTTGGAAAAAATACGTTCTCCTCTGTTGTAAATGAAAATAATAAATAGTTTCTAAGATTTTTTTTTTCTGGGAGTATAGTTGCTTTACACTGCCGTGTCAGTTTCTGCTGTATGTACAGCAAAGTGAATCAGCCATATGTATACAAATATCCCCTCTTTTTCGGATAAGTATTTTTTTAAGATACTACTTTTCTACTCTTTTATCCTATCTTTCCTTGAGGTAAAACTGAGAATTTTCTTTGTGAAAGTTTAATTTTAGGCTAAAATACATGAGAACAAACTTCAGTTTAAATTAATTACCTCTGTAGACATTTTAAAATCCTGAGAGAAAAGCATGTCACGAACGTACAATTTGCACAGGATTTTGGAATGAAAGTTCATTTTTATTTTGTCTAAATGTTGAGACTTACATATAACTGTCAGTCTTTCTGACTCAAGAAACAAGAACATAAATAACCAAGTTGTTCTCTGTTTTATGTTGTGAAATAAAATGGTATAAAATATAATGATGTGCCACAACAAGAGAAGCCACCACAATGAGAAGCCTGCACACTACAACGAAGAGTAGCCCCTGCGTGCCACAACTAGAGAAAAGCCCTCATGCAACAATGAAGACCCAATGCAGTCAAAAATAAATAATTTATTTTAAAAAAATATAGATTTCAAATAAAACGTGTCAGAAATGTAGAATATAAATTATTATTGACAGAGTACATACATTTATTAGTGAAATAGCTAATATAATTAAAATTCAAACACACAAGGCTTATGATTATTCCATATGAGCTGGTAGGTCCAGAACCTGAAACACTTCACAATTTCCATGCTGTGTTTGATTACTGTTATCACATCTCCTCCCTGGCTCTACTTACTAGCATCTCCAGTATTTGCTTGAATCCCTTTCAACTATGGAAGATCAGAAGAAAATTGTGTTTATTTTTGTTCCAGGAAGCTGAATGATTCATTATATATACAGTGGAAATGGGATGTAATGAGGAAGAAAACAGAGGATCAGCAAGTTGTACTACTCTTCCATACATTCACTGCCATCTTGCATTTGTTGCCACTCCAATGAAACTTTTCTAGCAGTAATAAATTATCCAGACTTAAAGATAAGTTCTTATCTTGTGTGCCCTTTTGGCCATATCTGACCCTATTAACTTCCCCTCCTTGAAACCCTCTCTTTCCTTGCATTTGGAGATTCATTCTTTGTTTTCTCAATTCTTAGAATTCACCTTCTTAGTCTCCTTTTTAAGTTAATTTTTCTTTGCCTACTCCATGAAGTTTTCCCCAGTAACCTTACCCGCTCCTATGGCATTGATAATTATATCAATGACCCATAAATCTCTAGAATCCATTTATTTCCTGAGCTCCAAACTCTTTATTTCCAGGAAACTCAAATTTAACATGTCTAATATGTCCACTGATACATAAATTTGGCAACCATATATATGATTAATTGAAATTGGGAAATATGAAATTAAGGTGGACAGGTCAGGAGGTTGAGAGGTAATGATTAACATTATGATAAAATGAAAGAGTTGGCATTGGCGTCTGGCAGTATGTTCAACCAAAAATATCAAAGAGCGCTCCTCAACTAGATTGCTTATGAAATATATGTTAAAGTACAACACAGGACTCTAAAAAAAGGGAAATTTCCAAGGGTACCACACTCTCAGTAAAAAAAATAACCAACTAACCGAAGTCCCTTGATTGAAACTACAGTAAGGATCCCTGAGCAGAGAGCAAAAATGGGGGGAAAAAAGGCAGAACTACTCTGGGTCATCACCCTCAGTAGACTGAGCCCTGAACAAGTCTCAAGGTAAAGGGGCTAAGCCTGAGACTTTTGATTAAGACATGGGCTAAAATGATCCCAGGTTATTAGTGCCCCTAACTTTGGTAGAAAAAATAAAAAGAAAATTCATGTCTGGATTAAAGCACTTTTGATAGAAGCCATCAGGACTGCCATAAATTAAAATAAAACAAGTATGAGTTCACAATGAAAGATCACTGAATACAAAAGAAAACAAGCTACTGTGATGGAAAATTAGAAAATAAACAACAGATTTACTTCTCCAGGGATTTCAGATCACTGAATTATTAAAGTTAGAATATAAAATAATTCAGCATAAGATTTTAAAAGAAATAATTATGGAACCATGAAAATAAGCATACAACAGGATATAATAAAAAAAATTACCAGGTAGATTTTTTAAGAAATAAAATAGAACTTTTGGAAATGAAAACCTGAACTGGAGTTAAATAATTTGTCACAAAGAGAGAATTAGTGAAGTAAAAGAGGCATAAGTAAGGAATTATAGAAAATGTACAGAGAAATAAATATAAAGAGAGATTAGCAATACAGAGAACATGGAAAAGTCTAATATGTCTAATCAGGTAATTAAGTTAAAGGCTGAGAATTTTCCAAAGCTGATAAATGATATGAATCAATAAACACAAGAGGGACAACATATATCAAGCAGGATAAATTGAAAAGAATCTATAATTATGGACATCTGTAATGGAATTGCTGAACTCCAAAAATAAAAAGATATTAACTGCCAGAGAGAAGACAGATCACCTACAAAGTAACTACTGATACAGACTGACACCAGACTTCTCAATGGCAACAATGGGATGTAGAGGACATTAGGGATATACTTTCAAATTATAGAGAGAAAATAAGCATTACTCTTGTATAATATGACAGTGGAATTTTCTTTCAACAATTAGAGAAAAATAAAGACACTTTCAGATGTACAAAAACTGAAAGCATTGAACAGATCTTCAATAAAGGGACTTCTAGGGAACATAACTCAGGAAAAAGGAAAATGATCCCAGAAGGAAGGTTTTAGAAGCAAGAAGGAATGGCTTCAAAAAAAAAGATTTGGTTAATATACAGTTAAATACACACAGACATACAGCAACACACACAAATGGTCTGATATTTTTAAGATCAGAAAATACTAATTACATATATCATGTAAATCAAGTGCTAAGGTCTTTGCTTTCTGTACTGTTGAAGATAATAATTGTTTGATTTTGGTAACTATGCATAGTCAGATTTCAAATAATAACCACTAAAAGATTGTATAAATTACTCGAATAGCAGTATAGGTAGAGTGGGGTTGCGGCTGAGTGAATTGAAAAAGAAAAAAATTCAAGAAGTATTAAAAAAACCCACAAGAACAGTGGATCTATGCTGGTGCCCTGGTGAAAACAACAACTGAGAGACAACAGGGCCAATTGCCCGCATACCCACAGTTAAGGTGCGACCAAGAGCAGTGCCAACAACCGTGTAATCTGAGAGCTCGCACAACAGGTGAAAGGTGACACAACAGAGCACACCCAGGTGAGCAGCTCCAGAGGAGGAATACTCAGTGGCTTCTCTCCCAGTGGGAGTGCTCCAATCCCACCTACCTCACACCACAGATCAGAACACAGGTAAGAAACGGCTCTGGGGGACTCTACTCCAGCAACTAGGGAGCAGACCATGTCCCTGTCAAGGCAGTGACAACCACAGAGCATGTCTAATATGTCCACTGTCAATTTGGCAACCATATATATGATTAATTGAAATTGGAAAAAATGAAATTAAGGTGGACAGGTTAGGAGGTACTCTTCTTTCTAGGTGAGTAACGATTAACATTATGATAAAATGAAAGAATTGGCATTGGCATCTGGCAGTATGGACAACCAAAAATATCAAAGGGCGCTCCCAACTAGATTGCTTAGAAAATATATGTTAAAGTACAATACAGGACTCTAAAGAAAGGAAATTTCCAAGGGTACCACACTGTCAACCAAAAAATAACCAACTAACCAAAGTCCCTTGATTGAAACTAGAGTAAGAATCCCTGAGCAAAGAGCAAAAATGGGGGTGGGGGAGGCAGAACTACTCTGGACAGGAGTCAAAGAATGGGATGTAGAAGACAGTAGGGATATATCTTCAAATTATAAAGAGAGGATAAGCATTATTCTTGTATAGAATTTGAAAAAGAAAAGATACATGTATATGTATAACTGAATCACTTTGCTGTACACCTGATCATAATATTGTTAGTCAGCGATACTCCAATATAAAATACAAAGTTAAAACAAAAAGGAAAATCCTAAAGATGCTACCAGAAAACCACTAGAGCTCATCAATGAATTTAGTACAGTCGCAGGATACAAGATTAATACACAGAAATCTCTTGCATTCCTATATGCTAACAACGAAAGATCAGAAAGATAAATTAAGGAGACAATCCCATTTACCATCACATCAAAAAGAATAAGATACTTAGTAATAAACCTACCTATGGAGGCAAAAGACCTGTATTCAGAAAACTACAAGGTACTGATGAAAGAAATGAAAGATGACACAAACAGATGGAGAGATATACCATGTTCTTGGACTAGAAGAATCAATATTGTCAAAGTGACAATACTACCCAAGGCAATCTACAGATTCAATGCAATCCCTATCAAATTACCAATGGCATTTTTCACAGAACTAGAACAAAAAATCTTAAAATTTGTATGGCTACACAAAAGACCTGAATAGCCAAAGTAATCTTGGCTCCTTGACATCAGGATATCCTACAAAGCTACAGTCATCAGAACAGTATGATACTGGCACAAAAATAGAAATATAGATAAATGGAACAGGATAGAAAGCCCAGAGATAAATCCACAAGCCTACGGTCAATTAACCTATGACAAAGGAGGCAAGACTACACAAGTGAAGAAAGACAATAAATGGTGCTGGGAAAACTGGACAGCTACATGCAAAAGAATGAAATTAGAACATTCTCTATCACCATACACAAAAATAAACTCAAAATGGATCAAAGACCTAAATGTAAGGCCGGTCACTCTAACACTCTTAGAGGAAAATGTAGGCAGAACATGCTTTGACATAAATCGCAGCAACATTCAATGCTTTTGAATCCACCTCCTAGAGCAATGAAAATAAAAACAAAGCTGAACAAATGGGACCTAACTAAACTTAAAAGCTTTTGCACAGTGAAGGAAACCATCAACAAAACAAAAAGACAACCCACAGAATGGGAGAAAATATTTGCAAACAAAGCGACCAACAAGGGATTAATCTCCAAAATATACAAATAGCTCATGCAGCTCAATATAAAAAAAAACAACCCAATCAAAAACTGGGCAGAAGATCTAAATAGACATTTCTCCAAAGAAGACATACAGATGGCAAAATGCGGATGAAAAGATGCTCAATGTCACAAATTATTAGAAAATTGTAAATCAAAACTATAATGAGGTATCACCTCATACTAGTCAGAATGGCCATCATCAAAAAATCTAAAAACAGTAAATGCAGCAGAGGGTGTGGAGAAAAGGGAACCTTCCTACCCTGCTGGTGGGAATGTAAATTGGTACAACCATTATGGAGAAAAGTATGGAGGTTCCTTAAAAAACTAAAAATGGAACTACCATATGACCCAGCAATCCCACTCCTGGGCATATATCCAGAGAAAACCATAATTCGAAAAGATACATGAACCCCAATGTTCACTGCAGCACTGTTTACAATAACCAAGACATGGAAGCAACTTTTAAGCCTATTGGCAGAGGAATGGATAAAGAAGGTGTGGTACATATATACAATAGAATATTACTCAACCATAAAAAGGAACAAAATAGGACTTCCCTGGTGGTGCAGTGGTTGAGAATCTGCCTGCCAATGCAGGGGACCTGGGTTCAATCCCTGATCTGGAAAGATCCCACATGCCGCAGGGCAACTAAGCCTGTGCACCACAACTACTGAGCCTGCACTCTAGAGCCCACGAGCCACAACTACTGAGCCCACATGCTGCAACTACTGAAGCCCGTGTGCCTAGAGCCCGTGCTCTGCAACAAGAGAAGCCACCGTAATGATAAGCCTGTGCACCGCAACAAAGAGTAGCCCCCCACTCGCCGCAACTAGAGAAAGCCTGCGCGCAGCAACGAAGACCCAATGCAGCCAAATAAATAAATAAATAGAACAAAATAATGCCATTTGCAGCAACATGGATGGACCTAGAGATTATCATACTGAGTGAAGTAAGTCAGACAAAGACAAATATCATACAATATGACTTATATGTGGAATCTAAAAGAAAATAGTACAAATGAACTTATTTAGAAAACAGAAATAGATTCACAGATACAGAAAACAAACTTATGATTACCAGGGGTGAAAGGGGGGCAGGGATAAATTGGGAGATTGAGAATGACATATACATAATACTATATATAAAATAGATTACCAATAAGGACCCTACTATAGAGCACAGGGAACCCTACTCAATACTCTCTAGTGTCCTATATGGGAAAAGAATATAAAAAAGAGTGGAAATATTTATATGTATAACTGATTCACTTTAGTGTACACCTGAAACTAACACAACATTGTAAATCAACTATACTCCAATAAAATTTTTTTTCCAATAAAAATGTAAATAAAAATAAAAAACAGGAAAGGAATAAAAGGAAGCACAGGAAAATAGCACAAAGGAAAATAGAAACAGCTCAATATAAAAATAATCATATACATGGACTAAACTCACCAGTTTAAAGACAGCGTGTCAAACTGGAAAAGTAAAATCCGGTTTTATATTATTTATAAAAGCCACATCTAAATCATACAGACAAACAAGGTTAAAAGTAGAAGGATAGAAGAAAATAGAAGGCAATTATTGATAAGAATGTAAAGTAATGCAGCCACTTTGGGAAAAAGTTTGGCAGTTTCTGAAAATATTACACATAAATTTGACATAAAATTACACTCAATTTCATGGCAATTCCTACGTATCTACCCAAGAGAAATGAAACATACCCCAGAGAGACTTACACTCATGTATACATAGTGACATTTTTCATAATAGCTTAAAAGTAGAAACAATCCTAAATGTCAATCAACTGATGAATGAACGAATTAAAATACGGTATATCCAAACAATGAAGCAGGTTTCAGCAGTAAAAAGGAATGAAGCACTGATACATACTACAAAATAGATGAACTAAAAAATATTACGTTAACAGTTAAAGAAGCAATATTGTATGATTCTATCTATATGAAATGTCCAAAAAGGATAAATCTATAGAGACAGAAAGTAGATTTGTGGTTGGCTAGGGTTGGGAAAAGGGAGTGACTACAAATGGGCATGAGGGATCTTCTTGGGATAAAGGAAATGTTTAAAATTAGATCAAGATAATGGTTTACAAATCTGAAAATTTACTAAAAATCATTGAATTGTAGAATTAAGTGAATAAATTCTATGGTAGTCAAATTAAACCTCAATAAAATTTTCTTGTTAAAAAGCTAAGGTAGCTATATAATCAGATAAATGGTTTTTAGAAAAAAAAATTATTAGAGATAGAAAGAGTAAGAACAAAATAATAAAGGTTTCATGTCTCCAGGAAGATACAAAAATTCTAGACTGGATGCATTTAATAAAATAGGCTGAAAGTATATAGATCAAATCTCTGATAGAATTAAAATAAATAATGAGCCCACCAACAAAGGGGAAAGTTCAAAGTTATATCTGAATTTTTGCTAGGCCAAGCAGTAAAAAAATTCGTAAAGAAATAGAAGTCTTAAACAACATAATTACACAGCTGGATTTACTGGATACATAGAACTTGTCACTCATAAATTAGTGGATACACATCCTCCTCAAACACACATGGAATCCTTACAAAATTATGTTAGTAAATAAAAAAGCATGTCTCAATAAATTTTAAGGAATAATATATATAATGAATCTGTCAACAATGCAGTTTTTGATAGAAAGATAAGCAATAAATCCATATGCATTTAGAAACTAAAATGTCATTAGTCAAAGAAAAATTATAATAGAAATTTTAAAATACTTAGAAGTAATTGAAAAACTTGAGCAAATGAGACACTTGAAGGGAAATTCGTAGCCCTAAGTGTTTGTATTAAGAAAAGAAGAAAGGTTAAAAATTGATGAGCTAAATATCCCATTTAATAATTTAGACAAAAATAGAATAATCTCAAAAAGACCGTGGAATAAATGTCTGAGGTACGCAAAGGAAATAAGACTGTCACACAGATTCTATATTCGGCAAAAAGTATCTTTCAAGAATGAAGGTGACATAAAGACATTTTCAAGGGAAAAACACCTCTATGATATGTATCTCCAGTAGAACTGCAGTATAAGAAGGGCAAAAGGAAGTTCTTTAGGCCAAAATAAATGATATCAGATGGAAACTTCAGTTCTTCAATAAATAATGCAAAGTACTACAAGTGATCAATGTAAAGAAGATCATTTCCTTTATTTAACATACATATGTGTGTTTTAAGCAAAAATTATAAAATTGTTTTGTGGGGGTTATAACATATATAGGTAATATATGTGGCAACTATAGCATAAAGCAGGAGTTCCCAACCTTTTTGTCACCAGGGACCAGTTTCATGGAAGACAATTTTTCCATGGACCGGGTTGGTGGGGGGATGGTTTTGGGAGGATGCAAGCACATTACATTTATTGTGCATTTTATTTCTATTATTATTACATTGTAATATATAATGAAATAATTATATAACTTACCATAATGCAGAATCAGTAGGAGCCCTGAGCTTATTTTCCTGCAACTAGATGGTCCCATCTAGGGGTGATGGGAGACAGTGACACCTGAAGTGTGTTGTTTATGTCCAGTCTGCTCCGTAAGATGCAGCTTAATTGTCACTTGCCATTCACTGATAGGGTTTTGACATGAGTCTGCAAGCAGTTGATTTATTATGGTCTCTGTGCAGTCAAACCTCTCTGCTAATGATAATCTATATTTGCAGCCACTCCCCAGCACTAGCATCAAGGCCTCAGCTCTACCTCAGATCATCAGGCATTAGATTCTCATAAGGAGCATACAGCATAGATCCCTCACATGCGCAGTTCACAGTAGGGTTCGCACTCCTATGAGAATCTAATGCCACCACTGATCTGCGGAGCTCAGGTGGTAATGCGAGTGATGGGGAGCGGCTGTAAATACAAATGAAGCTTCGCTCGCTCACCCGCTGTTCACTTCCTGCTGTGTGGCCTGGTTCCTAACAGGCCACAGACTGGTAGTGGTCCATGGTCCAGGGACTGGGGACCCTTGGCATAAAGGATGAAGTGAGGTGGGTAAATGAACCAATTGACATGTAAGATTTCTACATTTTACATGAAATAGTACTATATTAACTCTAAGTAAACTGTGGAACATTATGGATATTTAATGTAACCCTTAGAGCAGCTAAAAAGTATAATGTAAAGAGCTATAGCTAAAAAAGCAAACATAAATGAAAACAAAATTCTGAAAAATATTCAAATAATCAAAAAGAAGGAACAGAGGAACAAATATTAGAAGAGATAAACAGAAAACAAAAAAAATGGTAGATTGACTTTCAACCATATCAATAATTACATAAATATTAACGGGCTGAA
The DNA here is from genome assembly GCF_011762595.2 of Tursiops truncatus. NCBI lineage: Eukaryota > Metazoa > Chordata > Mammalia > Artiodactyla > Delphinidae > Tursiops > Tursiops truncatus. The sequence continues at coordinate 36,115,491 of NC_047047.1, read as the reverse complement.
CACTCCAATAAAAAGACAAAGATTGTTAGAACGGATTAAAAAAAAGCAAAACTCAACTATATGCTGTTTATAAGAAATACACTGTAAATATACAGACACAGTGTGAAAGTAAATGGATGGAAAACAGTATAAGAATGCTAGAATGGTAAAATTATCAGATAAAATAGACTTCAAAACAAACAGTAGTGTCAAAGACAAAGAGGCATAACGGGAACACACAACAATCATAATGTCTCCAGGGTGAGCTGCAGTTGCCTCCCGCCTCTCCAGGAGAATCTCCAAGATCAGCAGGTAGGTCTGACCCAGGCTCCTAGCAGATTACTGCTTCTGTCTTGGGTCCTGGAGCATGTGAGATTTTGTGTGTGCCCTTTAAGAGTAAAGTCTCTATTTCCCTCAGCCCTCTAGGACACCCAAAAGTAAGCCCTTCTCGCCTTCAAAGCCAAATGCTCTGGGGTCTTATCTTCCCAGTACAGGACCCTTGGGCTGGGAAGCCTGATACAGGGCTTGGACTTCTCACTCCTTTGGAGAACCTCTGCAGTTGTAATTATTCTCCTTTTTGTGGGTTATCCACCCACGGGTGTGGGACTTGACTATAGCATGACTCCACCCCTACTACCTTTCTTATTGTGGCTCCTTCTTTACATCTTTAGTTGTATTAGATCTTTTCTGATAGGTTCTGGTCTTTTTCATCAATGGTTCTGCAAACAGGTGTGACTTGGTTTGCTTGTAAGAGGAGATGAGCCCAGGTTGTTTTTTTTTGTTAAAGGAACATTCATCTATCTGTTTATCTATCTATCTGTCTATCTATTTATGGGTGTTGGGTCTTTGTTGCTGCCCACAGGCTTTCTCTAGTTGCGGCAAGTGGGGGCTACTCTGCAGTGCTCGGGCTTCTCATTGCGGTGGCTTCTCACTGTGGAGCACGGGCTCTAGGTGCGTGGGCTCAATAGTTGTGGCATGTGGGCTCAGTAATTGTGGCTTGTGGGCTCTAGAGCATAGGCTCAGTAGTTGTGACGCATGGGCTTAGTTGCTCCGTGGCATCTTCCCGGACCAGGGCTCCGAACCTGTGTCCCCTGCGTTGGCAGGCAGATTCTTAACCACTGCACCACCAGGGAAGTCCTGAGCCCAGGGTTTTTCTACTCTGCCATCTTAGCTGATCTCCCATGGACAGTACTGTTTAATTTCCATATGTTTGAGAATTTTCAGTTTTCCTTCCATTATTGATTTCTAGCATAATTTTACTGTGGTAAAAAAAAGTATGCTTTGTGTGATTTCTATCTTTTTAAATTCATTAAGACTTGTTTTATGTTCTAATAGTGGTCTATGCTGGTGAATCTTCCACGCTCACTTTAGAAGAATGTTATTCTGCTGCTGCATGTAGAGTCCTCTATATGTGTCTGTTAGATCTAGTCAGTGTATACTGTTGTTCAAGCCCTGTATTTCCCTATTGATCTTCTATGTAGATGTGTTATCCACTATTGAAACGGGTGATGAAGTTTCCAACTATCATTGTACAGCTTTCTACTCCCTTCCATTCCATCACTGTTTGCTTCATATGTTTCGGATCTCTGTTATTCTGGGGCGCAGATGTTTTAATTTATTATATCTCCTTGATGCATTGTCCCTTTAAGGATAATGTTCTTTACCTCTTCTAAAACTTTTTTACTGATGTCTGTTTTGTCTGACATTAGTAAAGCCACCCTATCTTGCTTTTGCTTGGAATATACCTTTCATTTTCAACCTATTTGTGTCTTTGAGTCTACCGTGAGCCCCTTCTAGACAACATACAGTTGGATCACATTTTTTTCCACTCTTTCAATCTCTGTACTTTAATTGATGGTATTAATCCATTTTCATTTAGTGTGATTACTGATAAAGAAGCTCTCAGTTCTGCCATTTTACTATTTATTTTCTACATCTATCATTTTGTCCCATAATTCTTGCAATACTGCCTTCTTTTCCATATGATTTATTTTTTTCTAATGTACCATTTTGATCCTTCTCTCTTCCTCTTTTAGTTATTTCATTAGTGATTACCCTAAGGATTACAATATCTTAAATTTATAACAATCTAGGTTTAAATTATACCAACTTAACTTTAATAGCATACAAAACTTTACTTCTATATAGCTCTATCCTCTCCTTTATGTTATTATTGTCACAAAGTTATCTGTTTAAATACTGTGTGTCCATTAACAGAATTACAATTTTTGTTGCACTCACTGTTTTTAAAATCAGGTGGGGAAAAAAGAAGAGTTACAAACAAAAAATATAATAATACTGGCTGTTATATTTACTTACATAGTTTTCTTTCCTTGTATTGTTTATTTCTTTGTACTGCTTTGAAATACAGTCCTTTCATTTCAGACTGAAGGACCCTTTTTAGTATTTCTTATAAGGCAGATCAACTAGCAGTAAACTTCCTCAGCTTTTATCTGGGAATATCTTAATTTTCCTTCATTTTTAAAGGATAGTTTTGACAGGTGTGTAGAATTCTTGATTGATCTTTTTTCTTTATATACTTCAAATGTGATCCTGCTACCTTCTGCCTTCCATGGTTTCTAATGAAAAAATTAGCTGTTAATCTTATTGAGGATCTCTTCTACAAAACCAGTTGCTTTTTGCTTGCTGCTTTCAAGATTCTGTCTTTGGTTTTTGACATTTTGAATGATGTGGATTTCTTTGAGTTGATTCTACTTGAATTTCATCGTGTTTCTTGGATATGTAGATTCCTGCAGTTAGTCTAAATTTTCTTCTCCTTCTAAGACTCCCATAATGCATACGCTTGATGGCATCCCACATGTCCCTCAGGTTCTGTTCATTTTTTTTCTCCTTTTTCCTCTCATGTGATAATTTTTTTTTTTTTTTTTTGTGGTACACGGGCCTCTCACTGTCGTGGCCTCTCCCGTTGTGGAGCACAGGCTCCAGACTTGCAGGCTCGGGATGCACAGGCTCAGCGGCCATGGCTCACAGGCCCAGCCGCTCCATGGCATGTGGGATCCTCCCGGATGGGGGCATGAACCCGTGTCCCCTGCATCGGCAGGCAGACTCTCAACCACTGTGCCACCAGGGAAGCCCCTCATGTGATAATTTTAATTGTCCTATTTTAACATTCACTGTTTCTTTCTTCTGCCTCCTCAAATCTGCTGTTGAGCCCATCTGGTGAATTTTCCTTTTCAGCTCCAAATTTTCTATTTGGTTCCTTTTAATTATTTCAATCTCTACTGATATTCTCTATCTGGTAAGAAATCATTCTGATCTTCTTCACATCATTGTCTATCATTTCCTTTACATCTCTAAGCTTATGTAAGACAGCTGATTTAAAGTCTTAGTCTAAACAGAAAGACAGACATAGAGAACGGACGTGTGGGCACAGCAGGGGAAGGGGAGGGTGGGATGAATTGGGAGATTAGATTTGACATAAATACACTACCATGTGTAAAACAGATAGCTAGTGGGAACCTGCTGTGTAGCACAGGGAGCTCAGCTCAGTGCTCTGTGAAGACCTAGAAGTGGGATGGTGGGGGAGAGAGGTACATGAGGGAGGGGATATATGTATACATGTAGCTGATTCACTTCACTGTACAGGAGAAACTAATACAACATTGTAAAGCAATTATACTCCAATAAAAAAAAATAAAGTTTTAATCTAGTAAATCCCAATGTCTGTGCTTCCCCAGGGATGCTATTTTTTTTTCCTTGTGAATGGGCCATACTTTCCTGTTTCTTTGTATGCCTTTTAATTTTTGCTGGAAATAAGATATTTTGAATATAATAATGTGATAACTCTGGAAATCAGATTCTTCCAGGTTTTACTGTTGTTGCTTTTGAGGGTAGTCATCTATTTGTTTAGTGACATTCTCAAACTATTTTTGCAAAGCCTATATTCCTTGTCATGTGTGATCACTGAAATCTCTGTTTCATTATCTCAGCAATCAGCCAGATATTTTTAACATCCTGACAGACTGATGTGACAGATTTTTAAAAAAATTCTAAAGCAACAAACAAACAATTCTCTCAGTCTTTGTAGATTGTCTCTGAGCTAAGGCATGGTTTTCACTACTTAGCCAGGCTACCTATGTACAATTCAGCCTCAGAATTCAACTCTTGCTGTGCATAGCCCAAAGGTCCTCCAGAGTTTTAAGTCTGGGGTTCTCTCAGGTCTTTTATGAGCATGCATCCTGTTGTGGGCATGTGTGTTGTACCCCTGATTCCCTGGTATACGAGGTAGTCCTTCAAGAACTTTATTCCCCCCAAAATCTTCACCTTAGCCTTCTCTTTCTCAGGTCTTTCCATCTGTCTGCTGCTTTCCCCACTCTCCGTACCTTGCCTGAGAGACAGCTATGCATATTATGTCTTGAAGTGCTTTTGACATACACAAATGCTTTTGCCAAAGATGCTGTTCCAGCCTGAGGAAGGTGAAACAAAGCCAAGCTTCTGCACTGGTCCCTCTGGAAACCACAAGTCTGGTCAAAATTTGTGACCAGTTTTGGAGAAAAAGATCCATTGTTGCCCTCTGGCACCAGCTAGCTGACACCAGAAATGCTGGCCACTGTCACACTGGGGAATGGGGGATGGCAGACAGGTAAACAAAAATGCAACAATGCTTTCTTACCAAAAAGTTAGCAGTCTCTGTCTTTAGTAAGCACTCCCCTGATTATTACAAGTTTTAAAAATTAGATTCTAGAGTTTTAAAAAAGTTAATTTTGTCAGTCTTTGTTTGCTTAATGTTTGCTTCACTGAGGGACTGATTCTTGGAGCTCCCTACTCTGCTGTTTTCATGATGTCTCTCCCACTTCTATTTATAGACCCCAATGTGGCATTCATAAGAATATCGCTCTGAGATCTCCTACTAAAGGGAGTGCAACTGACAGCCCCAGCTGTTCCATTTTGAAATGTGTCATTGTATTTTTGTGTTAAGGCTACACTTTCCACAAGCTGCTCCTAGAAAATAAATGAGGGCAGTAAGGGATACTGAGGCAGTCCTGTTCCTGACTGACATTGGATTCTTCGAGTGGCAATATTGGCTTGACGGCTCCAGAGAGCCAAACCAAACCTTCCTTTGAACTGTTCTGTGGTGTACTGGAGTGGGGGTGGAGGCTGTGGATGGGCAGTGTTTAGTAAGTAGACAGTGGCATAGGCCGATGACTACTAAGTTGTATTTATGCCCCAGGGAAGAATAATAAGAGACTGAGTGCTCTTTACAGTTAATGGCTAAGTGTGACAGCCAGAAAGCCACTCTGGTAGCTTATAGAGGTCCTTATCTACTGTATTTGAATGGAAGGTACAACTGACAGGTGGAAGATCTAACTGTTAACAGTCACAGAGCGCTAGGGACATTTGTATGAATCATCAAGGAAGGTCTGCTTTGCTAAAGTCAAGGCCCTATTTAAGAACACTGAAGGTACTGATATCTAGGTTAGGTACAGCTGCATGGATGCCCTTGAGGATGTTCACAGTGCAGACCCACTGAATCTGAGATGGCACTTCCACTGTGCTAAAACATTCTATACAGACCTCTCCCCACAATGCAAAAGATACTCCCTCCCCTCAGGAAATGCCTCTACTACTCTCCTGGTTGCCAGGCTGATAACAAGGGTTAAATCTCAGCACAATTTAGCTGAGAACATGCTGGACTTGATAAGCTAGGAGACCGCACACTTAAAGAGTTGAAAGAATTAGCTAGCATGTGCCAGCAGCAACAGGGGAGTTGGAATGGAAGACTGGATAAATAATTCATTAACGTGGGTGGCAGTTTTTCAGGATACTGAATTTAATATCCTATCAAGGACCCCAATGGATGGTATAAATTGCTGCTAGAATGGCTCTTAGTAGCCTGAAAAAAAAAAAGGCCAATACTCAATGAAGTGGAAATGCCTGAGTGCTATGGCAAACTGTGCAAGGAGAAATAAAATGGAGAGCAGATGAGGGAGAGGATGAATACTATGCAACTCTGAGATGAACTGCAGCAACAGTGGATGCAGTTTAACTCACTAAACTCCTATTTTGTCTCCAGTCAATTTCCATGGAGTAGTTGCTGTGGAAAAATAGACCTATACAAACAAATGGTGGACAGTGGTATCACAAGAGTGCATTTCTCAGATCTCTAACTTCAGGAAAGAAAATAAGCCAATAGCTCCAGCTGCCATGACGTGAGATTCATCACTGCATCTACACTGAGGCTACATTCCCCACAGGCTGCTCCCAGCCAATAAATGATACAGCAGGGATTCCTGGGAGACATGGACCTGTCCTGTCACTGTCCTTTGCCCATAGCGTGAAGTCTCACTCTATGCATGCACAGGTTAGTGTTCAGCCAAAGACTCAAGGTGATCCGTGTGCAGATTTCTGGGGCTCTTCCTCTCCTGACTTTCCTGTTTGACTCCAAAGCTTGGGCTTTTCAAAAATTATTGCATGCTATCTACACAACTGACTAAACCTTAGTCTGTAAGTGCTATACTAGAGCTGTAAATTAGGACTTCAGTGAGCATTCGTAATATGTACATCCTTCTCAATACTTTGGAGAGGCTATTCATAATTGCTTTTGATGATTACTGAGATGGCATATAGTAAGTAGACTTATGGTATTATAATATTTATTAAAGATGTTATTTCGGAGACCTTCTTCTGCCAGCTATGGTAAGTAAAGTGTAAGAGACTGACTTTATTGTCATTAACATAATGGTAGAAGTTATTCACTGCCCTCACAGGGACATTGAGGATAATAGTATGTTGTGATATGACTACTGACATTATAATATATAAAAAATGCTTGGACTTCCCTGATGACACAGTGGTTAAGAATCTGCCTGCCAATGCAGGCGACACGGGTTTGAGCCCTGGTCTGGGAAGATTCCACATGCCGTGGAGCAATTAAGCCCGTGCGCCACAACGACTGAGCCCAAGTTCTAGAGCCCACGAGCCACAACCACTGAGCCCTCGTGCCACAACTACTGAAGCCCACGCGCCTGGAGCCCACACCCCACAACAAGAGAAGCCACCACTATGAGAAGTCTGTGCACCGCAATGAAGAGTAGCCCCCGCTCACCACAACTAGAGAAAAGCCCGCACACGACAACAAAGACCCAATGCAGCCAAAAATAAATAAATAAAAATTTTAAAAAATGCTAAGTTGAAGAATAATTCTGTGCTAGTAAATCAGTGCAAAATAAATTAAAATACAAACCTCTGAATTAATGGCAGCAAGTATATGTTAAAAGTAAGGACATAAGTGAAACGGTAAGGCCTGACAAAGGAGAGTTTCAGCACTCCTGCTTAACCAAGGATATTCCCCTCAAGAGAACTGTTTGGTCAGGATTTCTGAGAACAAGTGTGTCAACATATTCTGGTTCTAAGGACATCAAGACTTCCCATAATATCTGAGTTGATGAAATACCAGTACCAACAGTGGCCCCATAAAACATGCTGGGAGAAGGAGATGTTTATAAAAAGTATTGAGAAATGTTTTTCAGAGTCACTTCATGGAAACTTAAACTGAGTTTGCCTCCAGTTTCTCCTGTCTTCAATACCTGTATGTTGAGAATAGGAATGAAAACTTGTGATTAATAAATCTACGCATGTTAATTTTGTCTGTGAAGTATGGATAGAAGTAATGATAGAGCTCAAAGTTTCTGACTTATTCTAGAACCATGAGTTTGTCAGAAGTCCCTGGTACTTTACTAAAACTATAACTTACTGTTTTTTTTATAGGGTGTCAATTTAAAAAGTAAAATAATTTAGATCTCAGTTTAAATACATATATACTACTTTTAAGTCATAAAGCACTAAAATTTTATTTTCCTATAGTAATTTTTTTATTTTAGTATATTTGAAACCCAGCTAAAATTTCCATCTATTCTGTATTGTGTCAAAGTAACCACTGGATTTGAGTATTTTCTACTACCCCTATCTCTCTCTCTATATATACAGATTATTTTCAAAGATAAACTATTTCTGGTACAAAATAAGATATGCAAAAAATTAAAGTTTCTTAGCATTTTTATTAATCAATAAATACTGAATGGTAGTTGGAAGCCCCTGGAAAGAAAACTGTAAGGTGGTTTCTTTCCTTTTATCCCCCATAAAAAAGTATACAAATCTATATTAAAATGAAACAGTTGAAGTCATTTGTCTTAGGAATAAACAGTCTGATTTTCACCATTTGAAGGAAAAAAGTACATTTGGAATGAAGGGGGCTCATAAAAACTGACTGACTAGACCACCTGTGTACTCTGTGGTTGCTCACTCAGAATGATACTCCTCTTTACTTAACAATAGCAGTTTTGACTTTTCTTTTGTTGGTGTGGTATTTCACATTGATTGATTTGCATATATTGAACCATCCTTGTGACCCTGGGATGAATCTGACTTGATTGTGGCGTATGATCTTTTTTATGTATTATTGGATTTGGTTTGCTAGTATTTTGTTGAGAATTTTTGCATCTATATTCATCAAAGATATTGGCCTATAATTTTCTTTTTTTGCAGTGTCTTCATCTGCTTTTGGTATCTGGGTGATGGTGGCTTCATAGAAGGCCTGTATCGCTATGAACTTCCCTCCTAGGACTGCTTTTGCTGAATCCCATAGATTTTGGATGCTTGTGTTTTCACTGTCATTTGTCTCAAGATATTTTTAAATTTTCTCTTTGATTTCATCATTGACCCATTGGTTTTTTTTAGTAGCATGTTGTTTAGTCCCCATGTAATCATTTTTTTTTCTCATTCTTGTTCTTGTGGTTGATTTCTAGTTTCATTACATTGTAGTCAGAAAAGATACTTAAAAAAATTTCTATCCTCTTAAACTTTCTGAGGCTTGTTTTGTGTCCTAGGATGTAGTGTGTCCTAGAGAATGGTCTACATGATCATCTCAATAGATGCAGAAAAAGCATTTGATAAAATCCAACATCCATTCATGATAAAATCTCTTACCAAAGTGGGCATAGAGGGAACATAACTTCACATAATAAAAGCTATTTATGATAAACTCACAGCCAACATAATACTCAACACTGAAAAGCTGAAAGCCTGTCTGCTAAAATCTGGAACAAGACAAGGATGCCCACTCTCACCACTTTATTCAAGATAGTATTGGAAGTCCTAGCAACAGCAATTAGACAAGGAAAAGGAACAAAAGGTGTCCACATTGGAAGGGAAGAGGTAAAATTATCATTATATGCAGTTAACATGATACTACATATAGAAAACCCAAAAGACTCCACACAAAAACTACTAGAACTGATAAACGAATTCACCTTGGTAGCAGGATACAAGAATAACATACAGAAATATGTAGCATTTCTTTACACTAACAATGAAATACCAGAAAAGTAAAAACAATAAAAAATCCCTTTCAAAATTGCATCAAAAAATACTTAGGAACAAACCTAACCAAGGGGGTAAAAGACTTGTACACTATAGAGAACTATAAAACATTGATAAAGAAAATTGAAGCTGATTTAAAGAAATGAAAAGATACCCCATGCTGCTTGATTGGAAGAATTAATATTGTTAAAATGGCCACACTACCCAAAGAAATCTAGAGATTTAATGCAATACCTATCAAAATACCCATGACATTTTTCACAGAACTAGAACAAATAATCCCAAAATTTATATGGAACAACAAAAGACCCAGAATTGCCAAAGCAATCCTGAGATAAAAGAACAAAACAGGAGGCATAACCCTCCCAGACTTCAGATAATACTACAAAGCTACAGTAATCAAAACAGTGTGATATCAGCACAGAAACATACACCTGGATCAAGGGAACAGAAAAGGGATCCCAGAAATACATCCACACACCTATGGTCAACTAATCTTTGACAAAGGAGGCAAGAATATACAATGGAGAAAAAAAGTCTCTTCAGCAAGTCATGTTAGGAAAGTTGGACAGCCACATGTAAATTAATGAAGTTAGAACATTCCCTCACACCATACACCAAAATAAACTCAAAATGGCTTAAAGATTTAAACAAGACATGACACCATAAAGCTCCTAGAAAAGAACATAGGCAAAATGTTCTCTGATATAAATCATATCAATGTTTACCTAGGTCAGTCTCCCAAGGCAATAGAAATAAAAGCAGAAATAAACAAATGGGATCTAATCAAACTTATAAGCTTTTGGCACAGAAAAGAAAACCATAAACATAATGAAAAGACAACCTATGGACTGGTAGAAAATATTTGCAAATGATGCAACAGACAAGGCCTTAATTTCCAAAATATACAAACAGCACATACAACTCAATAACAACAGAAAAACATACAACCCACTCAAAAAATTGCCAGAAGTGCTAAATCGACCTTCCTCCAAAGAAGACATACAGATGGCCAATAGGCACATGAAAAGATCCTCAACATCACTAGTTATTAGAGAAATGCAAATATAAGATACAATGAGGTATCACCTCACACCAGTCAGAATGGCCATTGTTAAAAAGTCTACAAAGGGAGTGGACTGGGTCTTTCTCACTGGTGTGCAGCCTCAATCAGGTGCAGCCATGGATAGAAATTTCTCCCAGTCAAAGCCAAAGCCCTGAGTCTGACACCAGATGGTGGAGTAGAAGGACTTGAGTTCACCTCCTTGCACATAATCACAACTAAATGCTGAACAACCATCGATAAAAAAGATTGGAACCTACCAAGAAAGATATTCTACACCCAAAGACAAAGAAGAAGTCACAGTGAGAAGGTAGGAGGGGCACATTCGTGATATAATCAAATGCTAGACTCACCGGGTGGGTGACCCACAAACTGGAAAGTAATCATATCACAAAGGTTCTCCCACAGGAGTGAGAGCTCTGAGCCCCACATCAGGCTCCCCAGCCTGGGTGTCTGGCATAGAGAGGAGGAGCCCCCAGAGCATATGTCTTTGAAGGCCAGTGGGGCTTGAATGCACTGGGGGAAACAGAGGCTCTGCTCTTGGAAAGTGCTTAGCTACACAATCTTACCTCAGGAAACAAGAAATATCTCAAACAAACAACATAACCTTACACCTAAAACAACGAGAGTAAGAAAACAACCTTACACCTAAAACAACTAGAGTAAGAAAAACAAACAAAACACAAAAGTTGTAGAAGGAAAGAATTCATAAAGATCGGAGCAGAAATAAGTGAAGTAGAGTTGAAGAAGACAATAGAAAAGATCAATGAAACTAAAAGGTGGTTGTTTGAAAAGATAAACAAAATTGATAAAGCTTTAGCCAGACTCATCAGGAAAAAAAAAGGGAGAGGGCTCAAATCAATAAAATTACAAATTACAACTGACACCACAGAAATACAAAGGATCATGAGAGACTACTATAAGCAGCTATATGCCAATAAAATGGACAATCTAGAAGAAACGGACAAATTGTTAGAAAAGTACAATCTCCCAAGTCTGAACCAGGAAGAAAAAGAAGATATAAACAGACCAGTCACAAGTAATGAAATTGAAACTGTGATTTAAGAACTTTCAACAAACAAAAGCCCAGGACCAGATGGCTTCACAGGTGAATTCTATCAAACATTTAAAGAAGAGTAAACCCCTATCCTTCTGAAACTCATCCAAAAAATTGCACAGGAAGCAATGCTCCCAAACTCACTCTATGAGGCCATCATCAAACTCATTCTTTGAGGCCACCATCACCCTGATACCAAAACCATAAAAAGATACCACAAAAAGAGAAAACTACAGGCCACTATCACTGATGAATATAGATGCAAAAATCCTCAACAAAATACTAGCAAACTTAATCCAGGAACACATTAAAAGGATCATACACCATGATCAAGTGGGATTTATCCCAGGAATGCAAGGATTCTTCAGAATCCACAAATCAATCAGTATGATAAAACCACATTAGCAAATTGACGAATAAAAACAATATGATCATCTCAATAGATGCAGAAAAAGCTTTTGACAAAATTCAACACCCATTTATGATTAAAAAAAAAAACTCTCCAGAAAGTGTGCATAGAGGGAAACATCCTCAACATAATAAAGGCCATGTATGACAAACCCACAGCTAACATCATTCTCAATGGTAAAAAGCTGAAAGCATTTCCTTTAAAATCAGGAGCAAGACAAGGATGTCCATTCTTTCCACTTTTATTCAATATAGTTTGGGAAGTCCTAGCCATGGCTATCAAAGAAGAAAAAGAAATAAAAGGAATACAAATTGGGAAAAAAGAAGTAAAGCTATCACTGTTTGCAGATGATATGATACTATACATAGAAAATTCTAAAGACACTACCAGAAAACTACTAGGGCTCATCCATGAATTTCATAAAGTTGCAGGATACAAATATACAGAAATCTCGTGCATTCAATGAAAGATCAGAAAGAGAAATTAAGGAAGCAATTCCACTTACCATTGCATCAACAACAATAAAATACCTAGGAATAAATGTACCTGAGGAGACAGAAGACCTGTACTCTGAAAACTACAAGATGCTGCTCAAAGAAATTGAAGATGACACAGATGGACAGATACACCATGTTCTTGGATTGAAAGAATCAATATTGTCAAAATGACTATACTACCGAAGACAATCTACAGATTCAATGCAATCCCTATCAAATTACTGATAGCATTTTTCACAGAACTAGAACAAAAAACCTTAAAATTTGTATGGCTACAGAAAAGATCCAAATAGCCAATGCAATCTTGAGAAAGAGAAACAGAGCTGGAGGAAACAGGCTCCCTGACATCAGCCTATACTACAAAGCTACAGTAATCAAAACAGTTTGGTCCTGGCACAAAAACAAAAATATAGATCAACGGAACAGGATAGGAAGCCCAGAAATAAACCCATGCACCTATGGCCAATTAATCTACAACAAAGGAGGCAAGATTCTAGAATGGAGAAAAGACAGTCTCCTCAATAAGTGGTGCTGGGAAAACTGGACAGCTACATGTAAAAGAATGAAATTAGAACATTCTTTAACACCATACACAAAAATAAACTCAAAATGGACTAAAGACCTAAATGTAAGAACAGACACTATAAAACTCTTAGAGGAAAACATAGGCAGAACACTCTCTGACATAAATCGCAGCAATATCTTTTTCAGTGCACTTCCTAGAGTAATGAAAATAAAAACAAAAATAAACAAATAGGGCCTAATTAATCTTATAAGCTTTTGCATAGCAAAGGGAACTGTAAACAAAACAAAAAGACAACCCAAGGAATGGGAGAAAATATTTGCAAATGAAGCGACCAACAAGGAATTAATCTCCAAAATATACAAACAGCTTATGTAGCTCAATATCAAAAAAACAAACAACTCAATCATAAAATGAGCAGAAGATCTAAATAGACATTTCTCCAAAGAAGACACACAGATAGCCTTTAAAAAGCACATGAAAAGATGCCCAACGTGCTAATTATTAGAGAAATGCAATTCAAAACTACAATGAGGTGTCACCACACACCAATCAGAATGGCCATCATCAAAAAGTCTATAAACAGGTAATGCTGGAGAGGATGCGGAGAAAAGGGATCCCTCCTACACGATTGATGGGAATGTAAATTGGTACAACCAGGATGGAGAACAGTATGGAGCTTCCTTAAAAAACTAAATATAGAACTACCATATGATACAGCAATTCCACTCCTGGGCATATATCTGGAGAAAACCATAATTTGAAAAGATACATGAACCCCAATGTTCACTGCAGCACTATTTACAATAGCCAAGACATGGAAGGAACCTAAATGTCCATCAAAAGAGGAATGGATAAAGAAGATGTGGTACATATATACAATGGAATATTACTCAGCCATAAAGAAGAATGAAGTGCCATTTGCAGCAACATGGATGGACCTAGAGATTATCATACTAAGTGAGGAAAGTCAGACAGAGAAAGATAAATATCATGTGATATCACTTACATGTGGAATCTAAAAAAAAATGATGCAAATGAACTTATTTACTAAACAGAAACAGACTCACAGACTTAGTAAATAAACTTATGGTTACCAAAGGTGAAATGGGGGGAGGGATACAATAGGAGTTTGGGATTAATGTATATACACTACTAAATATAAAACAGGTAATCAACAAGGACCTACTGGACAGCACAGAGAATTCTACTCAATATTCTGTAATAACCTATATTGGAAAAGAATCTGAAAAAGAATGGATATATGTATACGTATAACTAAATCATTTTGCTGTACACCTGAAAATAACACAACATGGTAAATCAACTACACTTCAATATGAAATAAAAATTAAAATTAAAAAGTCTACAAATAATAAATGCCAGACAGGGTGTGAATGGGGAACCCTCCTACACTGTTGGTGGAAATGTAAATTGGTGCAGCCACTATGGAGAACAGTGTGGAGGTTCCTCAAAAAAACTAAAAATAGAGCTACCAGATGATCTTGTAATCCCACTCCTGGGCAACTACCCAGACAAAACTTTAATTCAAAAAGCTACATACACCCCAATGTTCATAGTGGCACTTTTTTTTTTTTTTTTTTTTTTTGCAGTACGCGGGCCTCTCACTGTTGTGGCCTCTCCCATTGCAGAGCACAGGCTCCGGAGGCGCAGGCTCAGCGACCATGGCTCACGGGCCCAGCCGCTCTGCAGCATGTGGGATCTTCCCGGACCGGGGCATGAACCCATGTCCCCTGCATCGGTAGGCGGACTCTCAACTACTGCGCCACCAGGGAAGCCCCCATAGTGGCACTTTTTATAATAGCCAAGAAATGGAAGCAAACTAAATGTCCATCGACAGATGAGTGGATAAAGAAGATGTGGTACATATATACAGTGGAATATTACTCAATCATGAGAAAGAATGAAATAACGCCATATGCGGCAACATGGATGAACCTAGGGATTATCATATTAAGTGAAGTCAGACAGGAAAAGAAAAATATCATATGATATCATTTATATGTGGAATCTAAAATATGATTCAAATGAACTTGTTTACACAACAGAAACAGACTCACAGACATAGAAAACAAACTTATGGTTATCAAAGGGGAAAGGGGGTGGGGAGGAATAAATTAGGTGTTTGGGATTAGCACATACAAACTACTATATATAAAATAGATAAACAGCAAGGTCCTATTGTATAGCACAGGGAATTATATTCAATATATTGTAATGAACTATAATGGAAAAGAATATGAAAAAGTGTATACACACACATATGTATATATATATAAAACTGAATCACTTTGCTGTACCCCAGAAACTAATACAACATTGTAAATCAACTTATATGTCAATTAAAAAAAAATAACAATACCAGAGTCACTCGGTTAAAGTTGTAGGCTCTCTCAGATCACATTGAGAAAACAGACTAGATCACAGCCATTATTTTCCAAAAGGCCCAAACTGGGGAGTGTATGGGGTGAAGAATTTCCTCCCCGTAACACTGTGTACTTCACTTTTGCACATGCTCCTTCTCTAACAGCTGTAGCTGAGCCACCCTGTCATCAGTTTCTGGTAGGTGTGGGTTTAAGGCTTACATTGTGAGTAGATGAGTGCTACTCTGCATCTCCTCTGGGGGTCTAAGCCTCTTTTTTTGCAGAGCATAGTATAAAGTATTTTGAAGAGGAGGGGTTGTAGTGGAATAGGTAAAGCTCTGCCTGCCTGCTCCATTTGGGCTCTGAACTGGATTCTTGCTTTTTGGATTTATGTAAGGCTTTGGAAGCCTCCTGGCAATTCACAGGCATTTCTGAGGCACAATAAGGCAAGTTATAAGCCTCTGTCATACTCTTGTTACCTACAAAAATGCAAATAGTCATTTTGTATACTTTAGACCTTTCCTTCCTCCCCTGCTTTCTAGCCCAAAATTTGGTTACACAATAAAATACGGTTTTGAAACAATGAAAAATAATAAATATGTTTATCTATTTAGTTAAAGAGATGTTGGAACAGTGTTAAATATAGCCCAAAGGTCGGTTACACAATAAAATACTGTTTTGAAACAATGAAAAATGCTAAATATCTTTATCTACTTAGTTTAAAGAGATGTTGGAACAGTGTTAAATATTTAACACTTTCCTTTCCTTCCCATTTCTTATCTTAAATATAATCTCCTCTCCCAACCAATGTTATGAAATTATGGGATAAGTTAATATGCGGCAATAAATGTGCTTCAGAAATTAGTAAGAAGGGGGCTTCCCTGGTGGCGCAGTGGTTGAGAGTCTGCCTGCCGATGCAGGGGACAGGGGTTCGTGTCCCAGTCCGGGAAGATCCCACATGCCACGGAGCGGCTAGGCTGGTGAGCCATGGCCGCTGAGCCTTCACGTCCGGAGCCTGTGCTCCGCAACGGGAGAGGCCACAATAGTGAGAGGGCCACATACCGCAAAAAAAAAAAAAAAAAAAAAAATTAATAAGAAGGGACTTCTCTGGTGGTCCAGTGGTAAAGTATCCACCTTCCAATGCAGGGGACATGGGTTCGATCCCTGGTCAGGGAAACTAAGATTCCCCCCATGCTGCAGGGCAACTAAGCCCGTGCGCCACAACTACTGAGCTCACGTGCCTCAAAGAGAGAACCCACGAGCTGCAAACTACAGAGCCCATGCGCTCTGGAGCATGCGTGCCACAACTAGAGAGAAGCCCGAGTACCACAATGAAGAGACTGCATGCCTCAAGGAAAGATCCCGCATGCTGCAACTAAGACCCAACGCAGCAAAAAATAAATAAATTAATAAGAAGCCATTTTCAATGTTTAGTGCTGATACCTTTTAACAATATGATAACCTGAGAGTAGACAGCATACAAACTGAGATGTTTAACTTATCATGAGATGAATAAATGTGGGGATCATATAAAGTTATACTCGAAAATACAGCAGCTAAAAGCTTGAACACCATTCAGTGTTCTGATTTAATCTGAGTTACTAGCAAGGAGGAGAGGAGCCTGGAAGCAGTGTCTCCTACAGCAGAAAGCACATGATGTCTGCTGTGTTCTGAATGCCTGTGTCCCCTGCAAATTTCTATGTTGAAAACCTAATTATGCTATCAGGACCATTAGGTGGGCCCTTTGGATGGTGATTAGGTCATGAGAACAGAGTCCTCATGAATGGAATTAATGCCCTAATAGCCACCCAGTCTGTGGTACTTTGTTACAGAAGCCCAAATGGACTAAGACAATGTGTGTGCCAGACCCTTTTCCTTGCCTCTAGTAAGACCAGGGACACACATACAGGGATGACATTCTCCAGCTTGAGGGCACTAGCTCTGTACCTTGGAAGCTTGTGTTCATTTCTTACAAATAAGGTGAATCTGACATGAATTTACTGACTCCTGCCATGTCCTAGTTGGTATATAATGATAGTTGTACTAACGAAAAACTGCACTAGCTCTTTTTAATAAAAATTTGCAGAATACTTTTTTTGTTGTTTGTTTTTGGTTTTTTTCGTGGTACGCGGGCCTCTCACTGCTGTGGCCTCTCCTGCCGTGGAGCACAGGCTCCAGACGCGCAGGCCCAGCGGCCACGGCTCACAGGCCCAGCCGCTCCGCGGATCCTCCTGGACCTGGGCACGAACCCGTGTCCCCAGCATTGGCAGGGGGACCCTCAACCACTGCGCCACCAGGGAAGCCCCAGAATACTTTTTAAAAGTCATGGTTGTATTTGCATTCATTTACTATTTCAGTCCTGCTTCTATTTTCCATGGTTTAGAAAATTAGCAATCACAATTTTTAATTGTAGAATACCTTACAGATGTAAAAGTGTTTTCTAATAATTGTTTTATTGGATACTATACTCCCAAGAGATAGGAGAAGCAGGTGATTTGATTTTCCATTTTACAGATAAAGAACTGGTCACCTATTTTCTTAACTCTTTGACAGAGCTGGGATGACTCCAATTCTCTTTCAACTCCACCAATTAGATGCTTAGATACATTTCACAGGAAGTCAAACTCTTCTCTATTTTGCAGGTTGCAATGCATTTAAAAAATCCCCCAGGGCTCCCCCCTCACTGTAGTTTTGATTTGCATTTCTCTAACAATTAGTGATGTTGAGCAGCTTTGCATGTGCCTCTTGGCCATCTGTATCTCTTCTTTGGAGAAATGTCTGTTTAGGTCTTCAGCCCACTTTTTTTTTTTTTTTTGCCGCTCCGTGGCATGTGGGATCTTCCCGGACGGGGGCACGAACCCGTGTCCCCTGCATCGGCAGGCGGACTCTCAACCACTGCGCCACCAGGGAAGCCCTTCAGCCCATTTTTTAATTGGGTTGTTTGTTTTTTTAATATTGAGCTGCATGAGCTGCTTACACCTTTTGTAAATTAAACCTTTCTCTGATAATTCGTTTGCAAATATTGTCGCCCATTCTGAGGGTTGTCTTTTTGTCTTATTTACAGTTTCCTTTTCTGTGCAAAAGCCTTTAAGGTTCATTAGGTCCCATTTGTTTATTTTTGTTTTTATTTCCATTAATCTAGAAGGTGGATCAAAAAAGATCTTGCTGTGATTTATGTTAAAAAGAGTTCTTCCTATGTTTTCCTCTAAGAGTTTTACAGTGTCCAGTCTTACATTTACATCTTTAATCCATTTTGAGTTTATTTCTGTGTATGGTGTTAGGGAGTGCTCTAATTTCATTCTTTTACATGTAGCTGTCCAGTTTTCCCAGCACCACTTATTGAAGAGACTGTCTTTTCTCCACTGAATATCCTTGCCACCTTTATCATAGATTAGTTGACCATAGGTGTGTGGGTTTATCTCTGGGCTTTCTATCCTATTCCATTGATCTATATTTCTGTTTTTGTGCCAGTACCATATTGTCTTGATTACTGTAGCTTTGTAGTACAGTCTGAAGTCAGGGATTCCTCCAGCTCCGTATTTTTCCCTCAAAATTGCTATGGCTATTCAGGGTCTTTTGTGTCTCCATACAAATCTTAAGACTTCTTTGTTCTAGTTCTGTAAAAAATGCTGTTGGTAATTTAATAGTGATTGCAATGAACTGTAGATTGCTTTGGGCAGTATAGTCACTTTCATAATGTTGATTCTTCCAATCCAAGAACATGGTTTATCTCTCCATCTGTTTGTGTCATCTTTGATTTGTTTCATCAGTGTCTTATAGTTTTCTGAGTACAGGTCTTTTACCTCCTTAGGTAGGTTTATTCCTATGTGTTTTATTTTTTGTTGCAATGGTGAATGGGATTGTTTCTTTAATTTCTCTTTCTGACCTTTCATTGTTAGTGTATAGGAATGCAAGAAATTTCTGTGCATTAATTTTGTGTCCTACAGCATTATCAAATTCATTGATTAGCTATAGTAGTTTTCTGGTGGCATCTTTAGGATTATCTATGTACAGTATCATGTCATCTGCAAACAGTGACAGTTTTACTTCTTTTCCATTTTGTATTCCTTTTATTTCTTTTCTCTCTGACTGCCATGGCTAGGACTTCCAAAACTATGTTGAATAATAGTGGCGAGAGCAGACATCCTTGTCTTGTTCTGGATATTAGAGGAAATGCTTTCAGTTTTTCACCGTTGAGAATGATGTTGGCTGTGGGGTTGTCATATATGGCCTTTATTATGTTGAAGTAGTTTTCCTCTATGCCCACTTTCTGGAGAATTTTTGTCATAAATGGGTGTTGAATAC
Source organism: Tursiops truncatus (assembly GCF_011762595.2). Lineage (NCBI taxonomy): Eukaryota > Metazoa > Chordata > Mammalia > Artiodactyla > Delphinidae > Tursiops > Tursiops truncatus. Next base: position 36,095,935 of record NC_047047.1, on the reverse strand, counting down.
TGTCAAAAGCTTTTTCTGCATCTATTGAGATGATCATATGGTATTTATTCTTTAGTTTGTTAATATGATGTACCATATTGATTGATTTGCATATATTGAAGAATCCTTGCATCCCTGGGATAAATCCCACTTGATCATGGTGTATGATCCTTTTAATGTGCTGTTGGATTCTGTTTGCTAGTATTTTGTTGAGGATTTTTGCATCTATATTCATCAGTGATATTGGTCTGTAATTTTTTTTTGGAGTTTCTTTGTCTGGTTTTGGTATGAGGGTGATGGTGGCCTAACAGAAGGAGTTTTGGAGTGTTCCTTCCTCTGCAATTTTTTGGAAGGCTTTGAGAAGGATGGGTGTTAGCTCTTCTCTAAATGTTTGATAAAATTCACCTGTGAAGCCATCTGGTCCTGGATTTTGTTTTGTTGGAAGATCTTTAATCACAGTTTTAATTTCATTACTTGCGACTCGTCTGTTCATATTTTCTATTTCTTCCTGGTTCAGTCTTGGAAGGTTATGCCTTTCTATGAATTTGTCCTTTTATTCTAGGTTGTCCGTATTATTACCAGAGTTGCTGTAGTAGTCTCTTATGATCCTCTGTACTTCTGCGGTGTCCACTGTAACTTCTCCTTTTTCATTTCTAATTTTTTTTTTTTTTTGGCAGTACACGGGCCTCTCACTGTTGTGGCCTCTCCGGTTGCAGAGCACAGGCTCCGGGCGTGCAGGCTCAGCGGCCATGGCTCACGGGCCTAGCCGCTCTGCAGCATGTGGGATCTTCCCGGACCAGGGCACGAACCTGTGTCCCCTGCATCAGCAGGTGGACTCTCAAGCACTGTGCTACCAGGGAAGCCTTCATTTCTAATTTTATGGATTTAAGTCTTCTCCCTCTTTTTCTTGATGAGTCTGGCTAAAGGTTTATCCATTTTGTTTATCTTCTCAAAGAACCAGCTTTTAGTTTTATTGATCTTTGCTATTGTGTTCTTTGTTTCTATTTCATTTATTTCTGCTCTGATCTTTTTGATTTCTTTCCTTCTACTAAATTTGGGTTTTGTTTGTTGTTCTTTCGCTAGTTCCTTTAGGTGTAAGGTTAGACTGTTTATTTGAGATTTTTCTTGTTTCTTGAGGTAGGACTGTATTGCTATAAACTTCCCTCTTAGAACTGCTTTTGCTGCATCCCGTAGGTTTTGGATCATCATGTTTTCTTTGTCATTGTCTGTAGGTATTTTTTGATTTCTTCTTTGATTTCTTCAGTGATCTCTTGGTTATTTAGTAACGTATTGTTTAGCCTCCATGTGTTTGTGTTTTTTATGGGGTTTTTTTCCCTGCAATTTATTTCTAATCTCATAGCATTGTGGTCAAAAAGGTGCTTGACATGACTTCAACTTTCTTAAATTTACTGAGGCTTGATTTGTGACCCAAGATGTGATCTATCCTGGAGAATGTTCTGTGCGCACTTGAGAAGAAAGTGTAATCTGCTGTTTTTGGATGGAATGTCCTATAAATATCAATGAAATCCATCTGGTCTATTATGTCATTTAAAGCTTGTGTTTCCTTAGTAATTTTCTGTTTGGATGATCTGTCCATTGGTGTGAGGTGTTAAATGTCCCCCACTATTACTGTGTTACTCTCAGTTTTCTCTTTTATAGCTGTTAACATATGCTCTTATGTTGGGTGTATATATATTTGTAAATGTTGTATCTTCTTCTTGGATTGATCCCTTGATCATTATGTAGTGTCCTTCCTTGTCCCTTGTAACATTATTTTAAAGCCTATTTTGTCTGATATGAGCATTGCTACTCTAGTTTTCTTTCAATTTCTATTTGCATGGAATATCTTTTTCCATACCCTCACTTTAAATCTGTATGTGTCCCTAGGTCTGAAGTGGGTCTCTTGTAGACAGCATATATATGGGTCTTGTTTTGTATCCATTCAGCGAGCCTGTGTCTTTTGGTTGGAGCATTTAATCCATTCACATTTAAGGTAATTATCAAAATGTATGTTCCTATTACCATTTTCTTAAGTGTTTTGGGTTTGTTTTTGTAGGTCCTTTTCTTCTCTTGTGTTTCCCACTTAGAGAACTTCCTTTAGCATTTGTTGTAGAGCTGGTTTGGTGGTGCTGAATTCTCTTAGCTTTTGCTTGTCTGTAAAGCTGTTGATTTCTCCATGGAATCTGAAAGAGATCCTTGCTGTGTAGAGTAATCTTGGTTGTAGGTTCTTCCCGTTCATCACTTTAAATATATCATGCCACTCCCTTCTGGTTTGTACAGTTTCTGCTGAGAAATCAGCTGTTAACCTTATGGGGATTCCTTTGTTGTTATTTGTTGTTTTTCCTTTGTTGCTTTCATTAATTTTTCTTTGTCTTTAATTTTTGTCAATTTGATTACTATTTGTCTCAGCATGTTTCTCCGTGGGTTTACACTGCCTGGGACTCTCTGCGCTTCCTGAACTTGGGTGGCTATTTCCTTTCCCATGTTAGGGAAGCTTTCGACTATAATCTCTTCAAATATTTTCTCGGGTCTTTTCTCTCTCTTCTTCTTGGACCCCTACAATGCGAATGTTGGTGAGTTTAATCCTGTCCCAGAGGTCTCTTAGGCTGTCTTCATTTAGTTTCATTCATTTTTCTTTATGCTGTTCTGCAGCAGTGAATTCCACCATATTGTTTTCCAGGTCATTTATCTGTTCTTCTGCTTCAGTTATTCTGTTATTGGTTCCTTCTAGTGTAGTTTTCATTTCAGTTATTGTTTCTTCATCTCTGTTTGTCTGTTCTTTAATTCTCTAGGTGTTTGTTCTTTAATTCTTCTAGGTTTTTGTTAAACATTTCTTGCATCTTCTAGATCTTTGCCTCCATTCTTTTTCTGAGGTCCTGGATCGTCTTCAGTATCATTATCCTGAGTTCTTTTTCTGGAAGGTTGCCTATGTCCACTTCATTTAGTTGTTTTTCTGGGGTTTTATCTTGTTCCTTCATCTGATACATAGCCCTCTGCCTTTTTATTTTGTCTATCTTTCTGTGAATGTGGTTTTCATTCCACAGGCTGCAGGATTGTAGTTCTTCTTGCTTCTGCTGTCTGCCCTCTGGTGGATAAGGCTATCTAAGAGGCTTATGCAAGTTTCCTTTATAAAGGAAAGTTTCATTCCCAAAGCATATCTATAAACTTATGAAAAGTATATTTTCAAACAATCTAATTAGAAAATAGACAAAGGACACCAAGAGATATTTCACCAGAGGATATATAGATGGGAAATAAACATATGAAAAGATCCTCAGCATCATTAGCCATCAGGAAAATACAAATAAAAACCACAATGAAACATCATTACACATATAAAATAAAAAAATTTGACAATGTTGGCAAGGGTGACAAGAAACTGGATTTTTGACACATTTCTAGTAGGAATGCAAAATGATGTAGCCACTCTAAAAACAGTATGGGGCTTCCCTGGTGGCGCGGTTGTTGGGGGTCCGCCTGCCGGTGCTGGGGGTATGGGTTTGAGCCCTGGTCTGGGAGGATCCCGTGTGCTGCGGGGCAAGTGGGCCTGTGCGTCACAGCTGCTTAGCCTGTGCTCTGGAGCCCACGAGCCACGGCTGCTGGGCCCGTGTACCATGACTGCTGAGGCCCGCGCGCCTGGAGTCCATGCTCCGCGGCAGGAGAGGCCACCGTGGTGGGGGACCTGTGCACCTCAGCGAGGAGTGGCCCCCTCTCATAGCAGCTGGAGGGGGCCTGCACACAGCAACAAAAAAACCCAACACAGCCAGAAATGAATAAAATAAATAATTAAAAAAATAAAAACAGAATGGCAGCTTCCTATAGAACTAGACACACAAAACCTAGCATATGACTTAGCAAGCACTCCTAGGCATTTATCACAAAGAAGTGAAAATTCACATCTACACAAAAACTATATATGAATGTTCATAGAAGCTTTATTTGTAATAGCCCCAACTTGAAATAATGAAAATGCCCCTGATAGGTAAATTCCATGATTTTTAAAATTGTACCTTACAGAATAACATTTCTTAGGAGAGTCAGATTGGTAGCTTTATATATATCTGTTAAAAAGTAGTATCTATTTAAACATTTCCAAAAAAATTTCTCCCCAAATCACGCAAAACCAAACTTCAGCTTTTAATTAGACTAAAGGCCAATAGAAGTCTGTGTCTTAGTGACTGGTTGTTGAAGAAATTTAAGCACTTGATATCATATGGTTAGATGACATTAGTGAACATTTTTCTATCCAACAAAAGCCAATCAAGAACAGTAATTTTACTCCCTTGCCTAAACCGTTATTGATGTTTTAAATTTTCTAAATTCTTTCCATACTTTCAACATGAAAACTTCTTAAATTCCATAATACCTACTGCCAAACATACAGATTTAGGATTCTGTCTTTTATTCTTTTAATTATGAACTTAATACACAAATATCTTCTCATTTTCAAAACTCAAGCAATGCAGAAAGAGCACAAACCCCTTCAGAATCACCTCCAAGTCCCAAGCCAAGGTATAAGCAGAGGTAAACACTTTTATTATTATAGATTATCTTTTCATACCTTTTACTGTTCCTGTCTATACATATTAAATCTCAAAATAAATGGTTTAAAACACAGTTTTTATAGGGGTGCCCTTAGACATCTATATCCAGTTAGTAACCTCCAATGTTTTTTCCTCTCAAGGAAAACCTTTATGTTTTACTAACATCTTACTATTTAGCTGCTTCTCAACTGTCTGTGTTTATCTCTGTATACAGACACAGTGAAGCATTCTCAGCAAAGTGCTTCAGGCTGAAAACAGATGTTAATTAAAAATGCTGATAACGACCCATGGCACCTGTTGTTTCACACTTCTTTTGCTCAAGCCCAAGTCTGCCAAATCCCATTCTTTAGTTTTGTAACTCTCTTCAGCCTTTCTTCCATTCCAGCTGTAGGTCTTTCACTGTAGTGATCATTTAAACTTAACAGGAAAGCCATGTTTTACTCAGCCAACCTATCAGGATGACTACACACACAGCTCAGAGAAACTACTGTCACAGCTCGGATTAAGAATGAACTATATTCTAATGATAAATGTCAATTGTATAGATGTGATATTAACAATTTTAACTCTGGGAACAGGAACTTGGTAAATCAATTAAAAGTATGTCCCCCTTCATTGCAGATCTCAGGAGAGTGTTTTCATGGTAGGACAGGACGGAAGAAAGGAAGGGGATATATGTAGCACTGAGAAAGACCAGATCAGAATTCATAGTGACCTTAATTACATGTAGTCAGAAAAGGTTAAAATTCTTGAAAGTAACTACAGGCAAGTCACTGAAAAAGAAATAAACTATATTAAAGTGATAAGATGGGGAAGGAGAATATGTCAGATTTACATAGTGGCTCATATAAAGTAATAAAGACTAAAATATGTAATACATTGCTAAAATAGCTAAGTGAGATAATACATGTATAAACTGGCGTATCCTGAAACTGATCATGACCATTGACCCTAAATTATAGTAAGCATGGGGTTACAGCCTCAGCAGACACAACGTGAGAGAGCTTTGAGCTCTCTTCTGCACTCCTAGCATAGCGGGTGGCACAAAGTAAATAAACATTTGTTGATTGAATGAATAGTTTTCTCAAAAGCTAAAGAAATATTTGGAGCAGATTCTGCCTACATTGTTCTTAAAGGTGAAAGATGAATGTTCTCCCCTAACACTGGAACAAGAAAAGGATGTCCAATCTAACCACTCTTTTTCAACAAAGTGCCAGAAGTTCTAGCCAGCACAATAAGAGAAGAAATGGAAATGAAAGGAAATTTGCAAAAAAGCTCCTAAAATCAGTAACTGAATTTGTCAAGGCCACAGGATCAATTAGCATACAAATATCAATTGTATTTCTATACAATAACAATGAACATGTAGACACTGAAATTAAAAATTCAATACCATTTACAATTAGTCAAAAAAAATACTTAGACATGAATCTAAGGAAAACTTGTATGGGATTTGTATGCTGGAAACTATAAAATGCTGGTGAAAAAGTCAATTATCTAAATAAATGGAGAGACATACCATGTATGGATTGGAAATTCAATATAGTAAAGGTGTCAATTATGCCAAGTTGACATAAACAAGTTGAGCACAATTCTTATCAAAATCAAAGCAAGATATCTTAGATTTAGACAAGATCATTCTAAAATTTATATGGAAAGATAAAGGAATGAGAATAGCAGAAAAAAAATGAGAAGACTCAGTCTACCTGATTTTAAGACTCATATAGCTGCAGTAATCAAACTGTGTGGTATTGACAAAAGGACATATACAAAGATCAATGGAGTAAAATAGAGAAACCAGATATAAACCCACATGAATATGCCTAAGTGATTTTTGACAAAGGTACAAAAGCAATGCAATGGAGGAAGGGTAACCTTTTCAACAAATGGTGCAGGAACAGCTGGATATCGGAGGAAAAAGAGAACCTAAACCCAAATCTCTCACTTATGTGAAAATTTATTCAAAATGGATTATGGTCTTATGAATGTAAAATATGAAACTATAAAATTTTTAGAAGAAAATTTTTAGAAGAAAAATATAATATAATATAGCTTTGGTATACAAAGCTAGTCAAAGACTTAGACTTGACACCTAAAGCAGAATTAATAAAAGGAAAATTGAGCTACTGGATGTTATCACAATTAATCATTTTCACTCTGCCAAACACCCTGTTAAGAGGATAGAAAGACAAGTTACAGATGAAGAAAATATTTGCAAACTACCTATCTGACAAAGGCTAGGTATTAAAACAAAGAACTCTCAAAACTTAACAATGAAAAAAAAAAAGGTTAGAAAATGGTGTAAGGTATTAAGAGACATTTCATCAAAGAGGATCTACTAATGTCAAATAATTGTATGAAAAATATTTTCATAATCCATTAGGGTAATGGAAATTAAAGCCACAATGAGATATCACTACACATCTCTCAGAATGGCTAAAATACAAAACAGTGGCAACACCAAATGCTGACAAGAGTGTGGAGAAAGTGAATCATTCATTTAGTGCATGTTGAAACATAAAATATAGCCACTCTGAAAAACAGTTTGGCTTTTCTAAAAAAACTAAACCTATAACTACCATGTAACCCAGCAACTGCACTCCTGGGCATTTATCTCAGAGAAATGAAGACATGTGCATATAAAAACCTGTACATGAATGTTTATAGCAGCATTATTCATAACAGCCCAAAACTAGATACAACACAGATCTCCTTCAATCTTCGAAGGATGAATGGTAAAACAAACTGTGGTAGAACCATACCATGGAATACCATGCAGTAATAAAAAATGGATACATGCAAGAATCTGGCTATTACATAACAAGATTATAATTATGAATATTAAATATGTCAGGTAAACATTGTTGTAAATGTTATTTGAATCTACATTGAACTATTTATGTGTGCCACTATTCAGGACTTACACTGATATACCATAACTGTTCACTTAGAACTTGGAAAACTTAAAACCTTAACTAGGAAAAGGTTACCTTAGGAACAAAGATTTTATTTTTCTACTCAAAGGAGCCTGAGAAACATAGGATCATAAAATCTCAGGGTTGAAAAGAACCTTAAAAGTATGAGGAAATCAGGTTAGGATCAAGATGGCAGAATAGGAGGATGTGGAACCCACCTACCCCCATGAATGCATCAAAAATACATCCACATGTGGAAAATTTTCATTGAAAACTAACTAAAAACTAAACACAAAATACAAATTGTGTGTGTGTGTGTGTGTGTGTGTGTGTGTATAGGGAAATGTATGCAATAACCATTAATAAAAAAAGATATTAATATTAAAGCAGGTTGGAGAGAGAGGGTATATGGGAAATCTCTACACTTTCCTCTCGATTTTGCCATGAACTTAATTGCTCTAAACAATAAAGTTTATTGTTTAAAATTTTTAAATAAGAAGAAAGAATTTACTACAACAAAAATTAAAGCAGCAAGGTGCCAAATTTCACCTATTTAATTTTCAGCGCTTTAAGATATTGATTATTTCAACTGTGGATATGATGACTAATTTGAAAAAATGGTGACAGGAACATTTGACAAAAATATATCAAGAATCTTATAAATGTGAATAACTCTGACTTGGAAATTTCACTTACAGGAATTCATTCTCAGGAAATAATCAGATAAATACACAAAAGTGTGTGTGTATGTGTGTGTGAGAATATACATGAATATGACATTTATTACAGCATTGCTCATAGTAGCAAAAATCTGGAAATATTCCATGTCCATAGATAGGAGGATGGCTGAATAAATTATAGTGGTAATCTCTATAATGCATGATGTGGATCTATGTTTACTGACATGAAAAGAAGGCAATGATAGTATATTGTGAAAGAAAATCATGTATTACTTATACAATCAGGAAGTTTATTTTGGAAAAAATGTAGCTTACTGTTCTAAACTATAATGACAATGTACAGTCCTGTGGATAAGGAAGAGTTGAATTCATGGGGGACTTTAGATTTAAACAACATTTATTTATAAAACCTATGAACTAAAAGACAAATACGTATCCTCTCAGAGCAACAACCACATGTGATCAGTGTGTTCACTAAACATTTCACCAAAGTAATGTCTTTTTTCCAGCCATTTCAACACTGCTGAGGCCCACATGCTAGCTTTCTAAGGAAAGCTAGTATTTGTTACCTCCCTAAAATTTAGATAGATGCTCCTTCTCCATGTACTGACAAAACCCAAGCACCTCTTTCTATAAAATGTTATGAGATAGTTAATAAGAATCAGAATCTACAGCAAGCTGAATATTTTATTATTTGAACATGGTTATCAGTGGGGAAGGAAAGGGAAGTGGGGGGAATTAAAAAAATAGGAAGTGAATGGTACTTATCCTGTCTACTCTAGAAGATGACAGATGGGGGCGAATACTTACTATAATTAGAAATAAGGTTATAACATCTGTTCATAGTTTTTTGAGTTAAGTTTAAATATACAATAAAAAAGAATTATTAACATTATGTCTATACTTTATCAAACACAAAGGAAACATTTCACATAAAAGTAGACATATTCTGAAACTTATTTATTGAGGTTCATTTTTTATACTCTATCAAGGTCTTTCCTTGAGCTGTGAGACCTGCAGATGTAAACAATCTGCCTAATAAATTGTTGACTGTATCTTCTCTGCATCTCTCTTTTCAGACCTCAGCAGGTTACAGTCTCTAACAAAGCCGAATTTCTCCTAGACTTAAGTCTTCATGAGTGTCAACAGCCAAGAATCATCATCACTCTCTTAATAGCCACAAGTTGCATACCATGTATGTCCTTCACTATCTGAGAAGACATCTTTGATTTTTGCCACGTTGGTAAAGGCTCTCTTCACGCCACAGCTTTTTTAAAAGTAGCTGTAACTTTGTTACATGGTCCATGTTACATGTCCATATTCGTCTCTAGTACATACCAACTGCAGCTAGGTGCCATTTATTTAATGCAGTGAATGTGAATAAATCCCTTTATATAAATGCCATTTATTTAATGCAGTGAATGTGAAAGATCCCTTTCATCTGCCAAACTAAAGAGAGTAAGACATCCTGACGAGAAGCACGAGGAGGCCGTCATTTGGGGCCAGTCTGGGGTTTGAGGTCAACAACTGTCTTGATCAGAAGTGTCAGGCCTGCAGACACAGTTCACTCACTTATAAATGTGGCCTTTTACCCCAGCCCAGTAAATTACTCATTGAATAAGAGTAACAGAGAAGACAGTGGGAAGTTACATCCAAGAGAAAATGAGAATGACAAGCAGTTCTGAATAGAAAACTCAACTAGAATTTAGGCAGAAAGCAAATTTTGTACATCACAAATGAAAACAGTAATGACTAGAGTGAAAAAAGTCTTAAGATTCATCCATTCAATATGATGCCTAATAAGCAGACTATCCCTATTCTTAACTCCACCTCTATGACGAATCTAGTCTATTTCTCTCACACTGGACAAAAGAGAGTTCTTAAGGCCATTACAGTAATTCCAATAAAACAGAATGGTTATTATGGTGGCTTTTCAAATAATCATGATTTTCCTTTTAACAATGCAGTTTTTACCCATTTTGATTTTTAGACATAAAAATCTGAGAGAGAATGTGAGCAATACAAGTAAAATCTAAGGACTTATTTCACTGGTATAGTCATATATAGGGAAGTGATGCTGAAAAGGAAAGCCATACTGCCAAATGCAACACAGTTTGGATGCTTTGGGCCACATCCCTGGCTCATACCCTTGATTAACTACAAAAGGGGAACCTTGAGGAAGAAGAGCCAAGTGTGTCAAATTTGTTCATGAAACAGCCTTCAAGTTATTTGCATCTATCCTCAACAAATTTTGTTTGGTTTACCAATTTACTGATTAGTATCACAACTTTTTTTTCAAATCATCATTATGGTAGAAGGCCCCTCACCCTCTGGTGGGAATCTCAACTGCCCCTATACCCAACCAGCCCTAACTGGGCCCACATGAAAACAAGCTCCTTCGTCTATAAAAGCACATTTATCGAGTTGCTTTCAGTTAAAGGCCTTAAGGTTTTGTCCTTGTTCCCTTCTGCTTATTTTCCCTTTTTGATCTTTGATCCTTTTCCTAAACAAAGGTCTGTTCATATATGTGTGAGTCACTTTCTAGAGTTAAACAATCTTTAAATCTAAGGACCATATCAAAGAAAGTAAAAGTCTCTTAGAAGGCCATCATAGTGAAGCAACTCTTAGGATTTTTTTCTTTAAAATTTCATGTACTCAATGATTACAACTATGTAAATAAATATGCATTTGAAAAAATGGCTTGGGCTTCCCTGGTGGCTCAGTGGTTGAGAGTCCGCCTGCCGATGCAGGGGACACGGGTTCGTGCCCCGGTCTGGGAAGATCCCACATGCCGCGGAGCGGCTGGGCCCGTGAGCCATGGCCGCTGAGCCTGCGCGTCCGGAGCATGTGCTCCGCAACGGGAGAGGCCACAACAGTGAGAGGCCCGCTTACCGCAAAAGAAAAATATAAAACGGCTAAAAGAAAAACAATGAAGAAAAAGTTGTGTGAGTATAGTCATGGATCCTCATTTGTTAAAAACATCTTGGGACTGTGGCTTACTTTGTGGGAAAAATGTTAATTACTAATTTAATTTCATTAATGGTTATAGAGCTATTCAGATCTTCTATTTTTTTCATTCAGTTTTGGTTATTTTTATTTTTCTAAGAAATTCTCCATTTCACCTAATTTTTCAAGTTTGTTGTTCATAGTGTTCCCTTTATTTTAATTTTTTAAAATCTCTGACATGTCTATCATTAGGTCCCTTTTAGTATATCCCTAATATTGTTCATTATTTTCTGTTTTACCAATCTTGTCAAAGAACAAATGCTTAGCTTTATTAATCCTCTTTTATAAGTTTTTGTTACATTAATTTCTGAGCATATATTATTTCCTTCCTTCTACTTTTTGTAGGTTTATTTTGCTAATATTTTTTGAATTTCTTAAATTGCATGGTGCTTTTTTAAAAAAATTGAAGTATAATTGCTATAGTGATTTGATATCTCTATACATTACAAAATGATCACTGCAATTAGTTACAATCTGTCACCATATGAAGTTATTATAATATTATTGACTATATTCCTCATGCTGTGTATTTCATCCCTGTGACTCATTTATTTTGTAACTGGAAGTCTGTACCTCTTACTTTCCCTCACCTATTTTACTCATCCCCACCACTCATCTCCCCTCTGGCCACCACATGTTTGTTCTCCGAATCGATGAGTCTGTTTCTGTTTTGTTGTTTGTTCATTTGTTTTGTTTTTATGTTCCACATATAAGTGAAATCATACAGTATTTGTCTTTCTCTGTCTGACTTATTTCACTTACCATAATACCCTCTAGGTCCATCCATGTTGTTTCAAATGGCAAGATTTCATTCTTTTTTATGACTGAGTAATAGTCCATTGTATTAATATAGACCACATCTTTTTTACCCATACATCTGTCAGTGGACACTTAGTTTGCTTCCATATCTTGGCTATTATAAATAATGTTTTAAATTGCATGGTTCTTTAATTTTGAGCCTTTCTTCTTTTCTAATACAAACATTTAAAGCTATACATTTCCCTTATAACTCTGCCTCAGAACTTACCTCTGAATTTCTCATTCAAACTCAACATGTTCAAAACCAATCTCTTGACCTTTTCCCACTACCTATTCTTTCTGCAGTTTTACTGGTCTTCTCAATGCAACTCCATTTTTCCAGTTGCTGAGATCCAAACACTTCAAGTCATCCTTACCTTCTCTTTCTATCATATGCTTCATCCAGTCTGTGAGCAAATGCTATTAGCCAAACCTTCAATATGTCCAAAATCCAAGCACTCTATCCTCATCCCTCTTACTACCAATCTGCTTTAAATGGTCACCATTTCTCACTCAATTATTGCAACAGCCTCCCAAATGCTCTCCTTGCTCTTGGCCTTCAAAGGTCTATTCTCAACATAGCAACTGAGTGATTCATTCACTAGTTGGTCCAAATCATCTACTGACTTGCCCTATTATTCAAGAGAAAAATCCCAGTTCCTTACAACAGCCAACAAAAGTCCTATATAACCGAGCCACCTGCTAGACCTCTGACCCAAGCTCTTATTATTCTGCCTCTCATTCACTGCTCCAGCCAAAGTGCTGGGATTTAACTCATATTTCACCTTCTTAGGGAGGCCTCACCACCCAATGCTCCCTAGTTCCTGTCCTTGCTTTGCTCTTCTTCAAGGTATGCATCATTACTTAACATTCTATATATTCTACCTACTTATTTACATAATGTTTCCTTCACTAACTGTAAACTTTATGATGCCATGGATTTTTGTGTGTGTGTCTGTTTTGTTCATTGCTATATTCTAGCTCTAACAATAGTGCCTGTTCATATTCTCTATTTCCTTAATTATACTTTGTTCACTTAATCTATCAGTTACCACACAAAGGGAATTAAAATTTCTAACTATGAAAGTGGATTTGTCAATTTTTATTTTATGTGTACTCAAGCTATATTATACACATTTAGAATTGTTATATCTTACTGGTAAATTGATTCTTCTGTTGATATTGATCTCTATTAATCTGTACTACTGATTTTGCTTTAAAGACTATTTATATAACATTATTAGGTCTCTTTTGGTATTAGTATAATTTTTTTCCATTCTCTAGCTTTTAAACTTTCTATGTGTTAGATGTCTCTTGTAAAAACGTAGAAAAAACTGTTTCAACAATCTCTGCGAATGAAAATTTTAACCTACTTAAATTGACAATGATTATTGATTTTTAAAATTCATTTCTACTACCTCATTGTGTTTTCTGTTTTTCATCTTTTTTTATGTTTCTTCCCCCTGCATGCTGCACCCTCCCCCAATTCTTGCCTTCTTTGGGGTTGAATTTTTTTTCCTTATCCAACATTTTCACTCTATTTGTTTGACAAGTATACACTCTATTTCTATTCTTTCAGTGATTACCCTAGAAATTCTACGGTGTATCTTTTACTGAATAAAATCTGGTATTAATAAGTATCTCTACCTTCCTCTTGAAAAGTCAAGAACCTTAGAATGCTTTAACTTCTTCACTTCTCTTCTGATTTATATGTTGTCATTGTCCAGGATTCTAATCTTAATTTAACCACCTGCATTAGACATTAGTGGTTATGTTTTACATGATCCATTTTTGTTTAAGTTCCCACAAGTTTAACATTATTTTTGTCCACCACTCCTTCTTGCATCTCATACCTTCCTTCCTTTTAGTTCTCTCAAGGAAGATGTTGCCCTTCAAGGGTCCTAGATTGATGTGGGGATCTCTGATCCAGTCTCCCACTCTGCTTGAGCCCTAGGCTTTGTCTCCAACCCTCTGAGTACACAGCCTTTATAAATCAAACACCTCACTGCCAGGTGCCAGCAGATGCCCTCAAGGCAAACTTTGACTTTGCTTATTCTTGTGGAATCAAGCATCCTTGTCATTTCAACTTCTGAGTGTTTCCCTTAGTTTCCTGCCAGCTCTACCAGGCTTTAAACAAATATTTTAAATATATTATCCATTAAATAGATGATCTGACCAGGAAGTTTTTCTCTGTATATCATTCTGTCTTATTCTCTAAATATTCGTAGGTAGCAGTTTTAGTATTTTTGTTTTTTGAATTGGTTTCATATAATTGTTTTATTTACTGTGTATGCTCCATTAGTAAAAAGTAAAATTTAAAAAGCCATTTAAAAGTCAAAGTGGTTAACAATTTCTTTTTGCCTAACATATATATTTTTCATAAGCCAAGAGCCATTTCTAAAAGACTACCTTTTGTTTTCTGAATTCTAAGTGTAAATATTGACTCCAACATAATACATATTATCCTCCAATATATTATACAAATTTTCAAACATCCAGGAAAGTGAAAATAATATATATATTTTTTTACCACCTAGATTCTATCATCATTTTACAACATTGTTTTATCACATATCTATTCATCTCCCTTTCTATCCATCAGTTCATCTTATTTTTTTGTTGCAGTGCCAAGGAAAATGCAGACATCAGTACATTTCCCCACAAATATTTTATAAACATGATATTTTTATTTCTAGGCAATAAAGCTCCCTGTCCCAAGATTTTGCATACTATTTTATAAGCATTTTAAAAATATGATTTTCTGTGCCATAATCACATAATAATATTTGAGTCAGAAAACAACAGTCTTATAGTTAAGAGGGGAAATAAGTAAAATTAACTATTAATCCTTTATAACATATTTCCATGTTAGTAAAATAAGCTTCATATGTGGCACATTCACTGAAATGTTTGCCCTTTTATTTCATCAATATTTAGGAGTTCCTCTTATAGTTTCTATTTACTTATAATGAAAAGCTCTTGTTAATACTTCCCTATTTTGTGTTTAACATCTTTATTGGAGTATAATTGCTTTACAATGGTGTGGTAGTTTCTGCTGTATAACAAAGTGAATCAGCTATACATATATCCCCATATCCCCTCCCTCTTGCGTCTCCCTCCCACGCTCCCTATCCCACCCCTCTAGGTGGACACAAAGCACCGAGCTGATCTCTTTGTGCTATGCGGCTGCTTCCCACTAGCTATTTTACATTTGGTAGTGTATATATGTCAATGCCACTCTCTCACTTTGTCCCAGCTTACCCTTCCCCCTCCCTGTGTCCTCAAGTCCATTCTCTACGTCTGCGTCTTTATTCCTGTCCTGCCCCTAGGTTCTTCAGAACCATTTTTTTTTAGATTCCATATATATGTGTTAGCATATGGTATTTGTTTTTCTCTTTCCGACTTACTTCACTCTGTATGACAGACTCTAGATCCATCCACCTCTCTACAAATAACTCCATTTCTTTTTATGGCTGAGTAAGATTCCATTAATACTTCCCTATTCAGTAGTTCTGGAGGACTGTTCAATTTTATGGAAGCAGAGAGGTGAACAATCACCTTCTGAACTTAGTTTAGGCAAATCTGCATCTTCCTTCTATGATACTGTGATTTATAATAAGAAATATGTATATTAGATCTTTGTACTGTTTGTGACAAAGGAGCTCCCTGGAACTTCCTAAGTGACAAGGAGCCAAAAAGGTGAAAGGAAAGTCTTTTGTAATTCATAACAATCCCATTTCAACCATACCTGAGTTTAGGTTAATGAGGTGACTTTCTGAAAGCCTCTACAGATGGGGGCTGGTTGTCAGGGAAACCAACCACATGATTAGAGGGTTAGAACTTCAGTCTCACTCCTGGACTTCTTGGGAGGAGGGAGGAAAGGGGAGCCGGAGGTTGAATTAATCACCAATGGTCAGTAATTTAATCAATCATGCCTATGTAATGGAGCCTCCATAAATACTCAAAAGGAGAAGATTCAGAGAGCTTCTGGATTGGTGAATATATGAAGGGGCTGGGAAGGTGCTGCACTTGGAGAGGGCACAGAGGCTTCGAGTCCTTTCCCATATAACTTGCCTTATGCATCTCTTCATCTGGCTGTTTTATTTGTATCCTTTAAAATATCAGCAATAGGGGCTTCCCTGGTGGCACAGTGGTTAAGAATCCGCCTGCCAATGCACGGGACAGGGGTTCAAGCCCTGGTCTGGGAAGATCCCACATGCCGCGGAGCAACAAAGCCAGTGTGCCACAACTACTGAGCCTGTGTTCTAGAACCCGCAAGCCACGGCTACGAGCCCACATGCCACAACCACTGAGCCTGTGCTCTAGAGCCCGTGAGCCACAACTACTGAAGCCCGTGAGCCACAACTACTGAAGCCTGTGCGCCTAGAGCCCCTGCTCTGCAACAAGATACCGCAATGAGAAGCCCGTGCACCGCAATGAAGAGTAGCCCCACCAGGGAAGCCCCGCCATATACTTTTTGATATTAAAATCAATATAATATTTTATTCTTTTTCTAATCAGGACTCAAGCAATCTGAGTCCTCAGCTTAACCAGTGGGTGATCTTAGGTATATCCCTATTCTGCATGGTGCCTCTTTCTTTCATCTTTAATTTAAAATTCTTTATGATGATCTTTACTGTTTAGGACTTATTCCATTATCTAATAACTTTTTTTTAGAGTATTAAAATACTGGCTAGCCAAGTACAGAGGGTAAAGCAATTCTAGTACTTCACAAATACAGAAAAGTATTTGCCCTTTTTCTCTTCCCTTAAGCAGAACTTCTTGGCAGCAGATTAAACAAAAGGATGGTTCCAACTTAAGCTATCTCATTCAATTTCTTCTACACTTAACGTTCCTTTTTTCATAATGCCGTGTATAGCCTACTGTCAAAAGAACTACTAAACATTCATTATAATTGAAATAGTAGAAAGCATGCAAAAAAAGGAAATATGAAAAACCTAGTATACCCTAAGAGAAAACATTCAATTCCAGATGTAACCACACAGAAAAGTTAGAGTCTGTGTGGTTACATCAGTACTACATCAGTCCCAGTATTTCTGTCATGTCTATGTATATGACTATACATAGAACACTGCCTCATTTAGGGTGAAGAATCTTTTAGAATATACTAAAATCGTTCAGATAAAAAGGCAATATTCAATTATAGGTCATAACTCACGCAATATATTAACATCTCTCAGCTTCTATAAAGACTGTTTTCCAAAGGTTTCACTGTTGGGTAGAGATCAAAGTGCCACTTTATAAATAGTTTACTCATTTGTCAATTGATAATACCTCCTTAGCAGGGTTGTTCTGAGGAAAAAAAGGGGAGACTATACATGAAATTGCTTGAGTTAAAAAGAACTACAACAGCTAGGTTATACTGTAAGTAAAATGAAAACTCTAAATTCAACTCAATGTAATTTATGGTACATGAAACTGAAAATTCTATTACTTTCTATTATAAAATATATATAAAAGTACACAAAAAGTATACTTTCAGCTAAAAGAATAATAATTTTTATTGGACCCTGATATATACCCCACTTAAGAAATGGAACATTACTAATACCTTGGTGGCTCCATGGGCTTGTTCCTCTCATATTTCTCTTAACCCATTCCACAATATCCTAAATTTTGTTATACTCACTTCTTTGCTTTTACTTCTAGCATTGACATATTCAGATGTATCCCTAAAGTAACTAACTAGCTAGTTATCTATCTATCTATCCATCCATCCATCCATCTCTATCCATCCATTCATCTTCCATCCATTTTTTGAACTTTATATATAGAGAAATGCTATATGTACTTGTCCTTCAACTTCTGCAGTATCTGTCTCAGAGTAACTTCTTGACATTATCTAATTTTTCACATAATCCATAAGATTAAAAGAATTAAAGGAAATTAAAGCAGAGAAAATGAGGCACAGTGAAGCTAGCAACTTGCCACCTTGTATAGGAAGACAATGAGCAAATCTCTCTACAGTAATTCTGAAAGTAAAGCAGACCTGTGACTGTCTTAGAACTTTATAGCACATTCATTTTAGCTGCAATTAAAATAAACATTTCTCTATTGTTAAGAGTACAATTAATATTTTAAAATTCACTTTACATAGCTGGTATTTTTTGCTTTTGTATTAAAGGGGCAATTATATTAAAGTGTAGTAATGATGTAAAAGCCCTCAACAAAATTCCAATATAGTCCTTAATAGGAAAACAAGAACGAATTAAATAAAGAATATCAAGAGCCAATTTCTTTTTCTCTTAGGGGACAGACTATTAAAAAAGATATAGCCATATTATGGAATATTCTAATTAAAGAAGATGGCTCCTTGAATAGGTAATTAGTCTGACACTAATTAATCCAAAGATATCATTCACCTGAGTAAGTGGTGGAAGAATCTCCTTGCATATTTGCTGATTTGGTCTCTGTATTCCAATATAGTTGTATCCAGGAGTGGTCTTGTTGGAGCATAGAAGGTTCCAAGGCTTGCCTCAAGCTGTGCTGTGGAATTCAAACATAGCAGCACTAAAACAAGTGAAACTCCTTCAATTACAACAGAATACTCATGTTTGCAGTCAGTCAGGTTTTGCAAACTTGGATGAAATGTGAGCTTGTTGCAGGAAAGATGAAATTAAAATATGACAGCTGATACAAAAACAAACCTGTGTATAAACTTTCACTTGAAGCAAAGCTGACAATGACTCTGAGCAACAAAAAGCTGTCAAAACTGAAGAAATCCATAATGAATCAACCTCTCACCACAAATGGGTAATTAAAACAGTGACTCATCAGAGTAACACAGTTTGAACTAGTATTTCCAGTAAAATCAACTCACAGTGTGCTCAACATTTACTCTTTAGCTGGAAGGAACAAACTAGCCTTTCTGCATTAGGCACTGAAATCAGTATTAGAAATGTTTAAAAAAATAATACAAATAAAAATATCCTGATTGGAGTAATAATATCTCTCTATTACAACTTTAGAGAAAGACTGAAATTCCCTATACCTTCCTTAAATCCTGTCCTGAACAACAAGATTGTTGGTTTTGTCCAAGTGTGAAAGTTAACACACCCCTGGGAGGTATGTTAATCTGCTTTGGTCAACTGACACCCTCCTAGGAAGGAAGGATTGGAGAGCAGGTTTTGATAAGCCAAAGGGCTAGTGATTGGGAGAAAACAGCACATTTTGCCTAATTTACACTTTTACCAAGACATGCCAATGGGGTTGTGTTTCCTCCAAGAAATACCTGGAAAATACATAATTACCATAATGGTGAGAGTTGTATGAGAATACAGTTCACAGTAAGACTCCACTGATTTTTATGCTACTAGCATTAGGTTGAATGAACAATTCCTTATTTAGCAAAACTCTTTAATTTTAAGCATATCTGGGTTTGAAAGTATTGCATACCTCATCAGAGTAATTGCTATGGACTTGGCTAAGCTGTTAGCTATTTCTTTTTTTAATCTCAAATCTAGACAGTAAAGTAAGATGAACTTTAGTGGTATTTTCTTTCAAAGCAGCAGTCAATTTAGATTAAAATTGAATACAGCAATGCCATTGTGAAAGCAAGCCAGATTCTCTTGCCATTGCTTGTTTTCTTGACAGCATGTTCCGTACATCTGAAATGTTTGAGCCTACATGGAATACTCGTAGGTCTCAGCACAGTTATAGATTCATTAGATAGCCCAGCTTGATGTTTAAGGCAGAAATGAAGATCTCAAAGACAACCACAGCACAGCTACAAATAAAAGAGCTCACTGGGTTCCACTAATAAGAGGAAAACAAATTACCATGTCAAATTTGTTAGATTCAGATAGAATAAATCTCAATAGAGAAGAATTGTAAATGTTTTAGAAATGTGTTTTGCAGTTACTTGGGGGAAAATGCATATACCTGCTTAAAATGTACATATTCTGATAACCCAGCATCATGCAAGCATTTTATTTTAATAGCCTAGTATATCATACAAGTTTTTTATTTCCCTATCCACCCAATGTGGTTCCTTGATAATATCCTTTATTAAGGCGGGAATCTGATAATACCCATTTGTGAATTCCCTAATAATCTTTCTTACTACACAGGGATCTTACAACACAAATTCACTAAGGTGCTAGCAATTTCTCAGTCTCCTAAGAGTCAATATTTTATCTTCTTATTTCTTCAACTGTAAGTTTAGAGTATCTTGCATGGATTATGTGTACCAGACTTTCTTTAGGGACCCTGCTACTTTTTTTTTCCTCTGCTATCTACCCAACCTGAAGAGTGTACCAATACTAATAAATAATTACTTGAGATAACTCTGCAGGTAGAAATATTACAGTAATCCTAGAACCCTAAAATTTTGAAGTTATAATCTTCTTTTTATTTTTAACTAATATTCATTGAGTACCTACTGTGGGCCAAGCACTGTGCTATGCATTTTCTCATTGCAGAAGTACTGGAATCTCCGTAGATGTGTTGGACTACCTCCAAAAAGCACATTCAATTAACATTAAATAAATATTTATTGTGGGCCTCCTATGAGTTGGGGCCAAGTCTCATGATGCAGACTTCTTGAAAGAACATGTTCTTGCTGATTATTCTTCTCTAAAATTAGTAAAATGAAGGTTATGTACAGAATACTATCTAAACAATTTGTTTACTTTGGAAACGTAATAAAATGGAATAAGAAAATCTATAAACGTGGAAAGAAAATAGTGGGGAAGCAAAGCTCTCCAGTAAAGGCCTTTTGACATATTCCCTGTTTTCCTTACCTTGTAAATCACATACAGAAAGTTTCTCATTGGCCATTATTTCCCACTGTTAATATCAATGCTTATTACAAACATTTGAAATAAAGATATGAATGCAAGAATGTTTACATGCATTTTACATTAAGTAAATAAATTACTCATAATAAAAATAACATACACTGGATAACTGGCAAATATAAAAATTGATTTCATTATTGTATGTGGCACATATTTTTTTTTTCTTTTTTGTTAACAGTGCCTTGTCTCTCTTTGACAATAAACATCTGAGATCCTATGGGCAAAATAACTTATTAGGAGAAGGTTGGGAAATCCAAGCATGCAGAAGGGAGAGGGGTATCAGAACTCTAAGTTAGAATGAAAACAAGAAGGAACAGCCTGGGCTGCAATTCACACACACACACACAATCAGTGGTAAGGTCTACTGTCTGGACAAAGAACTCGGGATGTGAAAGAAAAATACTGATGTCTAAAGTAAAGGAGAAATAAGGACTTTGTTTAGGGCCCTTTGTCTTCCAAACCCTACAGAGTACATGAAATTTCTCATCAAAGTTTGAAATCTGAGCATATTCTACACATGAACTTAGTCTGAAATATACAGTGACTTCATTGTGAGTTCCAACATAGGTATATACAGAAAAGTTATTACGTTGACCAGTACTATACAGTAAGTACCGTATGGAAGTAATTATTTGATACCTCATTTTGTCAGTTTAATAGGGCATTAACATTTTTGTCTTCTAATCTCCAGTAACATGACTTCAAAACATCCTCAAAAAACTACTGACAATAAAATGTACTTCATGAACTAACACACCATTGTAAAGCAATTATACCCCAATAAAGATGGTAAAAAAAAAAAAAAAATGTACTTCATGTATATACAAAACCCATTTATGAAATATATTTTAAGTCTGACCTTCTCTCTCTGGAGTGAGCTTTTGTCTAAGAAGATGGTTTACGATGGCAGTCATGCTGATAAAGCACTGGTAGCCCAGAGTGTCCCAGTTCATACTATTCAGGATGTTTATTGCCTCACAGATCTCATCACAGTGAATGTACTGGAAGATGATGTCTACCAGGCCCAGCTGTCCTTGTGTGAAGATACCTGTCACAGAAAAATATAAAATCAAGTGAATCTTTTAAAAATAAGAAGTAGGACTTCCCTGGTGGTCCAGTGGCTATGACTCCATGCTCCCAATGCAGGGGGGCCAGGTTCAATCCCTGGTCAGGGAACTAGATCCCACATGCCGCAACTAAAGATCCCGCATGCCACAACTAGGGACCCCGTGTGCAACAACTGAAGATCCCACATGCCACAACTAAAGATCCCAGATGCCACAACTAAAGATCCTGCATGCCACAATGAAGATCCCACAAGCGGCAGCTAAGACCCGGTGCAGCCAAATAGATAAATAAATAAAAAGTAGACGGCTTCCCTGGTAGCGCAGTGGTTGAGAGTCCGCCTGCCGATGCAGGGGACACGGGTTCATGCCCTGGTCCGGGAAGATACCACATGCCGCGGAACGGCTGGGCCCGTGGGCTATGGCCGCTGAGCCTGCGCGTCCGGAGCCTGTGCTCCGCAACAGGAGAGGCCACAACAGTGAGAGGCCCGTGTACCACAAAAAAATAAATAAAATAAAAAGTAGAATAACAAAAACAGATTTAAATTTTCTACAAAGGAAAAATCCAGTGATCATTTCTTGCATAAAGTGCTAGAAATATGGGATTTGGGGGGGGCAAGAGTAATATGGCACTGTGGTTAAATCTTTAAATACCACCTACCAACTCCATCTAGCTTAGGCTTACCATTCAGCACATATTAACTAATTTATAATCAAACTGTTCAGACTAAAAATGAAAAAACCTGAGAACTTTTAGGTAAATCACAATAGCTAATTTAATTTTTCCCATCTGTCATTTAGGCCTCGGTTGTATATATTTAGAGATAATTTTGATGTAACACAATTCTTATTGACCAGCTTAATTAGTTCTAAGTTGCACCTGGTCTTCAGCCCCATGTACTTGGGGGTCAAAAAGTACAAATATCCATGACAAATATAATGTGACTATATAAACATTTTTAGGACTGTTTTATTAATGGGTGCTCTAAATTGATAGCTTCTTCACAGACACCACATACCAATTTATTTTAAATTGGCACTGAGATTATTCTCTTCTATTATTAGTAATTATTAGTAAGAAATTATCAGGATTAATCTTGTTATTGATCCACTTTCACAACTAAGATCTACTATAAAATATCTTAGAACAACATAAACACATTTGCCTACCCTTTTAAAATGAAAGAAAATCCACTTCTAAGCTTAGAGAAGCAAGAGCACAAAACAAAGGGGGGTGGACTCTGTTCTAGTTTTATCTTATCTTTTAAATATGGCTGATCTCATTTGAAGCTAACAATTTCTGTGTAATTAAGTGACAATAAGTATTAGTGCTTTTAAGGAGTTCGGGTTTTTTTTTAATCTTTAAAAAGTAGCTATCTGTAAAATCTTTTTCCTTCCACAAATGTTTACTGATTTGAGTGAAACTACAAAAACTTCTCAGTACAAATAATCATAAAGCTAAATGAGAAAACGTATGTGAAATTATTTGGAATCTGTGAAGTATATAAAATAAAAACAGGGAAACAAAGATAAAAAATAGCAAACTTTGCTTCTGAAATTATGCAAGCTAGAGACAACAGTAGGGCTTTAAAAAATGCTGAGAGATAAAAATGAATTAGCCTAGAATTCTATAATTTTATAACAAAGCATTGAAAATTCATGAAGAAAAAAACATTCTTTTTTTTTTTTTTTTTTTTTTGCGGTACACGGGCCTCTCACTGTTGTGGCCTCTCCCGTTGCGGAGCACAGGCTCTGGGCGTGCAGGCTCAGCGGCCATGGCTCACAGGCCCAGCCGCTCCGCGGTATGTGGGATCCTCCCGGACCGGGGCACGAACCCGTGTCCCCTGCATCGGCAGGCGGACTCTCAACCACTGCACCACCATGGAAGCCCCAGAAAAAACATTCTTAATAACAGAGCTCTAAAACAATAAAGCAAAAACTATCAAACTAAAAGGAGAGAAAGTCAAATCTACAATTATCATTGGAGATTTCAGCACTTCTCTCTGATTAGTTGAAAAAACCTATAAACAAAATCTGTAAATATAGAAAACACTTGAAAAACATCAGTAAATTTGACCTAATTGACATCTATACAACGCTTCACCCAACAACAGCAGAATACACATTCTTTTTAAGTGCACATATAACACCAACCAAGATGGAGCATATTCTGGGAGATAAAACAAGCCTCAATAAATTTAAATGCTTTGAAAGTATACAGAATAGGTTCCCAGACCACAATAGAACTAAATTAGATATCAAAACAGAAAGATATCTGGATGACTTTTAGTGTCTAAGGATTTATACACCAAGATTTTCAAGGGAGAAAATATTCCCCTTATATCCTCAGTGTGCTGGTAAATCTAAGTGATGTAAATACTCCCACCATGGCTGATTTCAAGCACTAATGTGATGTCATGGAACAAGTGATGCACCACTGCACACTGTTATGTAATATTTCTACCAAACAGATAAAATAAGTGTAAATAACCTTAAGGGTATAGATAATAGCAAAATGTAGTAAAATAACTAGGAAGTGGGAAAAAAAGAAATATATCTGGAAAATCTTTAAATATTTAGAAATTAATCAACACTGTTCTAAATAACCTATGGGTCAAAGAAGAAAACATGAATTAGAAAATATTTTGAAATGAATAAAAATAAAAATATAACATCAAAAGTTGTGAGATGTAGCTGTGGTTATATTATTACTTAGAGGGAAATTACCAGCATTAAATATTCAATTACAAAAGAAAAAGGGTCTGAAATCAACAATCCAAGCTTCTACATTAAGAACCTAGAGAAAGAAGAGCAAATTAGACCTAAAATAAAATAGGAGATAATGAAAATATGAAAATAAATAATAGAGAAAGTCAATGAACACAAAAGCTGGTTCTCTGAAACAATTTGTAAAATTGACCAACTTCTGGGGCTTCCCTGGTGGCGCAGTGGTTGAGAGTCCACCTGCCGATGTAGGGGACACGGGTTCGTGCCCCGGTCCGGGAAGATCCCACATGCCGTGGAGCGACTGGGCCCGTGAGCCATGGCCGCTGAGCCTGCGCGTCCGGAGCCTGTGCTCCGCAACGGGAGAGGCCACAACAGTGAGAGGCCCACGTACCGCAAAAAAAAAAAAAAAAAAAAAAAAAAAATTTACCAACTTCTGCCAAATTGAGAAAAAAAAGAGAAGATACATTTATCAATATCAAGAATAATCATTATAGCACTACAGACATTAAAAAATAAGTGAATAATATGCTAACTTTACAGAAATAAATGTAGCTTAAATGAAACAGATTCCTTGAAAGATACAAATTATCAAAGCTCATTCAAGAAGAAATGAACAGACAACCTGAATGATCCTATATTATTTAAATTTGAATTTGCAGTTTAAAAACCTTTACACATACACACACACACAAAACCAGATGCCTTCACTGGTGAATTCTCTCAAACAATAAGAGAAGAAATAGTATCACCTCTACACAACGCAAAATATAAGAGGAGGGAATATTTCCTAATTCATTTAATGACATCAGCATTACACTGATACCAAAAATGACAAAACATTACAGGAAAAGAAAAAGAAAATTGCAAACCACTATCTCCCATAAACAGATACAAAAATCCTTAAAAAATATTAGCAAATCCAGCAACATATTGAAAAGGTAATACATCATGAACAAGAGATTTATCCCACAAATGCAAGGTTGCTGAAACATCTGAAAACTGATCAACATAATTCACTATATGACCAGAAAAAACATATAATCATTTCAATACATGCAGAAAAGCACTTGATAAAATTGAACATCCACTCATGCTAATATATATCAGCAGACTAGGAATGGAAGGGGACTTCCTCAACCTCAATAACATCATACATACAGTGAAAGATTAAATGCTATCCACCTAAGATTGGAAACAAAGCAAGGATATCTTCCCTTGCCACTTCTATTTAATATTGTACTGTCCTAGCTAGTAAAATAGGAAAGAAAACAAAATAAAAGGCATACACGTTGGATAAGAATATATAACATTTGTTTTTAACTGAAGTTGTCATAGTCATCTACGTAGAAAATCCTAAGTAATCTACAATAAAAAGTTACAACTAAGAAATGAGTTTACCAGTGTTGCAGGATACATGGTCAATATTTTAAAATTTTATTTTTATATAACCCCAATGAACAACTAAAAGTTGTAATTAAAAATACTAATTACGATAGCATCCAAAAACATGAAGAAATTATGTGCAAGATCTTTACACTTTAAACTATAAAACACTGCTGAGAGAAATTAAAGAAGACCTGAATAAACAGAGATGTTGTGTTCATAAATTGGGAGACTCAATATTGTTAAATTGCCATTCCATCCCATATTGATCTATAGATTCAATGTAATCTCAATCAAAATCTCACCAGGTGTTTTTGTAGAAATTGACAAGTCAGTTTTAAAACTTACACAGAAATTCAAAACATCTAGAGTAGCCAAAACAATTTTGAAAAGAAGAACAGAGACTTCCCTGGTGGTCCAGTGGTTGAGACTTCACCTTCCAGTGCAGGGGGTACGGGTTCAATCCCTGGTAGGGGAGCTAAGATCCCACATGCCTCCCGGCCAAAAAACCAAAACATAAAACAGAAGTAATGTTGTAACAAATGCAATAAAGACTTTAAAAATGGTCCACATCAAAAAAAAAAAATAAATAAAGAACAAAGTTGGAGGACTAATAGTCCTGGCTTCAAGACTTACTGTAAAGCCACAGAAATTAAGACAGTGTAGTACTCGCTAAAGTATATACATAGAGATCAGTGGACGAGAGCAGAGTCTTTTTTGTTGTTGTTGTTTTTTTTTTTGCGTTACGCGGGCCTCTCACCGCTGCGGCCTCTCCCGCCGCGGAGCATAGGCTCCGGATGCGCAGGCTCAGCGGCCATGGCTTATGGGCCCAGCCGCTCCGCGGCATGTGGGATCCTCCCGCACCGGGGCATGAACCCGCGTCCCCTGCATCGGCAGGCGGACTCTGAACCACTGTGCCACCAGGGAAGCCCCAGAGTCTTTTCATAGATAAACACACACATATGATCAAGGGAATTCAATGGAGGAAGGATAGTCTTTCCAACAGTTGCTGCTGGAACAACTGAATATTCATATTAAAAAATTAATTTCAACTCATACCTCACACCATACAGAAAAAATTACTTGTATCAGACAATAAACCTAATTGTAAAAGCTAAAACCATAAAATTTCTAGAAGAAAAAAGGGTTCGACAAAAACTTCTTTGATAGCACATAAAAAGCATAAGCCATAAAATTAAAAAATCCAAGAACTGGCTTTCATCAAAACTAAAACTTCTGCTACCTAAAAAATTGTTAATAAAATGAAAAGATAAATTACAGGATGGAAGAAAATATTCACAATACTAGCATCCTACAAAGGACTTTTGTTCAGAACATATAAAAACTCTTACAACTCAATAATAAATAAACAATCCAATTAAACTTGGGCAAAAGATTTGAAGATATACTTTATCAGAGAAGATACATGGCAAATAAACACATAAAAGATGACCAGCTCCAAAGGCTCATCAGGGAAATGCCAACTAACACCACTATACACCTACTACAATGGCTAAAATTAAAAAGACCATTAATGCCAAGTTTTGGTGAGGATGTGGAGTAACTGGAACTCCAAAATAGCTTCTTCTTAAGTTAATCGTAAACTTAGCATATGGCCCAGCCATTCTACTCCTAGGTTTTTCCTAAGAGAAATTAAAATAGATGTCATACATCTATTTTACATACATTTGTACATAGTTTGTACATAGTTTGTGGACACAAAGACTAGTACAAGAAAGTACATAGCATTTTCAATGATATTGGCTTAAATTTGGAAACAACCCAAATGTCCATCCACATGTGAAAAGATACACAAATTGTGATTTAGCTATATAATAGAATACTACTCAGTAATATAAGTGAAAATTTACAGATATACATGGAAGAGTCTCACAGACTCTTCCATACTTACTGAGTGAAAGTAGCAAGACACAAAAGAGGACCTATTTCTTGAGTATATTTCTATAAAATTCTAGAAAAAGCAGATCTAATCTGTAATAACAGAGAGCAGATCAATGCACTTTAGCTTCGAGGGAGGCAGGGATTGACTGCAAAGGGGCTGAGAGAATTTTGAGGGTGAGGGAAATGTTTTACATCTTGATTGTGGTGGTAATCATGGGGATATACATATTTGCCAAAACTCATTGACCTATGCATTTTTAAAATAGGTACAATTAATTTTATGTAAATTATACCTCAATAAACTTGATTTAAAAATCCATCATCACTCTAGAAAGCAGAATGCTGTCTGGAACAGCAATCCATCTAAAATGATATAAGATCTAGTTTTAAGATGACTAGGCATCTAATAAAGTATTTGACATATCCTTCCAGCAATAAATTACCACCAATTACCACTTGGGTAAAGTAAAATTTAAATAACTCATTAAAAATAACTCTTTTAAAGAACACATACTTCTTACAAAAGTTCTATGAGAAAAATCAGACTACTTGTTTTTTAGATAGAGTGACAAACACACACATGCACACACATTGCCTGTGATTTTCAAAATCCTATGAGAGGGAAGAAATTAGCTTTAATTATTTGTTTAATATCATCATTTGAACTTTTAACCTTTTCCTAACTTTGTAGGTGCTGTGAAGCACTGTGGGAGCACTCTAGGTAGATGGAATACTCACCACCACTATGGAAAGAAGGAGTGTGAGAGCACATGCTGTGATTGGGGAGCTACTAGGGAAGCACAGTTGGGGAGATGAAGCCAGAGACGCAGACAGGCTTATTAACCACTGAAGGATTTCAGGCTGTAGAATCCATGATCAAATCTGCACTCTGGTGGCAGTTCAGGGGATTAATTGAGCGGTGGGTTGGGAAGACTGGAAGACAGAGGATTACAGATAGAGGGCCACTGCTTGATCATGGTAAAACAGCAAAGATCTAGATTAAGGTAATGACAGCAAGGATGAATAGACTAAATTGTTTTTGACAGTACGTATTTAGAAAGGCAGAACTGATGGGATTTGGTAGCTGATTGGATATGGCATCAGGGGTGAGGGAGGATTCTAGGATAACTTCTGACTTGGGATTCTGTCTGTCTAAATAACTGTACCATCCCTCAAATTGGAGAATATAGGAGGAGAAGCAGGGGAAAAGATTATGAATTCATATCTGCACATAATAAATCTGTATACCTGTGAACATTCAGGGGGAGGTATCCAGCAAGCCATGTTAATATGTGGATGTGGAGTGAGGAGTGGTCTGGGCTGAAGTCAGAGGTAGGATACCAAAATCAAAAATAAACTCTCAATCTGTATAAAATGGGAGGAGAGCTAAAAATGGAACCTTAGAGAACCTCAATATTTTCATGAGGAGGCAGAAGAAGAGCATTAAAAAGTGATGAAAAGTTGCATCTGGAGTCATAGAAGCAAGTATGATGAGAGTTCTATGATGGTGAAAGCGGTCAGCAACCATCAAATGCTGAAAAGTCATCAAGTAACATAAGAGAAATATGTGTATCAAGTAGGACGTCACTAGTGACCTTTCCAAGAGCAGTTCCAGGAGAACACTGAAGAAAAGAGCCAGAAGGCGGTGCTGTGAGGGGTGAATGGGAGGTGAAGAAGCAGAGAAATTCAGTGTTCACTACTATTTCAATGCGTTTGACTATGAAAGGAAGGTGAACATTTGATTAATAACAGGGGAAATAATTTTAAAGAAGAGATGTATGTATGTTTCTTTGTTTCATGGTGTGGCTTGGGCCTGTACCTGATGATGTAGCAAAATTCATGGGGAGAGTGGGGAAGGTGACAGAGTAAAGGTATCAAAGGGAATGTTATGGGATCCAGAGTGGAACCAGTGCTGGAACTAGTCTTAGACAAGAGGAAGGCTCCTTTTCCACTGAATTGAAACTGAAAAGATTTATGTACATGTAGGTAAGTCATTGGGTGGGTGGTGAGGAGCAGATAAAATGAATGAAGTGCCAAGTAAAAGGTGAGATTCTCTGTTGAGAGGGCAAGGAGCTAGCTGATCATGTGAGTTTAAAGACAGCAGTGAAGGCTGGAAAAGGTACTGATGAGAATGGAAGAGCTTTAATATCTCAGTAATTAGGGACTCCTCTTAATCCCAGTATATGTATATGGAAATATGAATGATGATTGTCAGGTAAAGAAATGCTTTTTACACATTGCTTCCACATAGGAGGATGACACTTCTAGCTCACTCCTGAGGAAGACATGTTTTTCTCATTCTTACAACAGTGGTGATGGCCTTTTAACCACAGTGCATTTGTGCAATAATTATAAGGATTTAGAATGGAAGCCCTAGCCTTGCAACAGAGTTTTCTTTCAACATGACACTAACTGACCTATTCTAAGAGTCAAATTCCAAAAATCTTAGCATCTTGGCAGTAGCCACTGACACGTTTACATATGACAGCATTCTATTTTAAACCATGATCTATCTCAGCTTCTTACATTGTAAGCTACACCTTTCATGTCAAAATTTCCAAAGGCTTGCATAACAAGCATATGAAAAATATCTCATAAATGCTCCCTAGTGGGGAAACTGCACAGGCAACTACCTGTTTATATATGCAGTAACTTGAATTATACATGAAAATTCCACATGGATGCCCAGAATCAGCACTGTGTTAATTCAAGAAGTATATTAAAATTTCTGGATGTATTTAGTAGCAGATCCTAAGAAAAATCTGTTCTTTAAACAGGGTTTTCTTTAAAAAAAAAAAAAAAAAGATCTGTTAGCTGGAATCTACTGTTTCAAGGAATCTACTCTTCCTAGGAAAAATAATCTGTAATAAACATTAATCTTATAATACATTTTCAAAAACCCTGGGAAACTCCATCTTTAGATCCTTTAAAGAGCCTGTAAAATTTCCCTATTCTATAAAACTTCAGTCATATTGAAAATAAAATTTAAATGATAAATGTCAGTTGCAGAAGTTATCACCTTTTCATTTGAATGCTTGACTTCTATTGGATAATTCTCTTCCAAGAGACCTACTTGGGAAAAAGAGGTGACAGCCAACTCATTGCCTAATTGATTTAGGAACAGTGCCCAGGGAGATAGTCCAATTAAGTTTACAAGCTGGCAATTAGCAGGAAGCCCTCTAAATCCCTACACTGAGAGCCTGTTTACTTTAGTAAGAAGGCAAATGTGCTAGAGATAGGAAGAGAAAGCTGTGCTTTTTGCAAAGCTGTTGTGAGTAGGCCCACAAGGCAGGGCTGAAGAAAGGCTAGGTATATGTCAGAAGACAGCCTTCTGTTTGACAGGTAACTTGGGTTATTGAGAGAGAGAGAAAGAGGGGGAGGAGGGAGTTTTAACAGATATGCAAAACATCTAACATCCACTTTAATAAGTGTTGAGTATAGAGACATATCACTGTTAAATGTGTAGTTGGGCAAAGTAGAACTGGATTATCTCATAGTAAATGAGATTCCAAACATATTTTTTCTTGGACAATACTGACATTATGAATGGATTTAGTTGCATTTTTAATATGTGGAAAGAACATAGCCCTCACATTATATCCCTGATATCTTTCAAGTTAGTCAAGTCATTTTCATTAGATTTATTTCATGTGTTCAATTTCAGAGGGAAGTAGATCCATAAAAAAACAAAGTAAACTGACAGCTATTTAACAAACACTACAATGTCTTAAAAACTTAACTTTTAGCACAGAGCCAAATCTTATAAGGGGTTTTTAAGTGTATTTACTTTTCTATGTTTTCAAGTTGCGGTGATGTGCATTAATTAAAATCGGTTTTTTAAAACCTAAGTGAGGTTCTTTCAAGAATGTTAAATTATACAAAACTGCCTAAAGGGACTTCCCTGGTGGTGCAGTGGTAAGAATCCACCTGCCAATGCAGGGGACACAGGTTCGACCCCTGGTCCGGGAAGATCCACATGCCGTGGAGCAACTAAGCTTGTGCGCCACAACTACTGAGTCTGCGCTCTAGAGCCTGAGAACCACAACTACCGAGCCCGTGCTCCACAATAAGAGAAGCCACTGCAGTGAGAAGCCTGCACACTGCAACGAAGAGCAGCCCCCCACTCTCCACAACTAGAGAAAGCCCACGTACAGCCAAAAAATTAAAAATAAATACCCAACTCTAAAAAAAACCCCAACAAACTGCCTAAAGGATATTATTTCAGGACATAGCCAGTAATGCAAAACTACAAAAGGCAAAAAAATCACAATAATGAAATTCCGCTTTAAAGCTTCCTGGTTGAAATGGGATACATTAATACACATTTTTCCAAATATTGATTAATACTTTTGAATATTTTACTCTAAAATCTTTAGCAAATGCTAACTAAATATTTCCTTTCTCTTTTTTAAAACACTTGCTTTACACATTTCCAATCTGGGAAGAAATGGACACTTATAATCTAAAATAATTTTAATAGAAAAGTATTACAGAATTTTGTAATGGACATACTTTTAATATATTCTCATGTGTACTATTTCTTAAGGAATTTTTTAATAGACAGTTTATTTTGGAAAGCATCAAATGTGGCTAATTCAGTCTTTTTATTCATCACAATGGAAAATTAATGCAATTTCAAAATTCTTCAATATATAATGTACCTTGACATTTAGAAAATCATCCACAAAGCTTTCTTAACGAAACTATATGAAATGTTTGAAAGGCAAGCACATTGATGGAATGACAAACAGAAAATCTACATTCCAAGAATAGTTTTATTCTCTTAGTTATATTGTCACCATCATAAAAAATTTATTTACTCACCAACTTCCTTGACTTACCAAGTTTAAAAAGAAGTACACCCAAAGGTCCTCTGTCAAACTTGAGGAAGAGGAGATCATAGATGTCCCCACTTTCAGGCTTCTTAGAAACAACCTGCGGAGCTATCCACTGCATTTGAACAAGACTGCTAGAAACATCAAAGAATTTTTTGAATTGTAGAGTCTCCCTAGGTGAGCGGTCTTCAGCCAAAAGCTGGATGTTAATAGGAGAAAGAGCCATATCAAAAATTTGCAGCTCCCCTTGGTTACTGCCAACTAGCAGAATGGCACCACTTGGGTGGCAGCTTATTAATGAAGGCAGAACTTCAGCCTGAGCTAAGACAGTCACTCTACGGTGAGTTTCATAAAGGATTACTGAAGAATCTTCACAGCCCAGAATCAGTTTGTCTTCAGTAACATTCCTGCAACAGCTAATGGCCTTCGATCTTAGTGGTATTCTGGTGACTGATACACACTGGATTTTGTGCCGAACACATTCATAGATGCAACTGTCAGCCATGGGCTCTTTGTCTACACTGATGGAGCACTCCACTGTCAACACCTGATAAGGCTGTTTGGTGCCAAAGCGAACATCCAGTGGATCCCATTCCGTGCGTACAGAACTCAGAACCTGTAAGAAATGTATCAAGTATGTTCATATAGACCTTGGTTTTTCTTCAGCTGTCACGCATAGCCCTGCATATTAATCTAGAATCCTATTGAATACCATCAACTATCACCTTAAATATCAGCAGCATATAAGCAGGTATGTGTATATCTCATATAGAACACATATAAATATATATAGCACATATTTAGGACAGCTGCAGAAATTAAACTATAAAATTTTAACTTAAACACTTTGTTTTAGGAAGTCTGTAAATAACATAAAGACAAATATTTCCCATGATATATAAAAACTAATGAAGTGGGCTTTTAGTAAAATAATATGGCTAGCAGAATATCTAAAGACATTAAAAGTTTGATTTTTAAAAGGATGAATAAAGAACTTAAACAATTTAGTCAATCTCCTTCCAACCCACTACCCCACCCAATTCTGAAATTATTGGTAAATTACTTACCAGAAATATATATTTCTAATTAGTTGGGCAGGGTAGGCAAAGGAAAAAACTTTAGAACCCTGTCAACAGTCCTGTAGAAATATTTTACTGTCAGAAAAGATATGAAGGGTTGTTAAGTAGATAAATGACCAATAGAAAGAAATAAGAAGGTAATGCACTAGTTTTAAAATTAAAAAAAAAAAAGACCTGGTAGGTAATACGATTTGCAATACTGGAGAGGCAAAATTTAAAAAGCATTTCTGGTGCAGAAAGGAAAGGCTACAAAGAAACGCCACAGCAGAAGAACAAAGAAATAAAACAACAAGCCATTCACTTTATTCATATGTAAATGTGGGAGGCCAAGAACCTGGAGAGTGGTATCAAAGATAGTTTCTAACACTTTGTCGAAAACTTCAAAATTAGATTTAGAAACATTAAAAAGTACATTTCTACACGAGATAAAATTTCACAGAACTATGCATGTGCGCACGCACACACACACACATACACAAGTGCATGTAAAATCCGATGAAATCCAACTAAGGCCAGTACCTGAGTTAATAGTATTATACCAAGGTCTTGTTCCAGGATTTGACAATGTACTGCAGTAATGTAAGATACTATCATTGGGGCAAACAAGGGGAAGAGGTACAGGAAGGGAATTTGCTTTTAGCCTATTTTGGCAATTATATTAGCAGTTTCTTGAGAGTCAAACTATTTCAAAAAAAAATTTTTCTTTTTTTAAAGCACACACAGCTATGTTACATGGTACTGACTTGGGGAGGGAAAAGGGGTTGATGTGAATCTTTTTAAAAATCCATCCTACACATCATTACCAAACTAACCTTCCTAAACTAAATGTTTTTGCTATCATTCCCCTGTTCAAACCCTTTAATAGCTACCACTAACGAATAAATTAAATTTTTATTCCCCTGCCTGGTATGCAAAACAATATAGGATCCATATCCAACCCCTTCCCTCCCTCACACTCACTTTCCTGCTCTTGTTTTCCTTTTTTGTCTAATATATGCTTGAGTATGAGCTACGTGCCAGGCACTGGTCCTGGCACTGCTGGGGATACAGCAGTAAGTCCTCACCCTCAGAGAACATACAGGCTAATGGCTGAAGACAAAGTAACAATTCACAAACAAACATACATAGGATGTTAGTGATCCTATATATGTACTTCCTAAGTACTATGAAGAAAAATAAAGCAAAGTAACAGGAATGGGAAGGGGAGGTAATAGAAGTCAGGACAGGCCTCTCTGATAAAGTTGACCTAAAATAAGTGAAGGGTAAGCCATGCAGCCACCTGGGAGAAGAAGGCTCCAGGCAGAGGAAGCAAACATCCTAAGGTAGCACTCTTGGCCTGATGAAGGAACAATGGGAGACAAACATGGCTAGATAAAAGGGAGCAAGGAAGAAAACACTGGGAATTGGGGGAGGGAGAAGATTGTGAAATGGCTTGTAGGCCATTATCGGGACTTTGGCTTTTCCTCTAAACAAGATGAGAAGCCATAAGGAGGGACAAGACCTGACTCGCAAATTCTAGTGTTATCTCCGACAGTCTCCCTTCATTACTCTACTCTGAGGTCAAACTAAAGCTGCATTTTCCCAGCTCTGTAACTTGTTAAATTAAACAAGGAGGCTGTTCAACTGATGAGGTCCGAATTCCAT